>NC_092679.1:1920162-2529482 GCF_964355755.1 Antedon mediterranea | reverse complement strand
TATTTGGCAAGTTTTCAAGACTTATAAGCAAAAAAATGTAATTTTCTACAACCATATTTATACAATATCACACATAGTAAAGATACAGTACACAGAATTTAAAAGACAGATACATTTCTAAATTTTTTTGTTTAGTAGTTTCATTATAATTGCATTTTTAAAGAATTAAATTTTACAGGTTTTAAATAAATATCCATCTGGTTTTAACTTGTGTTATGATCATATAACCTCTGGCTAAATGTTATTTCTCGTTTTGCGTTACAAAAATACGATACTTTGTAAGTTCTCGTTGGTTTTCGTCGTGCCTGTAGGCTTGTTTAGTTGGGTGATGACAGCCTTCCAATAATATAACAGACATGTTGGAATCAACAACACCACAATAGTCTGTAGTTAAGAAACGCACAGGAAGTAGAAAGAAATTGAGTAATATCGAATCATTGAATTCTATGGTAAAGGCCGCAAAGAAGGTATTACATTCATATTCTATTCATTCACGACTTATTTTAAATAGATTTATTTGAGAATTGACAAGTTCTTACACCCAAATGATTACCTTTAACTCTTCCTTCTTTTTAAAAAAAATCAATGAAAAACTTTAGTATCTTGATGAATAAGATTGAAGTTGGGCAAGGTACTGTAATTATTAAGATGGTTACTTTTCACCCATGTGTGGGTATCAGCATACACCCGAAATAGACCCACATGTTGCAGTAAGTTTGCGACTATACCTAAACTGTACCTACAGTACCTTGCCCAACCTATAAAAATAAAATATAACAGTTAATTAATTGTATCTTAACCGTAGGTTGTAACAGGAAATAAATATATTTTATTTTCCTGACGTTTCGCCAGCTATCAGTTGGATTTCACAATGTGTATTGACGAATATCCGTTGACCTGACATACAGTATAGTGATATAATTAACTGTTATATTTTATTTGTTTTACCAACCAAATGAATCTTTTTAAGGATGTACCTACCGTATACAGTAAAGACAAGACAGAGAACTTTTGAGATCGGTATCATTCTCTCAAGGTTGAGCAGTAAACTATAATAACTAGATATATTGTTTATCTGTGTATCATGTCGAGGTAATCTATTTTATAGTTCCGTACATAATTCATTATTATAAATAAAGTTAATGAATAGGGGACACCCCTCATTAAGTAACCATAAATTATCTACAGTTCCTAATTGATATCTCGGATATGTTTATGGTACTTTTAACACATTATAAATGTCAAGTTTCTTCGCTTGTTTTAGCAGATGAATTACACAATTAATAATCGTACACAAAAAACACGCTAATATTTTCATTCATATGAACAAGTGATAAATTTGATGTCATGGATTTTTACAGACCAGTGGTTCTGTTGGCTTTTCTGATTTATCTTGAATTCTCTGCAGGGGAATTTGTGTCCATCTTGAACGGACAACAGTCGGCAAGTTTGACAATTTATATAAGTGTGCTAAACCATGCCATTTATTAGACCAATTTCTTTTATGAATTATCGATAATTCTCGTCATTTATCATCTAAAACTTGTGTTTTTTTAACAATTATTTATTCAAGTATTAAATTACTTGATATAATTTACAATTGATAACATCAATGATTGCTAACGAGGGATTTCATTCTTAATTAAATGATTATTAATATTTGTATAGCTGGTGCTAAGATTCAGAAACTAGAATCATTAGTTATTGTTGCTTTGCTGCCTTCATATATTAATGATCTGTTTATTTTAAAACTTTTTTTTTGTTTTATCAAAACAGAAATAATATCAATTTTACTTTAGTATACGTTTAGTATTTGTAAATGGATACTAATATTCTAATAAACCACTTTTTATTTACTAAGTTGCAAAAGGTGCTGTAATACTGTTTATTACTTATATTATAACTTATATTATAACTTATATTATAACTTATATTATTAGATTTGATTTGATTTGATTTGTTTCGGCATCAGTACATAAAATATCACAGACATAACAATTAAAATTGGCAAATATAAAAATACCAAAATAAAACAAGGATGCCAAGGATAACTCATAAAAGTCCTCTACGGACTTGTTTCCAATGAGGTCCTTTGAAAGAACAGCAAAAAAGACAAACAAAGCAACATAAAAAAATTACAAAAAACAGCAAAAAGGACAATCGAAAAAAGAAGAAGCGCTAATTAAATAGTTTCTAGAGCTAGTGAACGTTCCTGTAGATACTTTTTAACTTTACTTTTAAAACAACAAACAGTTTGTGATTACTTATATTATTACTTATATTATGTTATTACTTATATTGTAATTATTATTATGTGATTACTTATATTATTACTTATATTATTACTTATATTATTACTTATATTATTACTTATATTATTACTTATATTATTACTTATATTATTACTTATATTATTACTTATATTATTACTTATATTATTACTATTTTTTATACTTATATTATTACTTATATTATTACTTATATTATTACTTATATTATTACTTATATTATTACTTATATTATTACTATATTATTACTTATATTATTACTATTTTTTATACTTATATTATTACTTATATTATTACTTATATTATTACTTATATTATTACTTATATTATTACTTATATTATTACTTATATTATTACTTATATTATTACTTATATTATTACTTATATTATTACTTATATTATTACTTATATTATTACTTATATTATTACTATATTATTACTTATATTATACTTATATTATTACTATTTTTTATACTTATATTATTACTTATATTATTACTTATATTATTACTATTATACTTATATATCTTTAATGTTATTGTATTTTTATGTGAGCGATTGTGCCTGTCATGAATCAAAATAAAGGACCAAATAAATCTGAATCTGATTATTTACTCAATTGTTTAATTGAAAAAATAATTATTTGTTTTACTCTGTTTATTGAAAAAATTATTTACTAAACACTAAAATATAAGGACTATAATTCATTAAGGTACTGTTAGGATTGCAAAGAATATAGTTCATTAAGGTACTGTTGTGTTATGATATAAAGAATATAGTTCATTAAGGTACTGTTGTTAGGATTGCAAAGAATATACATGACACCTGACTGAAATTGTATTCTTGATTGGTCAAAGGCTTCGCCTTGTTAAAAAGAGCATTTAATTTTTCAACTCATGAAATATTCTCACCAGTCAACTCATAAACATTAATTATTTGTATACTATACTACTACCTATACTAATACTATACTATTGCCTGATTTACTTTAAATTTATTTGTATGCAGTTTTGATAAAATTCATTTAAAATTCTTAGTCTATTTCTAGGTTGCCCTTATACCGAGTAACCATTATATCGTAAGATACTAACGATCAAAATCTATGAGAATTTTCATCATTTCAGAGTAAAACGATCGTAAATGTTTCATTATATGTTATGTTTACGGATCACATTCACTAAATTTTATCCGTAGTAAACATAAGTCTAACCAAATGCATGTGTCAACGTTTTTATGACTTGTTTAATGTCTGTTCAAGTGAAGATGTTTTGTTAGAAGATGATGTAATTTGTTACATGAATGTTTGTACTTTATTTGTTTATTTCAAGATTTTAATATTTTTTGACATCGTAAGATGGGATTAAAAAGAAACTACTTATAATGAATCAGATGTTGTAATTTTTTACACAAATGTAATGAAATTGTACTTCTGTACTACTTTATTTCAAGATTGTATTATTTTGTAACATAGTATAGAGGCTATTGAAACAAACTACTAATTACTGGATCAGATTATAACATTTATTTAATGAAGTATACGCCATGTGAAAATATTGAACTGTTTCTATTAAAATTCCGTATTTTTCCCCCTTTTATTCACAACCTTGATTTAATATGTGTGGTGTATCAGGTATAGATATATATTAAACAGTACATTATTGTCATTGCAGTTAGACAAAAACAACAAATTTTGTGTTTAATTAATTATCATGAGCTGTATTATTAAATATAGTGAGAAAGGCATGTAGACACTATACAGTATCATTCATAAACTGTATTTCACTCAATATAAAAGTGTAGAAATAGCCAATTGTCATCGGTCAGATTTACCGGTCAGCTGTAGACTAACATACAAAAACAATCTTGAAGCCATTAACCTTACAGCGCAGCTAGGTTAATGTTTGAGACTCCGACTACCCAGTCGCTTCTTTCACCATCGTCTTGTTCGCCGACCATCAAACACAGATGAAAATCGTTACGACCGTAGCCAAATTACAGTTAATAGATCTTAATAGGATTGTAGTGTCGTAACACGTTGTAATCTGGATGAACTAACCCAACACTCCAGAACACTTGCTTGTTGTAGCAATCGCAACCGACATGAATTATGATAGTATGTTGAAAACACAGCCATTTCCCCAGATAATTAAAACTGATTTTTAGCGGTTTGGAGATAGGCTTTTCTCGTGCACAGTTAGCGGTCATTCCTCCTAAACCTTAGTAAAATTTAATCCAATAATGCTTGTATAGGGTTCATGAATGAAGCGGTGAATTGGTTTTGATCCGATTCGAGTGACGCTGAAATTTGAACATGATTACCGTCAGCTTGTCAATTTGATATCAAGCATTTAAATCTTTTAATAGACGCATTAAAACTGTACATCTCGTCGCTCCATTATACTCTGCTTAAAATACCTTTTTGCTTTAAACACCTTTTTACTAAAAACATTCAAAATATTAACATAGGATAAAATTATTATAAATTTATTATTTTTAATGTTAATTTTAAGTACTGTTGTATGTATCATTTTGTATGTCCCAGTTCCAATGTCCAATAGGCTTTTCATTAGAATTTTTAATTAATGTTTTACACTGCAACTGAGTATCCTATCCTTCACCTATCCTTTCCGCGGAACATAAAATATTAAAATTAATATTAATATTATACATTAGAAACTAGTAACTAAATTTATTTGCGATGATTCTGAAAACAGTCATAAAATGTGAGATATTATAAAAAAAATCTTATAAAATATTCATTGATAAATTTTATTAGTCAAGTTCAAATCATTTATAGCGAAGATTTCATTCAAAATGTAGTTATGATTTGCAAACATTTGGCGACGAGCATAAAGCAGTGCAGCTGTTAAACTCAATGCAAATCTTTGCTCAGAACATCTCTTGTTATCACCAGAATGCAATACTTGAATCGCTCTTAAATCATCTTTTTTTGTTATTTTACTTTTTTCACCAAATCGTTACTAAATATCTGATTTATAATATTATTTTATGTTTTACTGTACATTGTGCATTTAATGAATTTATTTAAATTAAAAGGAAATGGATTTTATCAAAGTGATTTGATTTTATTTCAATTTATTTAGAAAATCATCATAAAAAATACATATAAAGTGATAACATATTATAATAACACAGATGTACCAGTATATTGTGATGGGCAGAGATCTGTATGTGGAGACACATCTTTAAAGCCTAAAGTGTTAGGTCTTCCACCCACACTAAAGCTCTGTCTACACTGACAAAAAATGTAATGTGCCATATATGAGCATGATGATGTCATATCACTACCATATTAGGGCACATAGTTTGATAGTGTAGACAGAGCTTTAAGTGTCTTCCACACACCCTAATTTTAACATATTTGGCACCAAAGAAAACTCTGGGTAGCTGCAGCTGATGAGCATTTCAGCTGAATGCACTGTCTAAATTAATTTCTTTCTACCTACCTATTTGCATCAACCCCACCCCTTCCGCCAGACTTCTCTAGCTGCATCATCCCTAAATATATCGTGTCATTTTCATTTTTCAGATGGAAATTTGGAAAACAGTATTGGGTCAGGAGAAGGAACGGAAGAGGATGATGATGACAGGTCAAAAGGAAGGCAGAAAAAACGAGGAATATTCCCAAAATCTGCAACCAATATAATGAGGGCGTGGTTATTTCAGCATCTAACAGTAAGTTTACAATTTGGAATTCTAAAGCCTTGTCTACACTAACTTTATGTGACAGCAAAATGTGATGATGCCCATATGTGGACATGATGATGTCATATCACTCCATAGCTTTCTAGTTTTTTATATTTTTTAAATTCACAAACTTACCTACTTGGCAGTGCTTAAACATTTCAACACACAACAGAGATGATGATGATGATACACATTAATTAAAAGGAGAATTTAGCGTTATTAATGTTACTAATTTGTCATTTTTTACATGGATTATTATTACCGCAGTTTCATGCATCATTTTCATCGTAATCCTTGCATAATTCCACAATCATTATTCATGAATAAGTAGGCCATAATCCGGCCGAGTCCAGGGGGAAAACTTGATGAAAACGCTTTGATAACTAGCTGACAAAAAGTTAATTCCACTTTGTCGTAATTGTGTTGGTTTTTTTTTTTAACCATCTCTTTTCATTTTATTCATCTTTTGCATTCTTATATATACAGTAGTAAATTAATTACCACATTTTATATTTAATTCATAAATTCATATTTATTCCTTTCGGATTCCTTGCTAATATTCATTGCTTTTGATTAGTAATTTTAAATCCATATAAAAAAAATATGATTAGCATATACGAAATAACAATCAAATGTATTCGACGTCTATTACAGCAAGTTGAGTGTAATAACTCATAATAGATAATAATAACAATTAAATTATGAATCACAACAATGAAATGTTTGACAGACACATGCGCCAATTTAAATAAATGAGCGTACAACAAGAAATGTTAGACATGTTTTCATTCTCGAGAAAGCTTTTTTTTTAAATGTCTAAATATCTGAATGATGTACTGTACACATAATTATCATTGAGTGTGCTACCATATTATAGAATATTACTTACCATCTGTCTATATTCTAGTCAGTATTAAAAATAGTTTATTTACTGTGTAAAGAACACCACCTCTCAGAAAGTCCTGTCAATAGGATAGTGGTTTGGTTGGTAGGTTTGCAAACAGAAATTGAAAGTCTGGGGCTCGAATCCTATCATGTATTTATAAATTTATTTTTGTGATGGCTTTCAAAATTTTAAAATTTACTGGTTTATTAATTTTTTTGTGTAATTTCTTGTTTTTTATTAATCTTGACATGAACAAGAGTTTTAAATTGATATGCATCATTTTTCAGTGACATGATTATTCAAATAATCAGCTAAATGCACCGTAACTTCTTTCTCCTGAACATTATTCATTTTAGAGTAATTTGTAAAAAAGCCACACATGCATTTAAATCCGAGACGAATCACGCACTCTCCCGTTGCAATATTGGCTGTATCAAGTTTGTTTAGCATTTCAATCTTTCGGCATTTGTCACTTTTATTAGAATCTTTTTACGAAAACATTTTCTGACGTGAAATTTATGTGTAAAGAAACTTTAATCATTTGGTTTCTTCGAACAACTACATCGTATTTTCGATAATTTTGCCCATTAACTTCAATCGGGTGCTTTTATGTATATATCACATTTTATGTAGCGTACTGTAAACGCTAAAAGTTCATCAATGTATTTATAAAGCATGATAGTCTCCTGTACTTGTTACTTAAAGATAATTTACAGTACTTACTGTCAATGATTCATTGGTGTATTGTGGCATTAAATACCGCTTGGGACCCTGTTAGCATTAAAGACATCTTAGCAATGTCGGGGGCCCCAGTTTCTAATATGTAATTCATGAGACAAGTTTGGTTTAGGAGTACCACATTCTTTAGCTTGGGTTTTTTTTGTCTGCCTGTCTGTCTGTCTACTTTTTTTCCTTTCTGTATAATTTTTTCCTTCTACAATCTATAACAAATTTTTTAAAACTTATGCTAATATAGAACTGATTTTTCCGATGGGGTATGTCTTGCCATAAGGGTCAAATGAAATTTATTTAAACTTTTTATTTTAATATGTTACCCCTTGCGTCAAAGTAAAAATTCCCTTACAATCTTTAATTTTAACAAAATGATAGTGTCACTGTATCATAGCATCACATGTTATAAAATAAAATTTAACAGTTGAAATAAAGTTTAACAATTATATTTTACCCCAAATTATTTAGTAAAACCCCTTTATATGTTAATCACATGTTTTTGAAATAAAATTTAACAGTTTAAATAAAGTTTAATACGGTAATAGATTTCACCCTGAAAACATTACCTTACCCCAAAGAGTTTCAATAAATTCTGCATGACTTGCACCATAACAAAATCTTTTACAATTTATAACAAACTATCACAATTATAGTATCCATATTCGAGCATCACATGCTTTCTCAAATAAAATTTAATGCTTTAAACGAGACTTAACGATAATAGATTTTACCCATAACATTCATTACGCTACACGTTACCCCTGGAGCATTTCAATAAATCCCTCTTACTATGACGTTACCCTTTTTTTAACCTTCATGATTCTCCGGTTACCATTTCCCCAGTCTCGTCATCTAATGGATACTCAGATTTGATGTTGTCAATATTTGTTAGCGACGCATCTTATTCATATACCCATCTTACGATAAGCCTTAATGGATGTTACTTCTGTAGACTTAAGTAAGGGGTTCAAGGATAGAGGCTTTGCTTGTCAGTTTGTATGTTTTAAATACGGAAATTAATGTATAAATTTACATTTGTACCTATTCAATGTAATACATACAAACACGAGTATTGAATTATCTTCAGCTCATCTCCAACTGCAAAACTTCATTATATTTGCAATTTGAAATACAGTAATAAATGTAGTAACGTTTTTGATTCTCTTTTTATTAGCTCAACTACGAAAGTTAATGCTTAAATTTGCAATTTAAAGTACAGTAGTAAATACATGGATAAAGTGTACAGTGTTAGATTTCCATTAGCTGTGAATGCTATAATATTAACTTAAGTTTTTATAAATATTATATTTAATGGATGTAATATTTATATATTTTATGAATACCGGCGTATAATATTTATTTATAAATAAAAATTATTGATTTATTTCCATATAAATTATATTTAGTTAAGAATACATCCTTATCTTATAAAATGTTTTAAACAATTTTTCCTGTTAGTCTATACTAATGATGTCAAATTAAGTTATGTTATATTGAATTAAATGTTCCCAGGCTTTCTTGAAGTAATCGTAGTATTAAAATGAAATGTTGTGGTCTGTTGTATTTCTATAACACCATGTGAAACGTGTCGCCACACTGGATGCGAGCAGAGTGTGGTAGGACTCTTGTAGGAGACATTTTCAATTGCCGTAAATCCCATGCAGGAAAATCGATGTCTTTCTCTATATCCTATGAAACTTGTGAGATTGTTCATATGTATGCGAGTCTATATTAGCAGTGCCTCTTATTGATTCCCAGGTTCTTTGGTTCTAGTCTAGACTTGCTCATGTTTGCTAAAAGAGATGTTGTCAGTTATATTATAAGTTAAAGTTATGAAAATAATCTTTTTTTTTAATGAAACCTGCTTGAGGCAATGTAACGCACCTGGCCTTAAAACCCTAATGTTAAATTCTAGACATCTCTCGGATGAATTAAAAAAAGAAATATCATTTTTATTATTTAATTTAACTCAAATATTATCAATAACGTAGAAACACAAAATATCAGGCAGTTATGATATTTATAAATATGAAGAAATCTCCCCATCTTTAAAGTAATTATGCCTACTTTGTTTTTGATCAATTTCAATTCTTTAAAACTGAACAAATTAGTTATTCTGCATGTAACATGGCATTTGTTGCCTTTTACATTGCCTTTACATATCCGCTGTCCTGATAGGCTTAGTGGCTTAGGAATTAGCATTTATTACTATCAACGTTGCAAATTTTACAAACATCACGCGCAACTTTTTAAAACTGTCATTCTCTCAAAGACATGAAGGTTATTGACAGTTTTATGAAGTGTCGGTTGTCTTACAACAGTTTTTCTCGTCGCATGTAATGTTTTGAGAGATTTTAATTGCAAATTAAAAGGAAATCAAGCATTTACTTTTTTATGTAACGTTGATAGATTATTAACCGATTTAAGAAGTTTTATAAAAAAACTATAGTAATTAGCTAAGGCTGTATCAAAACAACTTGTTGAAATTTTGCAAAAAAAAGAAAAGTTTAAGTAAAACGATACGATAAGTTAATCATAGCTTTTTCGTAATGTGTACTATTAGTCATGGTAAAAAACAGAAATCAGGTTAAACACAATATAGTATATCTCTTAAAGGTTAACTACAATACTTTATTGTTTCGAATAAACCCAGTAATGTGAGGTTTGTGGTATATCATTTGTTTTCAAAAGCTGGAAATCTCTTCATGTTTCTCTTGTGCTAAAATTCTCCTTCCAAACCTGCATACTGAAAACTACTTCTGTAAAAAGTAACCATGTTAACAGTAGATTAATTAGTTAAAGTAGTTAGTTAAAGCATTTATAAGTTGTAAGTAACGATACATACACCATGTGTTTCCAAAAGCTGAGAATGTCTGGTTGTTTCTCTTGTTTTATCTTCTGGCAAATCTTTCTTTTTACGTTAACTACCGTAACTACTTTTTACCAAAATCTAAAGTAGCTATGTTAGAGAGTAGTATAGTTAAAGTAGTTGACAAATCTTCAAAACATTTGTAAGTTACAACATCGATTGAGGTTGATTGCATGAAACGGTCATGGCATTTATTCCCTTAGTTGTTCGTCTGTTAACTTGATGTAATTATTTGCTGGTTTCCCGTACTGATCTCTATCGTATTTTGTATCGGGTTATTGTAGTTCATTCTTTCTTTAATTCTGTAACTGTATTCAACATTTTACGAACTATCATTGAAAAGATTCTGAACACAGATGAAAAAGTTTTGAAATATACATTCTGATGAACTCTTTCATTCATCAATTACTCCATCAAATAGAAACTTAAACGTCGTAGTTACGAACTTTCTAATTTCATAATTGTTAATTGCCAAGTTCAAATAGAGAAACAGAGGTAAAAACATCTGACAAAAGTAATTTTGATTAAAAGTTTTTCAGGGCAAATTTAATTCTAGGTTCACCAAAATACAGTTCGCTTTGCTGAACTGTTGTCGCAGGTCAGAGCCTAGGCCTGCGAGGGATGTCAACTCTGTGGATAATGTTACAAAGCTTGCTGAATAATTTGTTTACAAAAAACATTGCTAAACCATTTTACTAATGCAATCCAAGATAATGCATTACTGTTGCATAACCTTACATCAACAAAATCAAATTTGTCAGTTCAAAGGTTCTGAAGAATAATTTCATTTATTTGGCATTCTTTTTAAGAATTTACCCTTGTCAACTTTTGCTCATTTAATTAATTACTGTTTTTATTATCTTATAATCTCTTCCAAATATATAAAAAGTGTTTTTGTATTGAAATTATACAATTTTTAAACTATAAATATTTAGAAAAGGAGTTTTATATTAAACATATAGTTGGTTGTTTAATTTTAGACAGACAGACAAACAGGAAGAAGACTACCACCTTACTGTTTTTATTATCTTTTAATATCTTCCAAATATATAAAAGTCTGCTTGAATTTTAGAAAATGGTTAAAAAAACTATATTACTTAGAAAACATAAGTTTTATATTAAACATAATGATAGAGTTGTTTAATTCTAGAGACAGGACCGCATCAAACTACCTTTATTGTCATCAGCCTCATTTCACTGAGAAAGTTAAGCAATATTTTATGTACAATGCCTTTAGTACTCTTCTTATTAATGCATTTTGCAGTACTGTACATTTTTCAATTTAAAATGAATTTCTGAAAGCTTAAAATAAGTACTATTACAATTAGTTCAGGCTCATTAAACTCTAATGTCCAATAATCAAGAAAACAATCTTTTAAAAAACCACCTCAGAAGTCATTACATCTTGTGAAAAGTAATTTCTGCGAGCACATTTAGAGTAGCATTCTAGTTATTAAATCGCTTTCATCTTAAAAAGAATATTTATTAAAATGGAAATTTGTAATAGCTACAACGGAATTGTGCATTTTGTTACAAAATGTTTTTATGGTTCGGTAAAAAGTAAGCTTAGGGGTTTTTTTGAAATATATTTTGTAAAAGGATGAAATGAATGAAGAAGGGTAGTGCGTTATTATTAAGTAAATTTAATCAAATCTGGCTAGTATTGATTGTTTTATCCTTGAAGAATATAAAAGCCTGATTTGATGATATGTATTTTGAGAGCATTGTCTTAGTAGATGAAGTATTTTATTTTACTTATAAGAATTTAAAGACGACGTGTAAAATTAATGACATTTAAAATTAAATAATATGAATTTGATTTGATAGCGTGAAAATCATCTATAAAGTTGTAACTTCTGTAAAAAATATGTGATTGTAGAATTAGGATAATTTTAAAACATATTGAAGAAGTGTTTGTACATTACAGAACCATTTCTTAAAGATGTATTGTCCCCTAAAAACATGAAAAGTAAAGATTAATTAAATCAAACTTTGAATAGGTCATTTGTAGTTTTTATAAAATTTTTCACTTCTATAGAAAAAAAAGCGAGAACAAAATAAAAATGTTTTCACTTATAAAATGACATAATAAATGATTAAATTCAACCAAAAATTCATTGGCTGTTGACCCTTTTTTTACTTTATATTACATTTTTTCAGGTAAATACATTTTGTTTAGATCCAATTTTTTGGTCAAAGTGGGTAACTATTATTACATTAAATTGGCGAATTAAACAAAGAAATGTTTTAAATTATTTTTCAGGGGGACAATACATCTTTAATGTATTTGTATATTTCACAATAAAACATTATGTAACAGCCCTCCCGCCTTCCTCTATCAAATGTAACAAAAGAACTATAATTATGCAATAAATATTGACGTTTGCTTGATGTTATCCAAACGTGTTAGTAGAGTGGGGGATTATTTTCTGTAATATCCACGTTAATTTCCTCGTTTTCCTACCGAGAAACGTAATCCCGCGTCTGTACATTGTAAGCGTATGACATATTCACCACATTTTACTGTAATCATTTTTCGCTGATGAATACCATAGCTCTGTGACACCTGTTAAAGAAGGAAACTATTCAATATATAGCTTGTCTTTTTATCTTTTTATTTAAATACATTTCACAAAATAAACGGCGGATGTACGTAGACGAACCTTATAACACTGTCGTCATGTTAATGCATGAGGGCAGGTGGATAAATCATAGTGTACTATTAAAACATAAATTACGTGAACTATAATTGATGATGAAGTTTATTTTATTAAACTTACTGACATTATTATCATATTAAAAATGGGTGTGTTTTGAAAATGCATAGATGAAATTACAACATAGGCCTAGTTATTTAATTATTATGATTGATGTTTGCATATTTTTTTTATTGTTTTAAACAAATAACTGTATATAAAATGTATACATTAATATATGAAAATCTTACATCATCAATTTATTAAAATATTATTTTTTTCTTATACTGATAATAATTATTTTACTATTATTATGCTACAAAATTATTATGATGGCATTTTGTCACTTATTTTGTTATATCATTTAAGAATTAATTTTGTTTTGTTGATTGTTTCATTACATTTATTTTCTACAATTTGTTAATAATTTTGTCCTTTTTTTCTTGATAGCATCCCTACCCTTCAGAAGAGCAAAAGAAGCAGCTAGCGCAAGACACTGGACTAACAATACTACAAGTTAACAATTGGTGAGTAGTACAAATGTCACCCTTGACCGTTCAGAGTCACCCTAGACCCCTCAGAGTCACCCTAGACACCTCAGAGTAACCCTCGACCCTTCAGAGTCACCCTCGACCATTCAGAGTCACCATTGACCCTTCAGAGTCACCCCGACTCTTCAGAGTGACCCTCAACTCTTCACAGTCACCCTAGATCAATCTTTTCCAATAGTGTCTTCAAACATATAATGAATACACACTAAGCCACAGAATGGAGCCTATGTGTGTTGGTTGATGCACTACTTTCACATGCATCTTAATAACTTTACTATATGGAAAGTTAGCAATTTGTCGTTACTAGGTCAGTCAGTCATTGGATCCTTGGCTTTATTGCACGCTTAATTTAATATCATCATCATCACTTCCTTTATCAGTAATGAACGCGAAGTCCAGGTACCAATAACACTCTCTCTTGCTCCTCTTCTAACAATTTAGTCATTTCCTTATAAAATACTGAATTAGAAACTTTTTGACATTTTATTTGAAACTTTAAAGAAAGTTTTGAGGAAAAAAAATAGTAAAGCTCTGTCTACAATATCAGACTTTATGTGACAAAAAATGTGATGTGCCCATATGGACACGATGATGTCGTGTCACTACCATATTTGGACACATCACTACCATAATATTTGGACACATCACACTTTTTTGTCAAACTAGTTTGATAGTGTAGACAGAGCTTAAAGTGTTTAAATTGAGAATTAAGATTGTAGATAGCATGAACATTATTTTAATCAACATTTTAGTTTTATTATTAATTCAAACAAATATTGATAAACTTATTTATTATCAGCAATCACTATCGTGTCCCTTATTACCCTAAACATCTTCATTTATATTATCATAATAATATTAATAATACTCATTGTTATCAGTATGAACATCATGTATTTCACTAATTGTCGTAATTGGCAGTTCAACAAAAATTAATTTTTCGTTTTGATTTAAAGCAAATCCAGCAGATCGGAAACAAAATCTTAACGACAAATAAGCACTTTAGCCTAATGCCTTGTTCTTGTTTATACTTGACTAATTAACTGCACTCTCTACCAGGAATTCCATTGAACTGATACAAAGTCCTAATTAGTACGCTTGAATATTAGATTGCCAATTCATCATCTAGGCCTAGAAACCAAATTGCAATTAGGTGGTTTAGAACAATTTAGAACCAAGAGAGAAAGAAATGATGACGAAGAATTATTTATTTTTTTGTAATTTGTAAATGGCATGCTTTTTGTAATGAAAAATACTAAATAGTATAAAATTAATGTCTGTGCTTATTGATTGATTTTATTCCGATGGAGAGGAGAGGAGGAAGATAGTAGGGGAAAGGAGGGCATGACAAGAAAAGGGAAGGGACTTTTAACTTGTGGGTCAGGGATGTAACTAGAAAAATCTAGGATGTCTAATCAACAGTTTCTTGAGCTTCACTCCAGACAATCCCAATTAAGTGTGCACTTTGTTGATGTTGTTGGTTATAAGATGTCTCCTTAATAGGGATTTAATCATTTCTACCATATTTAAAAACCAAATGAGTTTACATAACGCTATACAGCAGTAATAAGCAATAGACAGTTTATAAAAGACCTTCAGTTTGTGTCTGAATGAACTGACGGAAGTCACTAATAAAGCATTAAAATTATGAAAATTGGCGGTATATCAAATTTATTACAGCATTATTCATAATCTGTATTTAATTTTGTTATTTTTATATATTTTGATAATTATGATTGTACTATGACCATTAGTTATTAGTTTATAAATAATATAGTTCGATTTTAATAGGAAACTTCAAATAGCAAGAAAACCACTCTGCAATTGCCTTAAACTGAGCCTGTCTACTACATGTTTTGGTTATGTAAGGGGGCGGCCGGACTGTTAATTGATAAGGAGATATAAATTAAAACAGAAAATTAATTGTAAAGTGGGTCAGTTAAAGTACGTTAGGTCATCATGTATTTAAATTATGATACATATATAAATCTGTTATTTGCCATATTATATATTAATTTATGGCTATAAATACATTTATTAATGTTCATTTTGTATTTAACTGTAGTATAAGTACAAGCCCTTGAGTTGCGGATACAGTATCGGGTATTAATTAGTTGCCCTTAATTGGGAAATTAAAAGAAGAATACTAAAAGATGCATTTGAACTCTGGCAAACTTCCTTCCCAGGAGTCACCAGGAATAGTGAGGATTGCGATACTGTTACAATCTGTGAATCATTAGTGTCATTAGCATGCTAGGCTTGAGCTGTGAACCCGTCGATTGATGACTGCTCCCTGGTACCAAGCCTGTACATACTAATGTAAAGACCTATGTCAATCAACGACTCCTAGTTTGAGGAATGCAAAGTGCTCTGTGCTCTGACCAAATTGGCTTTGCTCCTATCTGGTTAGCTGTCATTAGACTCTCTATTTTTGTACTAGGATTAACAAGGTTTAATTAATATTTTGTGTAGGAGTAAGTGGGATGGTTTAATTCGATATTTTGATTTTTGATTCATTTATTAACCATTATAATAGATAGCGTCTGAGCAATACCCATTTAGGTATACTGTACATTGAAAGTAAAATCCCAAGGAAAGGGTTCCGGCTGAAGCGTTTTTTAGCATTCTTTGTAATATTTTGGTTAAAACGTGTTTAAATTAAAGCGCATTCAACATCCATCAGCATTCACTATGGTATTCAGTTGTAGATCAGTTTCGATTTAGGATCTTCACAAATGAAAAAACAATTGAAAATGAATAATTTATCAAGTTGAGAAGATGAGAAATATTGATAAAGCAATTGTGATAATAGTGAAATGATTGAA
The DNA here is from genome assembly GCF_964355755.1 of Antedon mediterranea. Taxonomy (NCBI): domain Eukaryota; kingdom Metazoa; phylum Echinodermata; class Crinoidea; order Comatulida; family Antedonidae; genus Antedon; species Antedon mediterranea. Next base: position 2,512,927 of record NC_092679.1, on the reverse strand, counting down.
GAGAATTTGTGCATCATCTGCATATCAAGTCTGCAGCAAGTTCAAGGCTAGTGATCCTGAGTACATCATTCATTTTCTCTAATCACATGCCCCATTCGTTCACATGTAATTTGCAAACAAAGATGGGTGAATATTTTGATTGTTGAACAATAGGAAGAAAACAATGAACGTTTTTTAATATCTTTGATTTCCAAGATTTCAGATTCAGATGTATAAAACTATAAAAAGTTGTCTGTCATTATTTTCATTGTTGTGTGAGAGGTTTTCCTTGGGGCATTCACCTCCCCTTTTAAAAATCCGTTCTGATTGATTTGCACCTTTGTAAACACTGTTTACCCTTTAATGATTAAGACCACAACCCTACATGCGGTTAAGTATGATAACCCAGGTGTAGAAGATACAAAATACCTAATACAAGGAACTATATTCATCTTCATAAAAAAAATGTTTGATTTTAATATAAAACGTACACAAAAATGACAAGAAATGGAAAATTTATACATTAAAGATGTATTGTCCCCCTGAAAATATAATTCTTAACAATTTTTTTGTTGAATATGCCATTTTAATGTAACATAATAGTTATCCACTTTTACCAAAAATTGGATCGAAAAAAATGTATTTACCTGAAAAAAAAAAAGTACTTTAAAGCAAAAAATGGGCAAATTGGCTGGCAGCCAATGGGTTTTTGGTTGAATTTAACCGTTTATTTTGTCATTTTATAAGTGAAAACATTATTTTTTCTGGGTTTTTTTTTCTACGGAAGTGATTAACTTTATTAAAACTAAAAAATAACACATTCAAAGTCTGATTTAATTAATCTTTATTTTTCAAGTTTTTGGGGAACAATACATCTTTAACATTAAACACTTGTGTATTAGTAGTTTCTAATTAATACAAAAGAAAAGACCGAAAATTGTACTTTGTGTGGTGGACATAATCTATGATTAAATGTGGTGCAATGTTATAGGCAACTCTTTCCATTCTTTCTGCAAGATAGTAGATCCAGAATTGGATTAAAACTCTAAATAAACAAAATAAAAGATTAAAAAATTGGTGGACATGATTACTATGATTAAAAGTGGTGCAATTTCCATTCTTCTTCAAGATAGTAGATCCAGCACTGAATTAAAATGTGTCTCCATCTGCTGTGCATAACTGCAATATGGGTCACATTGTTTTGGTAAGACAGTGATGGATTACCCTTGTATCTGCTCCTTGTCCAGTCTTCATCATTCTTCCACAAAGGTCAAAGCTGGTTCACTCATTTATGTAAACAGACTCAATGGAAGTAATCTGGATAATCTACAGCTCATTGAGGGTCTCCGAAAGGTGAGCAGAGTGTACAGATTGGTGTCACCAAATCCTTTGTGAGGGGTACATGATCAGGTATCACTTCCCTTCACCTTCCACCTTTGTCAGAATTTTAACTCTGCAACAGTCTGCCATTCATAACATTTTTGGAGAATTGTAAAAAATAAATGTTTGCATAAACTGAATTGAAACATTTTCTGTAATTTGCAGAGACACTTTTTATTGAAACAAATGAGAGGAAATGTTTGAACACTAAGGCCAACTAGCCCCTTCTAAGAGGTCACTTTCTAATGCCCATCCCTATTGTGAGGTCACTTTCTAAAAGTGTCCCTCTTAATAGAGATTCTACTGTTTAGTGATTCTATTTGCAACCAATTCAATTTAGTAAGTTAATGTGAACAGAGGCTTCTGGGAAATATGGTTTTAACAATTGCTTCAAGGTGGTCTAGAGGAAGGTCTGAGCATGCTCAGATCATATGAACTTAAATTTTCATACAATTATGGCTATGCAAATTATTGTGAATGTCAACTGGTCTGTTTAGATGAGGCCAGCATGTGATTGATTGGCTTATGGAATTTTGGCCAACTATCAAGTGACCACAGAAAGGTCCTCTAATAACCTGGTCAACAAAAAATTGTCTAGAAAAATAAATTTAATCAATGCTGCAATTTATAATTAAGAAATATATAAACAAAATTCATTTTAAATAGAACAGAATAAAACTACAATAATATTATTTCCAAGTTTCCTTATATTTAAAAACAAATTGTATTTATCATGTATAATATTAATAATTGTATAAATTATTTTTGAGGACACAGATAACACAACAAGTAGTGTAGCTCTCGAACTTCAAGCTTTTTACAAACAAGTCTATTGTCTCTATGATTGTACCATCTTAAAAACGAAACGAAAAACAAAATAAAGAATGTGCATTAGGTCTGTGATTACCACTTTCCAGACTCCCTAGTGTGTCGAAAATTAGCCTAAACTAAAAAGGAAATACAGTACTACCAGGTATGACAACTTGGCAATTAAATTTGTGTGGTTTGGGTAAAAATGTTGGAATTTTGTTAATGAGGTAGTTTTACTTTAGGAAAAAATTTGAAATTTGGATAGTGTTGTTTAGTACAACTATAGTATTATAATTTATTTATTTATTTATTTATTTACTTAGTACTACTTCTACATGGAGCTATAAATATTATTATAGTGTAGATAAAGTCGAATAATTAAAAGCGTTTATAATACTGTGTACAAACGAGTGTTAAATTTGCTTCTGTGACCTCTGGTCTTCAGCCAAGACGAACCAATCGTAAGGAAGTTGGCTCAGCTCCATTCTTCTCCAATCAGATATGTTAAATTATACCAAGGCAGTCGTATTATTTTGTGTTTGACAATCTGAGTGACTCAGATTTAAAATTGATGTCTCTATTCATGATAGCCCCATGAAATGATCAGTGGGTAGTTGCAGGAGCTCTTCCTGCTGTCGCCTATCTCTTTCACGCTGTATAGCTGGCAATATCCTGTCGCAACTTTACATGGTAAATAAGGTTTTGAAGAAAATCTATTGAGGGATGACACTAAAAAAAGAAAGTAGTTCAGGGAATTTTAAACGAGTTCGCTCAAGGATACATTAAATGTTTTGATTGATAAATCTGATGGTCATTGGACAAAATAATGGATGTTTCATTCTAAGAATAATGACATTTTTAGTTTTATCGGCAGTGGAATTAAAATAATGTAGCCTAGAGTTAGGATTGACCGGACAAAAAGGATTTTTATTTGTCTGCCGGTCAATGTTTTGTGTAATTACGAATGTAATGTACGATTGTGAATGGGTTTGAAAATGAAAGACAATGCCATGTCCGAGATAATGAACTCAGAGTTGTAGACGGATTATATTGAATAAAGAAATTAGAGAGGTAGCATTTGGTTGCTAGCAAACAAATTAAAGTTGTTTTTGTTGTTAATTCAGTTTTATAGATCAAAAAAAGGAAACAACTTGTTAATGTTTATTTCTATATATATATATATATATATATAATACGACAGATTGTTAGAAATATGAATATAATTAGCATAATAATTAGCATAATTGTCATGAACAGGAAGTGTTTTGTTGAGGCTTGTCTTTTTTTCAGGTGTAGTAAATGTTTGCATTAAATGCCCTTATTATTATGCTTCAATCTTATTACCTTAGGGACTTCCTGAGCAACTGCTTTTGTTACTATGGTAACTTAGTATTAAACTATGCATATTAGATCATGGTTGATACTTAATCATGCACAAATATGAGGGCGCTGTTTATTTAGAGACATTGGTTTTGTGAAATTTCCTATGGGAGGCTATCGATGTCAAAATAGAATGAACTAAAACTTTCAGCAACAATGTATAGGAATTTTAAAAATCAATTCGTAGTGTTTATAATCGGAAATAATGTTGCGATATATAATTATAAGTATATATAGATTTTCTGCTTTGTAATTTTGATTCACTGATTACATTTTTAAAAATTGTAATAAATCCAAATGGCTTAATAATAAACAGTTTTTATCATTTTAAATTATAATAATATGGCCTTTTGCTACATTTAACTCAAAAACTTCCACATGGTGTTCATTTATACTGTTATTTTTTTAGAGTTGATATCTTTTGTTTGTTTGTGATTATGTGAAATGTATTTATACTCGTGCTTGGCTTTGTAATTCTTTTTTACCTGATTATGTTTGTACAACTGTAGCACAACTTGGAACCTTTCCTTGAGCAAGTTCTCAGGGACTCCAGCTAGGTGTGACACCTGTTGACATTCCCATTAGCACCTGCCTACTCTTGTTTGACTTTGAACTTACAAGTTAAAGTTTTGTCAAAACATACAACTCTACTTAGAACTTAATCAAACTTTTATGCAGGGCTGTAGCCCGCCTCATCTGAAATTTTCAGTTTTCACAAGCATCTCTTTGCCTGTCTGTTTTTAACCTCTTGCTATATGGCCTTGTTATGTTTAAATAAACTTTTAATGTATATCTATTTTACTCTACTTTATCAGTGTTAAAACAATAATTGCATTAACTTTTTAAAAACATGATCTATTATAATATGATTAAATATATTTTGTAAACGCTTAATTTTTTTATTGGAATTGGTTTTTATTTGGTTTTTATTCACTTCCATCCTGTAGTTTGAAATAGGCCAAGGCTGGCGGAGTCTATTAGCTTTAGCCAGAGATAATGTATAGGAAAGGATGATAATTATGTTGAAACTCCCTGAGGTACAACTAACAGGGGCCTAGCCCCCTTCCCTACTGTGTACAGTTCTTACTGACATGAAGTACATTTAATGTTATTTTCTCTGGGAAGTCATTCATTCGTATTTAGTTAATTTTAATTAATATTTTTATTAATAAATAGTATAGAAATTAAATTGTATTTATAGTAGTAAATTATATCTAAATTGATGACATCATGAATGAATATTATGATGTAAACATAAAAGATTAATTATTTATTCAATTCATATATTTTTATATTTATTAAACAGTTGGTTATAAATTTCAGTTGAAATCAATATTTTTTTGTGTAAACCATCTTTAGAGAGGATAACCTGTGCAGTTTCTCATAATAATGGTTACTGAGCTATGGAAAATTTTGTTTTTTCCGAAATAAAAGATGAATGAATGAATGAATGATAAGAATATACACTGAAAATTGAAGTTTATATAGTAAAAAAAAACAGACATGCATAGGCCTATGAATGAAGGGAATTCATACAATGTCAATGTGCCATATCGACTTAAGCTCTGTTTACACTATCAAATATGATGTGCCCAAATATGGACATGGTGATGTCATATCACTACCATATTTGGGAATATTTGGGTACATTTATAGTTTGATAGTGTAGGCAGAGCTTTGGATTCCTCGACTTATTCCATAATACAGTAGAAGAAAGCCTGTTGCGGCCCACCTAATGTCCCTTGAATAGAGTTTGACCTAATATTATACTAGTTTCCCTCATTTGTTTAACAGGAAAGTGTCCCCTTTATGTTGTCCCAAGAAAGTTCTACTTTAACTTATTGATGCACATATAAATATGAATGAATTTGTGGGTTTAACTTCTTTATGATGTTTTAACGAAAAGTGAAATGATTAAAATGTTATTGAAAAGGAAACCAAATTAAAGGAAGCATACATATTATTACTAAAGGGGTGCTGATGAACACAGAACACTGAACCACAAATAAAGATCTTTAATTTTATAGGCATCATTAAAATCTAAATCCGCAGGAAATTGTAGATAGGTTTGGACAAAATTTATAACAGACATTGAAAAAGTTCTTCAAATGCAGTGTAATTAATATTCCAAAAGGAGAAAGATCTCGAAAGATTGCAGTATTTTTATATTACCATAAAAATTGAGAATTGACTTAAAACATGTCTTCTTCCCCCAAAGAATGAGAATAATATCTTCAATTTGCATCATCATCATCAATTTAAATTTTTAACTTTTTAATAATATTAATTTCAAACGTTGTTAACTGATTTTTTATTTAAGGCTCATCTTTTTATTTATTATCCCCATAAACCAGTTCAACAGTTTGGTTCAGTATTAATTTATTTTAAAATCGAAAAAAATCACTATATTTTTAACTACCGTAGACGCTTCAACATCACATTTCTGTTCAACAAAATAACTATATAAGTCAGTCATAGTCTTTTAATTTAACTTGTTTTATTATACAGTATTATTGTTTTTGTTATATTTATGTGTTTAATGCAATACTTTGTAATGTTTATATTTTTTATTTTAGATTGTTAAAGGATCCCAATGGAAATAAGCTAATAAACTTTTTGGGCTATCCTGGAAAATCTGTTATAAATGTATTATTTGTAATGTCAGTAATTTATGTTAATTTTGTATGTATTTTGTATGATGATTTTCCTAATAAATTCAAATCAAACAAACTGAAAAATATAAAAATTGTATTTTTTTTTTTGACATTTACCTGTTATAACTTCATTAATTAAATATCAATTGATACTTAATTAGTAGGTTGACAGTGATGGTTCTATTAAGAAGAGCGTTTGCAAAGTTTTCAACTGATGTTTCATCTTTTACATTGATGACTCGTCTGACCTCTGAGTGATTTCAAAGCTATCGTGGATTACCCTACTTAACGCATTTCCGTCCCTAAATTGCTTAATTCGATTGAAGCCCTATATCAGTCACTTTGTTTCAATTAGGTTACAAATAGTAGGACCCCCCTATGTTTGTGAGGTTTTTGCTAATTTTGAAAATATTTATAAGTTAAACGCACAATTTTATAACTTATAACATAATTCTATAAAAATTAGCATGGGACTGTTTCGTTTTTAATTTATCCATAGATATAATTATATATACATATAGGCCCCAAAATAAATTTTAGTTGGTTTGAATTAAATATATGTATTTTATATCAGTTTAATTATACAAAACTTTCCAAGTTGTCTTTTGTATGCTTTTAATGTTTTTTCTAGATGTTATGTGTTTTTTAATGTTTGATTACTACTGTATATAATGTAGATTTTATATCTGTAAAATGATTTCTTTGATTGAATAAATAGAATAATATAAAATCAACATATAAACAATATTTAAATTATTTTTTTATTAGATTACATTTTTTGGAAGAGTCCATGCTTTTGTTTAATGCCCTCTATTGCGTAATTGAATGGGAGGGACTTAATATTCCAACGTATATAAAAAGAAGAAGAACTCCGAAATGAACGAGAACAGGGTTAATAGCAGATTCCACAGCTGGTGAAACTCAGGGGGCTGCCGAAGTCATTAGCATACTTTGGGATGTGTGGCGCCTAAGACGCATGCCAAATCATTAATCATAGTGGATAAATGCCTGCCAGTATACTACTTCAAAACAGGGGTCTAACCACCCACCAGATCTAACACGGATCTCATTACAAAAGTACGTTAGCAGTATCACACTAAAAAGACGGCTATAAAGCTACACCACACAGTAACATGTGCGGATAATTTGCACCATCAGGGCTAAATTACTGTTTGTTATAGTGAAATGCCCCTGGTGATCTACACCACTCACTTGATCCTACATCGCTGCAGATGTGTAGTTAACGTTTTTGTTATCATTACTGTCTAAAAATATCATCATCAACGATTTAAGTAACTAGACTTAAATTCTGTTATTAGATATCACTGGTGGTAGGAAAATAATCAAAGAACATGGCGTCGTCATAATGGAAGAAGCATTATTATGGAATAGTTTGCATATTTTAATGGATTCCTTCACACAGTAAAATTTTAAGGATTAAAGCCCTAGAGATTGGCAACAAAGCAAAGTATCAATTTACAGCCAGCCAACTGGATAGCCAAAGGCCTTGGATGTAAATTGCCTTTCTTGATCTAATTAATACAAATAGATTTCAATTCAAAGACCACTAGCCATTGGCCATGCAGCTGAAAATTATATAAAAAACTTTCTGCACATGCTCAGTAATAGCAGACTAAATATTAAATCTGCTGCACATGCTCAAATAAAGTGATTTGATTAGTTGGAAATAGAAAACCATCTGCTCATGCTCAGTCATAGCAGACTAAAAAGAATTAATTGTAATCGTCTGCTCATGCTCAGACTTTGCAGATGCCAATTTGATTGGATTAGCAGAGGACAAAGGTTACTAATGGTCATAATAATATCCAATAAACATTCTTTATTTCTTCTCATGCCTGTTTTATATGCCAAGGTTTTAAAAAAGTGATTATTATTTTTACGATATTTAACATAATTTTGCATTTGTGAACATTGAAAAAATATACAACCAATAATAATATCATGCTATTTTTTTTATTAATTTAGTTTAATTTTAATATTGTATTACATAAATTGTAGTTATTTATCTATAATAATAATAATAATAAATTGTTGATGATAATAGTATTAGCTTTTGTATTATAAAATATTCCTGTGTGTTTTTGTTGTTAAAAACGAAAATAAAAAACCAGTTTTCATTTTGAATTAAACAGTGAAAGCTTCTAAATAGACAATTTATTTCCGAAAATCATGAAATACTGTAGTTTTTTTTTAAATTTAAAACCAACCTTACAAGTTTTAATCTGTAATAAAAATATGTTCTTGTCAAAATCTATTGGATTGTACTAAACAATATCAGCCCAAGTAATTACGTTTTTAACGCATTTTATTTCTGTTATTTCCTATTAAATTATCACAAATGATAGAAACAGAAGTCTGTTCACGTACACAAATTACTGAAATTAATGATGGCGGTGGAGGAAATTACCTCTTAACTTACTGATAAAAATTGGAGTATACTATTTGTAGAGGGGTCAAAGTGTTAACGACCTGCTTTTTGTAATATAAAACAATTGTAATAAAATTTGGGGGTTTTTTTCGAGCCTAAAGTATAATTTAAATTTTCAATTTTTGTTTCCGTAGGTTTATCAACGCACGACGTCGGATTGTTCAACCAATGATTGACCAATCAAACAGAGCAGGTAAATCGCCTGTTGTAACTGTTTTCAAGTCCAGAAGACGTAAATCATCATCCTGTCTGTCACCAGGACCCTCCCCTGGTATGTCTGTGCCCCCCCCCCCCCCCCAATGCGCAATTCACAAAACCTTACCCCCCTTTACTACCCACTTAATGGTTTAGCATGAATGATTTGGACATCTACTGTACAAAACATTTCCTTACAAGAAAGTTGTAAGAAACTTTTGCATGTTTTCTTCGTATACCCTTCAATCATGATTACAAGTTTTAAGTTTCGATTTTATCCAGATTTTGGTATACCAGCGTACCGCGGGGCCTGAATGAATCCGTCCCCTAGATGTGTCTCTCCGCATTTAGTGATTACTTTAAAACCCTCGATTAATATTGACACTAGATAATTTTGAATGGCGACCTAGTCCCTCGACATTCCCTACATCCCCCCCTCCGAGTCTCCCGTCTCTACATTGGATCCCCCATTTATTTAATCCCGCCATACAGACTCTAATACATCGCCCCACTTGGGAAAACCCTTTTCATATCGGCTATCGTAAACCGGTGTCAGGAGAAATCATTCATGTAAAAAAAGACGTGTATGTAGCGTTCGGCTGAATCTCTAGCCTATGATGTTTTAATCATGTTTGACAAAGTTCCATGTAGTCCTTCCACTCTGCAACCTAGTAACAGGCCGCCATGTCATAATCGTTTGCTTCTTATAGCTTCGTTATGTTCCGTTGTAATCCCCAATTGTGCGTCAAATGTTCGCGATCTAAGATACTCGCTTTATATTCCCGAGAGTGATGACGGTTCAGTTTAATATCTTGATTGTCCTAGTCTCCTCATCTCCTTCCTTCTTTCGTCAGTGCGTCCTTGGACCACGACTTGATCGTTATTCCCCGCAGATGTCTTCTCGGCTTTTGAATTCATAGTATATCAACATAAATCAAATACATTAGCATTTATGTTGCTTGTGTCATAGAAAATTAAAATTCTGTACACATATACAATGTTCACATTAACTATAATTGGAAAGGTTGTTTATATTTCTCTGACATTAGATAAAGTTCAAAATTAATTACACAAATTTAATTCCGTTTATTTTTTGGAACTAAAATGTGTCGATAACCTTGCACAATTTTTAAATTTAATATAAAAACGTTATACATACTATAGATTATGTAAAAATGTGAATATGAGAAATTGTTTATGAAAAATATATTATGAAGAACAATATCAATGGTGGCACTGTTCGTCCTAAAAAAATTACTCTGTTCCTTTCTAGTGCATTTATTATTTATTAACACAATAAAGCATAGCATCAGAAATGAGCATAAGATGATTGCAGAGCATAAGATGATGTAATGAATGTTATGCATGCGCTTTATAAAGGTCTTTCTACATTATCAAATTAGTTTTACAAAAAAGTGTTATATGGTCAAATATGGTAGTGGTATGACATCATCATGTCCATATATGGCCACATTTTTTTGTTACATACAGTTTGATAGTGTAGACAGAAGTTAACAACCCTTCTCCAATGCCCTTTGCTGTACCCCTTGCCGTTGCATGTCACCACTACTGAGGGTGACCGTTGATTTACTTCTTCTGGACTTGAGACTGTTTCAACTTTTCTTTCTACACGTAAGCGATTCTTGCTTACCCTTTGAAAAATAAGGTTTGTGTTTTTTTTCAATCATTATTTCTTGAGAACATTTATAAATGATCGTTTGGTTTGCTTGTCAATTTGAATGGCAATTACTACCACTAATTGCATTGGTTTGTCAGGGGTATTGGTTCGATTCTAGCTCTGTTCTAGTACCAGAATCATTACCTAAACTGCATAATAGTAAACATGAGTTTGCTCTCATCTTAAAATCAAGGTATTGTTGTTGTTATTTGGATGTTCTCTGTCTACACTATCAAACTTCATGTGACAAAAAAATGTGATGTGCCCATATATGGATATGATATATATTTGGGCATATCACCCCCATATCACACTTTTTTGTCAAACTAGTTTGATAGTGTAGACAGAACTTATAAATTTGTAAGGTAAGAATGAATGAATGAATGTTTTTTTAATTTCTGTTTTTAAGCCTAATAAAGAATTTGATTATCAATCAATTTCTACCCAGCATGTATAACTCAGAAATGTTATATTTTGATATATAAGATTGTCTCTTAATCTTTATTGTAATGTCTCAATCGTCTTTTATCTTGCAGTGCCTGGCGGACTTGGTGGTGGACCAGGCTACGGTTCCGATAACCAACCCATTGGCAGCTTCATGATGGACGGTCAGCAACCATCGATGCATTTGCGCCCACCGGGTAATGAATGGCATCCTCACCTGTACTAAGCAGGTTGCTGTTAATTTTTTACACTATTTGTTTGGACGGGACTCCACCAAGTGACAAACATCATCATAAGGGGCAAATATCATTGGAGGGACAAACATTATTGGCCAGGGGGGGGGGGGGGGGACAAACATCATTTGGGGGTGGGGGTGTTGGTGGGGGGGGGGACAAAAATCATCATAAGGGGCAAACATCATTGGAGGGACAAACATAACATAAGGGACATCCTTAATACAAGGGGCTGCTTTCCACAAAACATCTACCAACAAATTTTATTCTCAAGAAAATGTAATTAAATATTTTTTTTTAATTTAAAATGACCACATGCAAGGAAGCATACTAAGAAGGTTTATAAAAAATAAAATTGTTTATTCATCTTCATATTCATAAAACATTTACGAATGAAAGATGTCAGTATCATATACAAGAGAAAAAAACTAGAAACAAATTACCACATTATAAAAATAAAATATACAAATTTCTTAGTTCACTTACATCAGTACATCCAACATGAATAATGAGACATTATCACTCCCTGACCCCTGACCCCTGACCCCTATGTATGTATGCACTAGAAATTAGAAGTAGTTTTAAGCTCTGTCTACACTATGAAACTTTATGTGACAAAAAAATGTCTATGCATATATGGACATAGAGATGTCATATCGCTACCATATTTAAGCATATCAGTACCATATTTAGGCACATCACACTTTTTTTGTCAAACTAGTTTGATAGTGTAGACAGAGCTTACCGTAGAATATCTGGATGTAGACAGAGCTTACCGTAGAATATCTGGATGTACGTACTAATGCACAATGAACTTCATCGTTGTTTATAAGTGTAGGTGATTCTTATCGTCGATGTTTACATCATCTGTTTTGTCCGAAGGCTGTGTTTAGAGTTAATAGTCGCATAGATTTGCACAAAAATTAACATGTAGTACTAAAAGTAGTGTAATGGTTTCACTTTTAATTTATCAAATTTAAATCTGCAGGATTTACATAGCTGTAAATGTACAGCAATCGGCTATAAAGCAATAACTGTATATACACTATGTAATGTAATATTATTTAAATTATACAACAATTATAGTTATTACATTGATTATTTGTGGTAATTATTAATGCTTTTAATGATTCTTTCTAAATTCTATACAAAGAAATTTTTTTGGATTATGTGTCCTTTTATGATTATATTTCTAAATTATGAGAAATTGAAAGTAATAATTTAGGATTTAGGTGGGAACAAGTATAGACTTTTACATTATTATTTGAATGGTATATTTTTTTAAAGATATTCATGTTTGATTGTTTGTATTTGTTTACTCCAGGTGGTGAAATCATGACCTCATCCATGGCAAGTATGAACATGAGCGGTTCTACATACGCCCATCCCCAAATCTCCCAGTACCATCCAACAGTTCATTCGCAGGCGATGCTTCTACCGAACCACGCCCATCATGCTATGATGATGGCGCATATGCCAACTAGTCATGGTTTGTCATCCAATCACAGCCCACCAGCTCTGATGAACCCCAATGATGTCGACTCTCATATGGACCTGCACTCAAACTGACCGTTGTTGAAATAATCCGCTGACCGTCCCTAATTTATTGACCGTCCTTTTAAATTGTAAACTTGTATTTAGGGAAGTTGTTCTTATTCTCACTAAAGCCTGATTTCCATAAAATCGCTACACCGTGTCGCCGACTTAGAGCGTAACGATTCTATGGAAACGCTAGAATTTATCGGGGATCTAGTACGCGAGCGCTAAATATTCTTTGGTACACGCGTATACGATTCATCGCCGACAAAATCGGCAAAGTTGAACATGGTTGAACTTTGCCGATTTGTCTGCGATGAATCGGGGCGACCTCCCCGATGCATGTCGGCGACATCTGCGCGTGTAGCGATTTCAGTGGAAAGGGTATAGCGATTTTATGGAAACCAGGCTTTACAAACACATTCACAAGTCATTATTATTAAAAACCTTTTAGTTAGAATATAATGGTATAAAATCTCTTCATCTCTATCTGTTGCAAACTCTATCACATGCTTTTCATGGTATAGGCCGTTAAAATAACATTAAAATGTATTTATTTAGTTGGGTGGGGTTACAAACTAATACAAGATTATTTGAGCTCTGCAAAAAATAAAGGACACATGTAAGATTAAGACAGCTCTTATAATATGGTATTTTAATTTATTCGGTTTTTAAATATAAAAGTTTTGATTTTCTGGGCCTTTAGACGATGAATCTATTTATAGAAAAAAAAAGTACACTAGTTTGTTTTATTCCATCCATTTTAGACTTGTGAATATCTCTGAAATATTCTTGTTTACTTGTTGTGTATACAAGGAATGTTAACTAATGTGTCACATGGACATTTTATTTATTTATATTTTTAATATTATACAATATGCTGACATTGTGATCCATTTTTATATGTGTATGTTTTGAGTGTTTGAGTTAGCATGGAGGAAAAAAAAATTTTTTTTTTCCTCTATGAGTTAAGCATCTGATTATATCAATTTATTCAAAGGATTAAAAGGATATTTAATTACATAACAATGATATGAATGGATTATTTTTACAAAATCAGCTAATTCAACAATAAATATAATAAAATAATAGTTTAGTAAAGACACCTTACATCAAAATGTATTGTAAAAAAATATAAATGCTGATTTTATTTAATGAAATTCTATTTTATCAATCATTTTTTTATTTTATTCTTGAAAATTGTAATATTTAATAATCAATTTTAACCTTGATTGTTTTAAACCTTTCTCTATTAAAAAAAAAATGAATATAAATTTCAACTATTTATTATTCCTAGTATTACGAAATCTAAATTGGGTTGATTTGAAGGTGCTAAACATGTCAATTGTATTTGCATTTATCCACGGCTTCAAGTGATAGATAGCGTTCACATTGATTTTTGATCTCATTTTTGTTCATTTTCATTATGAAGAATATGTGTTCAGAAATATAAGATAAGCGGGGAAAATGACAGTAATGTATCATCCCAAATATTATTATCACACCGACGTTGGGGAATGCGTAATGACCAAGTTTATAAGAGTGAAATTTACAATTGCACTCGCACTGAATAAATTTTATTCATCGATGCTGTTTAAATTTAATAAATTAAATTATTTTTTAAAAGCAGACAAGGTCTATTATTAGCTGAGGTATAGTGATAACCATACATTCACAGCTCTATAGTCTAACAGAACAAGTTTTCAACCCGACATTTACAATATTTTGTGATACCCAGTTTCTATCTCCAGTTTTTATCATTTCATAACAACTTTGTTGAAATGATGAAAGATTTGGATTCAATTGTAAAGCTAAGCTGTTCACTTCTGGTGGTTACTGAGAAAATGGGTGTTTTAAATAATGTATGTTTTAGTGTAAATAGACTGAAGGGAGAATATATGTATAGGTATTTGTTAGTACGTGGTCACATTAACCATGTAAAGTCGTCTTTCTCTGTACGTTCTTGTCTTCGACCATTCGTAAAAAATTCTCTGCAAGAGTAAAAACACAAACAGAAAACCTGTGTGTTGTAAGTATGTTTATATGTGATAGTTGTTAGACGTTTAGTGCTGTCATTTTTAAATAACAAATTATAAACATGTTTTTTTTTAATGTCATTTGATCAAATTTTAGTAATTTAACTAATTATTGTTTGTATTCATAAATTTGACAAGAAAACGATACCTCATGAATATTTAGATATTTAGATATCCATTTAAACAGAAATAGTTATAATGAATACAGTTTATGTTAATTATGACTCATGAATATTCATAATCGTGATTTTGAAACATGAATATTAATTTTATGCTAATTATGAGTCATGAATATTCATATTTGGTAATTTTTATTTTTTGTTATATGAAATATTCATTGAATTAGCTAAGGTAAAAACATTTTGCTGTTATATGTAAAAACTGTACCAATGCTGGTAAATGAATTTCTATATTCTGTATATGCATTGTCTTTAAAAAAAATCATAATTTATTAATAAATTCATGATTGGCGCTCATTAATATTCATGTCAAACTAAATATTGTTGTATTAAATCGTTTGACAGCTCATAAATATTCAGATTTTGTCTCCGTTGTAAAAAGCCGAATTGTGTGTTCACTTGTAGATACAGTCCGACTACTACAGTTTAACGCCTTGTGTGTCAGTGCCCAACAACACTGACAGTATGTAAGTTAAAACAAAAACAAAGTTTCAAGCAAATGAAATTGTTAAAGGTTAAATGTCCGAATGTTTCACATATTCTGTCTTTATCCAAGATATGTCATTGTTAAAATTAAACATCGAATTTATAAAAGCTCACCGTTTATTTTGTTTTACGGCGACCGTTTCTATAGATAGAAACAACGATACTGCGGTTTTCGTTCTTTTTTTTCTTGCTCATTGTCATGAGATCGCTCCATTATAGTTTGTATATGTAAACAAGTTTAGTGGGAAGTGTAGTTAGTAATAAATATTTATAACAAAACTTATTTTAATATAAAAATGGAAAACCAACTGGAATGTGAATTGAATGAACCGTATTTGTGTGAAATCTGTTGCACTTTAATAGTAAATATATGCATATACATGCGTATAGTATTGTGTTAACGTCATTGTGTACAGATATGTATTCTTTTCAATTCACATTCCTGTTAAATATCTTTTACATTCTTTTATTACATGATTGTATTTTTTTTTCGATTAAACACACCATGATCTATAAATAGGTCGAGAAATTTGTTTTTCTCATTTGGTAAACAAAGCAGATTGCTTGAATAAAACAAAACTGTGAGAGAAATTTACAATATATTTTTATTTATTTATTGATATGCACAGCATAAATCGAAGTGTGCTTCTTCTAAAGTGAGTACTGTCTCCTAATATGATGTCCCATCCTATGATGATTCCTGGCTAGTGACCAGTCAAATGCCATGGAAAAAATGATCAAACGTCCAATGTATCTTGCCGCCAGCGCGCGGGCCGCACACAATGTTACAAAATAGACAACCTTCTTTTAACTGCGCAGGAACCGCGGTTTCAGTTCGATTAGGCCTGGTTATTGGCTGTGACGTAGATGACTTAAGAAGATTCATGGCAAAATAAAATTATTGGATTTCACACCACTTCTTTAGCTTGAAAGTTTTCCGGAACAATAATCACTACTGTAATTCTTTCTCTCATTTTTATCCATTGGTTTCGACCTAGTGATGTTGGACGCAACAAAAGTAATTTCACCAACAAGTACAAGCGACTGATCGCTGAAGTGTCGTTTGTGATTGTTTTTTCGACACATATTAAAGCACCTCCTTTCGCTTTCGTGGTTGTTAGAATCATTTGACTTTTTGACAATTGAAGTGTCACAGTAGGGTGGAGATTGCACTTTATTGAAATGTAAATTTACTCTTTATAATAGTAACAATATAGAATGCACACCATGCATTACGCAGCCCATTTTAATGAACGCGTGAGTTTCTTAATAATAGGACTTCATCCCTAAGACAACAACCGACCTTTATTCGCCGAAGGCTGTACTACTTGTTATATAATTTTGTACATTTATTATCATCATTATTTTTCACACAACGCTGCGGAAAGAAATCTCATTTCCACTTTGCATCTTAATTCAAATAGAATCGAGAAATTAACACCTGCGCCTGCTCTTAGATAGAGACTCTATTATCAGTGTAAACAGTAGTCAAAGAAAATAATAGAGACGGCTTGTATTTCAGTTTACGGTACTCTCCTGCTTGTGGACTCCACAAAAAGGCGCAGCTCTGTTGCAGTCATGTTTATAACTGTTCGATATGGCTTCAACCAATCCTTGCTGTTTAACCCATCCTGTACAGTCATCAACTTACTCCGAAACATTCGAATAAGATGTGGATATGGAAATTCGAACTTTGACATCGACTTAGCAGATGAGACGGGTATGCTTGCATTTTAAAATTTTCATTTTTTTGTTTTGATTGCCCGAATCTGGTGTTTTTATTGTTGATCTCTAGTTTAGTTGTCACCTAGTATAGGCTTACGTTTCCAATGTATTATTATATATTTCATTTAACAGTAATCGTTCTGATACGATATAGGATATACTTATGTGAAATTACGAATTTTATTCACAT
The DNA here is from genome assembly GCF_964355755.1 of Antedon mediterranea. Lineage (NCBI taxonomy): Eukaryota > Metazoa > Echinodermata > Crinoidea > Comatulida > Antedonidae > Antedon > Antedon mediterranea. The sequence goes on along the minus strand of NC_092679.1, from coordinate 2,495,573 downwards.
TTGGTTCTTAGGTGTTATAAAGGAATTAGGAAAATTTCAATACGAAAGCGCTGAGAAATTATTACCGCCAAATAATAGCTACATTCTGGTTGGTCGCTTGCCGGATTATCAGTCACCTGACGAAGAGACAGCAGCACTGTCGTCAGAGGAGGAAACATTCGCTCGTAAAATTACTTATAAATTTGTTCCTCTTCTTGAGAGATACGAAGACTTACTGCCCAACTATAGACTGCAGTCATCAGCTGATGGTTCCCACGTCAGTAAGTCACTGATGCCGAGCAACAAGACACCGATGAAGAAAAGATGTCGAAAATATGGACGTGCTAACACGCGAGACTGAACAGTAGACAATTTCACAAACGTTTGTTGAACGTTTGATTTGCATTTGTATATTATTTCAATGGATCAACGTGCTTCATTGTACAATTCAACCCAAAAGTTGCAATAAAAGTATTTTATCAGTTTATTGATATTGATTGATGTGGAGTCAAAGGGGAATGTTCATTTGTTTGTGAAAACCATACACAATATTTAGGTCTATTAGCCAGTATGTTTGTGTTTGTTTGTGGGTTTGTTTGTTTGTGATCAGCCTAAACCTAAAGGACAGGTTTAGAGTTACAAATATTGCATACATATTTTAGTTAATTTATTATTTTAACTTTTCAGAACATTACGCATGTTATCTCAAAATGAATGGAATGCGCAGACGCACATTGAGTGGTCTGCGCATGTTACATCAATTTCATTTTTCGAATTTATGACTAAAATTCGACCCTTTTATTTTTTGACAAAACTACTATTACTATGGCCCTATAAGATGATGATAATACAATATATGGGCATACATGGCAATATTATCGCATAATTATTGATTTTTAAAAAGCTGATATTTTGGCCATTTTTCGAAAATTTCCCTAAAACTAAGTATAGGGAATTTTTTTCGAAATATGCCCAAAATGTCGACCTTTTTATTTTGTGATGATGTCATAATGATGATGTCATGATTATGATGTCATAATGATGATGTCATGATTATCATGTCATAATGATGATGGCGTAATAATGATTTCAAACACTATCCTTAACTTGCTTGCAGTTTGTCAATGAGATCATTTTCAAGATTTAGCACATGCATGTTATTATTTTAAGAGATATTTTTTTTGTGCATTTGTTGCGATCACTACTGTAGCAATAAACCTACACAACAAGTATTCCTTGGCTGTTTTTTTTCACACCAAACCTTGGGAATATAATGAAAATAATTTAATTCAGAAATGGATATAATTTGGTGGCTTTTACCAAAAAGTGAATGGACTGTATATTGACAAATAGTTTTGTAATTACAGCAAATAAAATGTACAGGGATTTTTTCCAAAAATGGCAATTTTTCGACCCTTTTATTTTTCGATAAAACTGGTGTCTATGGTACTATAAGGTGATGATAAAGCAATATATGATCATATAGAGCAATTTTATAGCATAATAATGGAATTTTAAAAACTTGATATTTTGGCCATTTTTGGAAAAAAAATCCTTGTACTATCTGTGTGACTTAGGCAATTAAGGAGGGATGACTTACGATCTGCCTAACTCACTGCTTATATCAATATACTATATTTTTCGTGTTTCTGCCTAAGTCAGCTGTGTGACTTAGGCAATTAAGGAGAGCTGACTTATGATCTGCCTAACTCACTGCTTATATCAATATATACTATATTTTTCGTGTTTCTGCCTAAGTCAGCTGTGTGACTTAGGCAATTAAGGAGAGCTGACTTATGATCTGCCTAACTCACTGCTTATATCAATATATACTATATTTTTCGTGTTTCTGCCTAAGTCAGCTGTGTGACTTAGGCAATTAAGGAGAGCTGACTTATGATCTGCCTAACTCACTGCTTATATCAATATATACTATATTTTTCGTGTTTCTGCCTAAGTCAGCTGTGTGACTTAGGCAATTAAGGAGAGCTGACTTATGATCTGCCTAACTCACTGCGCTTATATCATTATATACTGCCCTCTGTACATTATCTGAGTGATTTTATATACATTTGCACATGCTCAGATCGTTTTTTGTGTTTCTGCCTAAGTCAGCTGTGTGACTTAGGCAATTAAGGAGAGCTGACTTATGATCTGCCTAACTCACTGCTTATATCAATATATACTATATTTTTCGTGTTTCTGCCTAAGTCAGCTGTGTGACTTAGGCAATTAAGGAGAGCTGACTTATGATCTGCCTAACTCACTGCGCTTATATCATTATATACTGCCCTCTGTACATTATCTGAGTGATTTTATATACATTTGCACATGCTCAGATCGTTTTTTGTGTTTCTGCCTAAGTCAGCTGTGTGACTTAGGCAATTAAGGAGAGCTGACTTATGATCTGCCTAACTCACTGCATGCTTATATCATTATACTGCCCTCTGTACATTATCTAAGTGCTTTTATATACATTTGCACATGCTCAGATCGTTTTTTGTGTTTCTGCCTTAGTCAGCTGTGTGAAATTAAGGAGAGGAGACTCATGATTTTTTAAATAAAATAAGAAATACATTTTTATAGTATCTATATTTTTTAACCCATTTTTTTACAAATTCTTTCTCTTTTATTGCTACTTTCCTTTTCTAAAATCATCAGTATTAATTTTAATCTGAAGAGCTGATGCTATTAAATGTTGTTACTTAAAGGTATCATTTTTTGTATATAGATGATATCGACAGCTTCATAACAAACGTGTCTAAGTCATAATTTGTTTTTGTTTTTCTGCCTAACTCACTGCTTATATCAATATACTATATTTTTTTATTTCTGCCTAATTCATCTGTGTGACTTAGGCAATTAAGGAGAGCTGACTTATGATCTGCCTAACTCACTGCTAATATCAATATACTATATTTTTCGTGTTTCTGCCTAAGTCAGCTGTGTGACTTAAGCAATTAAGGAGAGCTGACTTATGATCTGCCTAACTCACTGCTTATATCATTATACTGCCATCTGTACATTATCTGAGTGCTTTTATATACATTTGCACATGCTCAGATCGTTTTTTGTTTCTGCCTAAGTCATCTGTCTGACTTAGGCAATTAAGGAGAGGAGACTCATGATTTTTTAAATAAAATAAGAAATACATTTTTATAGTATATTTTTTAACCCATTTGTTACAAATTCTTTCTCTTTTATTGCTACTTTCCTTTTCTAAAATCATCAGTGTTAATTTTAATCCGAAGAGCTGATGCTATTAAATGTTGCTACTTAAAGGTAGCATTTTTGGTATATAGATGATATGGACAGCCTCATAAAAAAATGTCTAAGTCATAATTTTTGTTTTGTTTTTCTGCCTAACTCACTGCTTATATCAATATACTATATTTTTTGTGTTTCTGCCTAAGTCAGCTGTGTGACTTAGGCAATTAAGGAGAGCTGACTTATGATCTGTCTAACTCACTGCTTATATCATTATACTGCCCTCTGTACATTATCCGAGTGCTTTTATATACATTTGCACATGCTCAGATCGTTTTTTGTGTTTCTGCCTAAGTCAGCTGTGTGACTTAGGCAATTAAGGAGAGCTGACTTATGATCTGCCTAACTCACTGCTTATATCAATATACTATATTTTTCGTGTTTCTGCATAAGTCAGCTGTGTGACTTAGGCAATTAAGGAGAGCTGACTTATGATCTGTCTAACTCACTGCTTATATCATTATACTGCCCTCTGTACATTATCCGAGTGCTTTTATATACATTTGCACATGCTCAGATCGTTTTTTGTGTTTCTGCCTAAGTCAGCTGTCTGACTTAGGCAATTAAGGAGAGCTGACTTATGATCTGCCTAACTCACTGCTTATATCATTATACTGCCCTCTGTACATTATCTCAGTGCTTTTATATACATTTGCACATGCTCAGATCGTTTTTTGTGTTTCTGCCTAAGTCAGCTGTGTGACTTAGGCAATTAAGGAGAGCTGACTTATGATCTGCCTAACTCACTGCTTATATCAATATACTATATTTTTCGTGTTTCTGCCTAAGTCAGCTGTGTGACTTAGGCAATTAAGGAGAGCTGACTTATGATCTGTCTAACTCACTGCTTATATCATTATACTGCCCTCTGTACATTATCCGAGTGCTTTTATATACATTTGCACATGCTCAGATCGTTTTTTGTGTTTCTGCCTAAGTCAGCTGCCTGACTTAGGCAATTAAGGAGAGCTGACTTATGATCTGCCTAACTCACTGCTTATATCAATATATACTATATTTTTCGTGTTTCTGCCAAAGTCAGCTGTGTGACTTAGGCAATTAAGGAGAGCTGACTTATGATCTGCCTAACTCACTGCTTCTATCATTATACTGCCCTCTGTACATTATCTGAGTGATTTTATATACATTTGCACATGCTCAGATCGTTTTTTGTGTTTCTGCCTAAGTCAGCTGTGTGACTTAAGCAATTAAGGAGAGGAGAGTCATGATTTTTTAAATAAAATAAGAAATACATTTTTATAGTTAATTTTTTAACCTATTTGTTACAAATTCTTTCTCTTTTATTGCTACTTTCATTTTCTAAAATCATCAGTTTTAATTTTAATCCGAAGAGCTGATGCTATTAAATTGTGTTACTTAAAGGTAGCATTTTTTGTATATAGATGATATGGACAGCCTCATAACAAAAGTGTCTAAGTCATAATTTTTGTTTTGTTTTTCTGCCTAACTCACTGCTTATATCATTATACTATATTGTTTGTGTTTCTGCCTAAGTCAGCTGTGTGACTTAGGCAATTAAGGAGAGCTGACTTATGATCTGCCTAACTCACTGCTTATATCATTATACTGCCCTCTGTACATTATCTGAGTGCTTTTATATACATTTGCACATGCTCAGATCGTTTTTTGTGTTTCTGCCTAAGTCAGCTGTGTGACTTAGGCAATTAAGGAGAGGAGACTCATGATTTTTTTAATAAAATAAGAAATACATTTTTATAGTATATTTTTTAATCCATTTGTTACAAATTCTTTCTCTTTTATTGCTACTTTCTTTTTCTAAATTCATCAGTGTTAATTTTAATCTGAAGAGTTAATGCTATTAAATTTTGTTACTTAAAGGTAGCATTTTTTGTATATAGATGATATCGACAGCCTCATAACAAACGTGTCTAAGTCATAATTTGTTTTTGTTTTTCTGCCTAACTCACTGCTTATATCAATATACTATATTTTTGTGTTTCTACCTAATTCATTTGTGTGACTTAGGCAATTAAGGAGAGCTGACTTATGATCTGCCTAACTCACTGCTTATATCAATATACTATATTTTTTGTGTTTCTGCCTAAGTCAGCTGTGTGACTTAGGCAATTAAGGAGAGCTGACTTATGATCTGCCTAACTCACTGCTTATATCAATATACTATAATTTTTGTGTTTCTGCCTAAGTCAGCTGTGTGACTTAGGCAATTAAGGAGAGCTGACTTATGATCTGTCTAACTCACTGCTTATATCATTATACTGCCCTCTGTACATTATCCGAGTGCTTTTATATACATTTGCACATGCTCAGATCGTTTTTTGTGTTTCTGCCTAAGTCAGCTGCCTGACTTAGGCAATTAAGGAGAGCTGACTTATGATCTGCCTAACTCACTGCTTATATCAATATATACTATATTTTTCGTGTTTCTGCCAAAGTCAGCTGTGTGACTTAGGCAATTAAGGAGAGTTGACTTATGATCTGCCTAACTCACTGCTTCTATCATTATACTGCCCTCTGTACATTATCTGAGTGATTTTATATACATTTGCACATGCTCAGATCGTTTTTTGTGTTTCTGCCTAAGTCAGCTGTGTGACTTAGGCAATTAAGGAGAGGAGAGTCATGATTTTTTAAATAAAATAAGAAATACATTTTTATAGTTAATTTTTTAACCCATTTGTTACAAATTCTTTCTCTTTTATTGCTACTTTCCTTTTCTAAAATCATCAGTGTTAATTTTAATCCGAAGAGCTGATGCTATTAAATTGTGTTACTTAAAGGTAGCATTTTTTGTATATAGATGATATCGACAGCCTCATATAACTAAAGTGTCTAAGTCATAATTTTTTTTTGGTTTTTCTGCCTAACTCACTGCTTATATCATTATACTATATTTTTTGTGTTTCTGCCTAAGTCAGCTGTGTGACTTAGGCAATTAAGGAGAGCTGACTTGAGATCTGCCTAACTCACTGCTTATATCATTATACTGCCCTCTGTACATTATCTGAGTGCTTTTATATACATTTGCACATGCTCAGATTGTTTTTTTGTGTTTCTGCCTAAGTCAGCTGTGTGACTTAGGCAATTAAGGAGAGGAGACTCATGATTTTTTAAATAAAATAAGAAATACATTTTTATAGTATATTTTTTAACCCATTTGTTACAAATTCTTTCTCTTTTATTGCTACTTTCTTTTTCTAAAATCATCAGTGTTAATTTTAATCCGAAGAGCTGATGCTATTAAATTTTGTTACTTAAAGGTAGCATTTTTTGTATATAGATGATATCGACAGCCTCATAATTAAAGTGTCTAAGTCATAATTTTTTTTGGTTTTTCTGCCTAACTCACTGCTTATATCATTATACTATATTTTTTGTGTTTCTGCCTAAGTCAGCTGTGTGACTTAGGCAATTAAGGAGAGCTGACTTGAGATCTGCCTAACTCATTGCTTATATTATTATACTGCCCTCTGTACATTATCTGAGTGCTTTTATATACATTTGTACATGCTCAGATTGTTTTTTGTGTTTCTGCATAACTCAGCTGTGTGACTTAGGCAATTAAGGAGAGGAGACTCATGATTTTTTAAATAAAATAAGAAATACATTTTTAGTATATTTTTTTACCCATTTGTTACAAATTCTTTCTCTTTTATTGCTACTTTCCTTTTCTAAAATCATCAGTGTTAATTTTAATCCGAAGAGCTGATGCTATTAAATTTTGCTACTTAAAGGTAGCATTTTTTGTATATAGATGATATGGACAGCCTCATAAAAAAATGTCTAGGTCATAATTTTTGTTTTGTTTTTCTTCCTAACTCACTGCTTATATCAATATACTATATTTTTTGTGTTTCTGCCTAAGTCAGCTGTGTGACTTAGGCAATTAAGGAGAGCTGACTTATGATCTGCCTAACTCACTGCTTATATCATTATACTGCCCTCTGTACATTATCTGAGTGCTTTTATATACATTTGCACATGCTCAGATCGTTTTTTGTGTTTCTGCCTAAGTCAGCTGTGTGACTTAGGCAATTAAGGAGAGGAGACTCATGATTTTTTAAATAAAATAAGAAATACATTTTTATAGTTAATTTTTTAACCCATTTGTTACAAATTCTTTCTCTTTTATTGCTACTTTCCTTTTCTAAAATCATCAGTGTTAATTTTAATCCGAAGAACTGATGCTATTAAATTTTGTTACTTAAAGGTAGCATTTTTTGTATATAGATGATATCGACAGCCTCATAACTAAAGTGTCTAAGTCATAATTTTTGTTTGTTTTTCTGCTTAACTCACTGCTTATATCATTATACTATATTTTTTGTGTTTCTGCCTAAATCAGCTGTGTGACTTAGGCAATTAAGGAGAGCTGACTTATGATCTGCCTAACTCACTGCTTATATCATTATACTGCCCTCTGTACATTATCTGAGTGCTTTTATATACATTTGCACATGCTCAGATCGTTTTTGTGTTTCTGCCTAAGTCAGCTGTGTGACTTAGGCAATTAAGGAGAGGAGACTCATGATTTTTTAAATAAAATAAGAAATACATTTTTATAGTATATTTTTTAACCCATTTGTTACAAATTCTTTCTCTTTTATTGCTACTTTCTTTTTCTAAAATCATCAGTGTTAATTTTAATCCGAAGAGCTGATGCTACTAAATTTTGTTACTTAAAGGTAGCATTTTTTGTATATAGATGATATGGACAGCCTCATAACAAAAGTGTCTAAGTCATAATTTTTGTTTTGTTTTTCTGCCTAACTCACTGGTTATATCAATATACTATATTGTTTGTGTTTCTGCCTAAGTCAACTGTGTGACTTAGGCAATTAAGGAGAGCTGACTTGAGATCTGCCTAACTCACTGCTTATATCATTATACTGCCCTCTGTACATTATCTGAGTGCTTTTATATACATTTGCACATGCTCAGATTGTTTTTTTTGTGTTTCTGCCTAAGTCAGCTGTGTGACTTAGGCAATTAAGGAGAGGAGACTCATGATTTTTTAAATAAAATAAGAAATACATTTTTATAGTATATTTTTTAACCCATTTGTTAGAAATTCTTTCTCTTTTATTGCTACTTTCTTTTTCTAAAATCATCAGTGTTAATTTTAATCCGAAGAGCTGATGCTATTAAATTTTGTTACTTAAAGGTAGCATTTTTTGTATATAGATGATATCGACAGCCTCATAACTAAAGTGTCTAAGTCATAATTTTTTTTTGGTTTTTCTGCCTAACTCACTGCTTATATCATTATACTATATTTTTTGTGTTTCTGCCTAAGTCAGCTGTGTGACTTAGGCAATTAAGGAGAGCTGACTTGAGATCTGCCTAACTCATTGCTTATATTATTATACTGCCCTCTGTACATTATCTGAGTGCTTTTATATACATTTGTACATGCTCAGATTGTTTTTTGTGTTTCTGCATAACTCAGCTGTGTGACTTAGGCAATTAAGGAGAGGAGACTCATGATTTTTTAAATAAAATAAGAAATACATTTTTAGTATATTTTTTAACCCATTTGTTACAAATTCTTTCTCTTTTATTGCTACTTTCCTTTTCTAAAATCATCAGTGTTAATTTTAATCCGAAGAGCTGATGCTATTAAATTTTGCTACTTAAAGGTAGAATTTTTTGTATATAGATGATATGGACAGCCTCATAAAAAAATGTCTAAGTCATAATTTTTGTTTTGTTTTTCTGCCTAACTCACTGCTTATATCAATATACTATATTTTTTGTGTTTCTGCCTAAGTCAGCTGTGTGACTTAGGCAATTAAGGAGAGCTGACTTATGATCTGCCTAACTCACTGCTTATATCATTAAACTGCCCTCTGTACATTATCTGAGTGCTTTTATATACATTTGCACATGCTCAGATCGTTTTTTGTGTTTCTGCCTAAGTCAGCTGTGTGACTTAGGCAATTAAGGAGAGGAGACTCATGATTTTTTAAATAAAATAAGAAATACATTTTTATAGTTAATTTTTTAACCCATTTGTTACAAATTCTTTCTTTTTTATTGCTACTTTCCGTTTCTAAAATCATCAGTGTTAATTTTAATCCGAAGAGCTGATGCTATTAAATTTTGTTACTTAAAGGTAGCATTTTTTGTATATAGATGATATCGACAGCCTCATAACTAAAGTGTCTAAGTCATAATTTTTGTTTGTTTTTCTGCCTAACTCACTGCTTATATCATTATACTATATTTTTTGTGTTTCTGCCTAAGTCAGCTGTGTGACTTAGGCAATTAAGGAGAGCTGACTTATGATCTGCCTAACTCACTGCTTATATCATTAAACTGCCCTCTGTACATTATCTGAGTGCTTTTATATACATTTGCACATGCTCAGATCGTTTTTTGTGTTTCTGCCTAAGTCAGCTGTGTGACTTAGGCAATTAAGGAGAGGAGACTCATGATTTTTTAAATAAAATAAGAAATACATTTTTATAGTTAATTTTTTAACCCATTTGTTACAAATTCTTTCTTTTTTATTGCTACTTTCCGTTTCTAAAATCATCAGTGTTAATTTTAATCCGAAGAGCTGATGCTATTAAATTTTGTTACTTAAAGGTAGCATTTTTTGTATATAGATGATATCGACAGCCTCATAACTAAAGTGTCTAAGTCATAATTTTTGTTTGTTTTTCTGCCTAACTCACTGCTTATATCATTATACTATATTTTTTGTGTTTCTGCCTAAGTCAGCTGTGTGACTTAGGCAATTAAGGAGAGCTGACTTATGATCTGCCTAACTCACTGCTTATATCATTATCCTGCCCTCTGTACATTATCTGAGTGCTTTTATATACATTTGCACATGCTCAGATCGTTTTTGTGTTTCTGCCTAAGTCAGCTGTGTGACTTAGGCAATTAAGGAGAGGAGACTCATGATTTTTTAAATAAAATAAGAAATACATTTTTATAGTATATTTTTTAACCCATTTGTTACAAATTCTTTCTCTTTTATTGCTACTTTCTTTTTCTAAAATCATCAGTGTTAATTTTAATCCGAAGAGCTGATGCTATTAAATTTTGTTACTAAAAGGTAGCATTTTTTGTATATAGATGATATCGACAGCCTCATAACTAAAGTGTCTAAGTCATAATTTTTTTTGGTTTTTCTGCCTAACTCACTGCTTATATCATTATACTATATTTTTTGTGTTTCTGCCTAAGTCAGCTCTGTGACTTAGGCAATTAAGGAGAGCTTACTTAAGATCTGCCTAACTCATTGCTTATATTATTATACTGCCCTCTGTACATTATCTGAGTGCTTTTATATACATTTGTACATGCTCAGATTGTTTTTTGTGTTTCTGCATAACTCAGCTGTGTGACTTAGGCAATTAAGGAGAGGAGACTCATGATTTTTTAAATAAAATAAGAAATACATTTTTAGTATATTTTTTAACCCATTTGTTACAAATTCTTTCTCTTTTATTGCTACTTTCCTTTTCTAAAATCATCAGTGTTAATTTTAATCCGAAGAGCTGATGCTATTAAATTTTGCTACTTAAAGGTAGAATTTTTTGTATATAGATGATATGGACAGCCTCATAAAAAAATGTCTAAGTCATAATTTTTGTTTTGTTTTTCTGCCTAACTCACTGCTTATATCAATATACTATATTTTTTGTGTTTCTGCCTAAGTCAGCTGTGTGACTTAGGCAATTAAGGAGAGCTGACTTATGATCTGCCTAACTCACTGCTTATATCATTAAACTGCCCTCTGTACATTATCTGAGTGCTTTTATATACATTTGCACATGCTCAGATCGTTTTTTGTGTTTCTGCCTAAGTCAGCTGTGTGACTTAGGCAATTAAGGAGAGGAGACTCATGATTTTTTAAATAAAATAAGAAATACATTTTTATAGTTAATTTTTTAACCCATTTGTTACAAATTCTTTCTTTTTTATTTCTACTTTCCGTTTCTAAAATCATCAGTGTTAATTTTAATCCGAAGAGCTGATGCTATTAAATTTTGTTACTTAAAGGTAGCATTTTTTGTATATAGATGATATCGACAGCCTCATAACTAAAGTGTCTAAGTCATAATTTTTGTTTGTTTTTCTGCCTAACTCACTGCTTATATCATTATACTATATTTTTTGTGTTTCTGCCTAAGTCAGCTGTGTGACTTAGGCAATTAAGGAGAGCTGACTTATGATCTGCCTAACTCACTGCTTATATCATTAAACTGCCCTCTGTACATTATCTGAGTGCTTTTATATACATTTGCACATGCTCAGATCGTTTTTTGTGTTTCTGCCTAAGTCAGCTGTGTGACTTAGGCAATTAAGGAGAGGAGACTCATGATTTTTTAAATAAAATAAGAAATACATTTTTATAGTTAATTTTTTAACCCATTTGTTACAAATTCTTTCTTTTTTATTGCTACTTTCCGTTTCTAAAATCATCAGTGTTAATTTTAATCCGAAGAGCTGATGCTATTAAATTTTGTTACTTAAAGGTAGCATTTTTTGTATATAGATGATATCGACAGCCTCATAACTAAAGTGTCTAAGTCATAATTTTTGTTTGTTTTTCTGCCTAACTCACTGCTTATATCATTATACTATATTTTTTGTGTTTCTGCCTAAGTCAGCTGTGTGACTTAGGCAATTAAGGAGAGCTGACTTATGATCTGCCTAACTCACTGCTTATATCATTATCCTGCCCTCTGTACATTATCTGAGTGCTTTTATATACATTTGCACATGCTCAGATCGTTTTTGTGTTTCTGCCTAAGTCAGCTGTGTGACTTAGGCAATTAAGGAGAGGAGACTCATGATTTTTTAAATAAAATAAGAAATACATTTTTATAGTATATTTTTTAACCCATTTGTTACAAATTCTTTCTCTTTTATTGCTACTTTCTTTTTCTAAAATCATCAGTGTTAATTTTAATCCGAAGAGCTGATGCTATTAAATTTTGTTACTAAAAGGTAGCATTTTTTGTATATAGATGATATCGACAGCCTCATAACTAAAGTGTCTAAGTCATAATTTTTTTTGGTTTTTCTGCCTAACTCACTGCTTATATCATTATACTATATTTTTTGTGTTTCTGCCTAAGTCAGCTCTGTGACTTAGGCAATTAAGGAGAGCTTACTTAAGATCTGCCTAACTCATTGCTTATATTATTATACTGCCCTCTGTACATTATCTGAGTGCTTTTATATACATTTGTACATGCTCAGATTGTTTTTTGTGTTTCTGCATAACTCAGCTGTGTGACTTAGGCAATTAAGGAGAGGAGACTCATGATTTTTTAAATAAAATAAGAAATACATTTTTAGTATATTTTTTAACCCATTTGTTACAAATTCTTTCTCTTTTATTGCTACTTTCCTTTTCTAAAATCATCAGTGTTAATTTTAATCCGAAGAGCTGATGCTATTAAATTTTGCTACTTAAAGGTAGAATTTTTTGTATATAGATGATATGGACAGCCTCATAAAAAAATGTCTAAGTCATAATTTTTGTTTTGTTTTTCTGCCTAACTCACTGCTTATATCAATATACTATATTTTTTGTGTTTCTGCCTAAGTCAGCTGTGTGACTTAGGCAATTAAGGAGAGCTGACTTATGATCTGCCTAACTCACTGCTTATATCATTAAACTGCCCTCTGTACATTATCTGAGTGCTTTTATATACATTTGCACATGCTCAGATCGTTTTTTGTGTTTCTGCCTAAGTCAGCTGTGTGACTTAGGCAATTAAGGAGAGGAGACTCATGATTTTTTAAATAAAATAAGAAATACATTTTTATAGTTAATTTTTTAACCCATTTGTTACAAATTCTTTCTTTTTTATTTCTACTTTCCGTTTCTAAAATCATCAGTGTTAATTTTAATCCGAAGAGCTGATGCTATTAAATTTTGTTACTTAAAGGTAGCATTTTTTGTATATAGATGATATCGACAGCCTCATAACTAAAGTGTCTAAGTCATAATTTTTGTTTGTTTTTCTGCCTAACTCACTGCTTATATCATTATACTATATTTTTTGTGTTTCTGCCTAAGTCAGCTGTGTGACTTAGGCAATTAAGGAGAGCTGACTTATGATCTGCCTAACTCACTGCTTATATCATTAAACTGCCCTCTGTACATTATCTGAGTGCTTTTATATACATTTGCACATGCTCAGATCGTTTTTTGTGTTTCTGCCTAAGTCAGCTGTGTGACTTAGGCAATTAAGGAGAGGAGACTCATGATTTTTTAAATAAAATAAGAAATACATTTTTATAGTTAATTTTTTAACCCATTTGTTACAAATTCTTTCTTTTTTATTGCTACTTTCCGTTTCTAAAATCATCAGTGTTAATTTTAATCCGAAGAGCTGATGCTATTAAATTTTGTTACTTAAAGGTAGCATTTTTTGTATATAGATGATATCGACAGCCTCATAACTAAAGTGTCTAAGTCATAATTTTTGTTTGTTTTTCTGCCTAACTCACTGCTTATATCATTATACTATATTTTTTGTGTTTCTGCCTAAGTCAGCTGTGTGACTTAGGCAATTAAGGAGAGCTGACTTATGATCTGCCTAACTCACTGCTTATATCATTATCCTGCCCTCTGTACATTATCTGAGTGCTTTTATATACATTTGCACATGCTCAGATCGTTTTTGTGTTTCTGCCTAAGTCAGCTGTGTGACTTAGGCAATTAAGGAGAGGAGACTCATGATTTTTTAAATAAAATAAGAAATACATTTTGATAGTATATTTTTTAACCCATTTGTTACAAATTCTTTCTCTTTTATTGCTACTTTCTTTTTCTAAAATCATCAGTGTTAATTTTAATCCGAAGAGCTGATGCTATTAAATTTTGTTACTAAAAGGTAGCATTTTTTGTATATAGATGATATCGACAGCCTCATAACTAAAGTGTCTAAGTCATAATTTTTTTTGGTTTTTCTGCCTAACTCACTGCTTATATCATTATACTATATTTTTTGTGTTTCTGCCTAAGTCAGCTCTGTGACTTAGGCAATTAAGGAGAGCTTACTTAAGATCTGCCTAACTCATTGCTTATATTATTATACTGCCCTCTGTACATTATCTGAGTGCTTTTATATACATTTGTACATGCTCAGATTGTTTTTTGTGTTTCTGCATAACTCAGCTGTGTGACTTAGGCAATTAAGGAGAGGAGACTCATGATTTTTTAAATAAAATAAGAAATACATTTTTATAGTATATTTTTTAACCCATTTGTTACAAATTCTTTCTCTTTTATTGCTACTTTCCTTTTCTAAAATCATCAGTGTTAATTTTAATCCGAAGAGCTGATGCTATTAAATTTTGCTACTTAAAGGTAGCATTTTTTGTATATAGATGATATGGACAGCCTCATAAAAAAATGTCTAAGTCATAATTTTTGTTTTGTTTTTCTGCCTAACTCACTGCTTATATCAATATACTATATTTTTTGTGTTTCTGCCTAAGTCAGCTTTGTGACTTAGGCAATGAAGGAGAGCTGACTTATGATCTGCCTAACTCACTGCTTATATCATTATACTGCCCTCTGTACATTATCTGAGTGCTTTTATATACATTTGCACATGCTCAGATCGTTTTTTGTGTTTCTGCCTAAGTCAGCTGTGTGACTTAGGCAATTAAGGAGAAGAGAGTCATGATTTTTTAAATATAATAAGAAATACATTTTTATAGTTAATTTTTTAACCCATTTGTTACAAATCCTTTCTCTTTTATTGCTACTTTCCTTTTCTAAAATCATCAGTGTTAATTTTAATCCGAAGAGCTGATGCTATTAAATTGTGTTACTTAAAGGTAGCATTTTTTGTATATAGATGATATCGACAGCCTCATAACTAAAGTGTCTAAGTCATAATTTTTTTTTGGTTTTTCTGCCTAACTCACTGCTTATATCATTATACTATATTTTTTGTGTTTCTGCCTAAGTCAGCTGTGTGACTTAGGCAATTAAGGAGAGCTGACTTATGATCTGCCTAACTCACTGCTTATATCATTATACTGCCCTCTGTACATTATCTGAGTGCTTTTATATACATTTGCACATGCTCAGATTGTTTTTTTGTGTTTCTGCCTAAGTCAGCTGTGTGAGTTAGGCAATTAAGAAGAGGAGACTCATGATTTTTTAAATAAAATAAGAAATACATTTTTATAGTATATTTTTTAACCCATTTGTTACAAATTCTTTCTCTTTTATTGCTACTTTCTTTTTCTAAAATCATCAGTGTTAATTCTAATCCGAAGAGCTGATGCTATTAAATTTTGTTACTAAAAGGTAGCATTTTTTGTATATAGATGATATCGACAGCCTCATAACTAAAGTGTCTAAGTCATAATTTTTTTTTGTTTTTCTGCCTAACTCACTGCTTATATCATTATACTATATTTTTTGTGTTTCTGCCTAAGTCAGCTGTGTGACTTAGGAAATTAAGGAGAGCTTACTTGAGATCTGCCTAACTCATTGCTTATATTATTATACTGCCCTCTGTACATTATCTGAGTGCTTTTATATACATTTGTACATGCTCAGATTGTTTTTTGTGTTTCTGCCTAAGTCAGCTGTGTGACTTAGGCAATTAAGGAGAGGAGACTCATGATTTTTTAAATAAAATAAGAAATACATTTTTATAGTATATTTTTTAACCCATTTGTTACAAATTCTTTCTCTTTTATGGCTACTTTCCTTTTCTAAAATCATCAGTGTTAATTTTAATCCGAAGAGCTGTTGGTATTAAATTTTGCTACTTAAAGGTAGCATTTTTGGTATATAGATGATATGGACAGCCTCATAAAAAAATGTCTAAGTCATAATTTTTGTTTTGTTTTTCTGCCTAACTCACTGATTATATCAATATACTATATTTTTTGTGTTTCTGCCTAAGTCAGCAGTGTGACTTAGGCAATTAAGGAGAGCTGACTTATGATCTGCCTAACTCACTGCTTATATCATTATACTGCCCTCTGTACATTATCTGAGTGCTTTTATATACATTTGCACATGCTCAGATCGTTTTTTGTGTTTCTGCCTAAGTCAGCTGTGTGACTTAGGCAATTAAGGAGAGGAGAGTCATGATTTTTTAAATAAAATAAGAAATACATTTTTATAGTTAATTTTTTAACCCATTTGTTACAAATTCTTTCTTTTTTATTGCTACTTTCCTTTTCTAAAATCATCAGTGTTAATTTTAATCCGAAGAGCTGATGCTATTAAATTTTGTTACTTAAAGGTAGCATTTTTTGTATATAGATGATATCGACAGCCTCATAACTAAAGTGTCTAAGTCATAATTTTTGTTTGTTTTTCTGCTTAACTCACTGCTTATATCATTATACTATATTTTTTGTGTTTCTGCCTAAATCAGCTGTGTGACTTAGGCAATTAAGGAGAGCTGACTTATGATCTGCCTAACTCACTGCTTATATCATTATACTGCCCTCTGTACATTATCTGAGTGCTTTTATATACATTTGCACATGCTCAGATCGTTTTTGTGTTTCTGCCTAAGTCAGCTGTGTGACTTAGGCAATTAAGGAGAGGAGACTCATGATTTTTTAAATAAAATAAGAAATACATTTTTATAGTATATTTTTTAACCCATTTGTTACAAATTCTTTCTCTTTTATTGCTACTTTCTTTTTCTAAAATCATCAGTGTTAATTTTAATCCGAAGAGCTGATGCTACTAAATTTTGTTACTTAAAGGTAGCATTTTTTGTATATAGATGATATGGACAGCCTCATAACAAAAGTGTCTAAGTCATAATTTTTGTTTTGTTTTTCTGCCTAACTCACTGGTTATATCAATATACTATATTTTTTGTGTTTCTGCCTAAGTCAACTGTGTGACTTAGGCAATTAAGGAGAGCTGACTTGAGATCTGCCTAACTCACTGCTTATATCATTATACTGCCCTCTGTACATTATCTGAGTGCTTTTATATACATTTGCACATGCTCAGATTGTTTTTTTGTGTTTCTGCCTAAGTCAGCTGTGTGACTTAGGCAATTAAGGAGAGGAGACTCATGATTTTTTAAATAAAATAAGAAATACATTTTTATAGTATATTTTTTAACCCATTTGTTAGAAATTCTTTCTCTTTTATTGCTACTTTCTTTTTCTAAAATCATCAGTGTTAATTTTAATCCGAAGAGCTGATGCTATTAAATTTTGTTACTTAAAGGTAGCATTTTTTGTATATAGATGATATCGACAGCCTCATAACTAAAGTGTCTAAGTCATAATTTTTTGTTGGTTTTTCTGCCTAACTCACTGCTTATATCATTATACTATATTTTTTGTGTTTCTGCCTAAGTCAGCTGTGTGACTTAGGCAATTAAGGAGAGCTGACTTGAGATCTGCCTAACTCATTGCTTATATTATTATACTGCCCTCTGTACATTATCTGAGTGCTTTTATATACATTTGTACATGCTCAGATTGTTTTTTGTGTTTCTGCATAACTCAGCTGTGTGACTTAGGCAATTAAGGAGAGGAGACTCATGATTTTTTAAATAAAATAAGAAATACATTTTTAGTATATTTTTTAACCCATTTGTTACAAATTCTTTCTCTTTTATTGCTACTTTCCTTTTCTAAAATCATCAGTGTTAATTTTAATCCGAAGAGCTGATGCTATTAAATTTTGCTACTTAAAGGTAGCATTTTTTGTATATAGATGATATGGACAGCCTCATAAAAAAATGTCTAAGTCATAATTTTTGTTTTGTTTTTCTGCCTAACTCACTGCTTATATCAATATACTATATTTTTTGTGTTTCTGCCTAAGTCAGCTGTGTGACTTAGGCAATTAAGGAGAGCTGACTTATGATCTGCCTAACTCACTGCTTATATCATTATACTGCCCTCTGTACATTATCTGAGTGCTTTTATATACATTTGCACATGCTCAGATCGTTTTTTGTGTTTCTGCCTAAGTCAGCTGTGTGACTTAGGCAATTAAGGAGAGGAGACTCATGATTTTTTAAATAAAATAAGAAATACATTTTTATAGTTAATTTTTTAACCCATTTGTTACAAATTCTTTCTTTTTTATTGCTACTTTCCGTTTCTAAAATCATCAGTGTTAATTTTAATCCGAAGAGCTGATGCTATTAAATTTTGTTACTTAAAGGTAGCATTTTTTGTATATAGATGATATCGACAGCCTCATAACTAAAGTGTCTAAGTCATAATTTTTGTTTGTTTTTCTGCCTAACTCACTGCTTATATCATTATACTATATTTTTTGTGTTTCTGCCTAAGTCAGCTGTGTGACTTAGGCAATTAAGGAGAGCTGACTTATGATCTGCCTAACTCACTGCTTATATCATTATACTGCCCTCTGTACATTATCTGAGTGCTTTTATATACATTTGCACATGCTCAGATCGTTTTTGTGTTTCTGCCTAAGTCAGCTGTGTGACTTAGGCAATTAAGGAGAGGAGACTCATGATTTTTTAAATAAAATAAGAAATACATTTTTATAGTATGTTTTTTAACCCATTTGTTACAAATTCTTTCTCTTTTATTGCTACTTTCTTTTTCTAAAATCATCAGTGTTAATTTTAATCCGAAGAGCTGATGCTATTAAATTTTGTTACTAAAAGGTAGCATTTTTTGTATATAGATGATATCGACAGCCTCATAACTAAAGTGTCTAAGTCATAATTTTTTTTTGGTTTTTCTGCCTAACTCACTGCTTATATCATTATACTATATTTTTTGTGTTTCTGCCTAAGTCAGCTGTGTGACTTAGGCAATTAAGGAGAGCTTACTTAAGATCTGCCTAACTCATTGCTTATATTATTATACTGCCCTCTGTACATTATCTGAGTGCTTTTATATACATTTGTACATGCTCAGATTGTTTTTTGTGTTTCTGCATAACTCAGCTGTGTGACTTAGGCAATTAAGGAGAGGAGACTCATGATTTTTTAAATAAAATAAGAAATACATTTTTAGTATATTTTTTAACCCATTTGTTACAAATTCTTTCTCTTTTATTGCTACTTTCCTTTTCTAAAATCATCAGTGTTAATTTTAATCCGAAGAGCTGATGCTATTAAATTTTGCTACTTAAAGGTAGAATTTTTTGTATATAGATGATATGGACAGCCTCATAAAAAAATGTCTAAGTCATAATTTTTGTTTTGTTTTTCTGCCTAACTCACTGCTTATATCAATATACTATATTTTTTGTGTTTCTGCCTAAGTCAGCTGTGTGACTTAGGCAATTAAGGAGAGCTGACTTATGATCTGCCTAACTCACTGCTTATATCATTATACTGCCCTCTGTACATTATCTGAGTGCTTTTATATACATTTGCACATGCTCAGATCGTTTTTTGTGTTTCTGCCTAAGTCAGCTGTGTGACTTAGGCAATTAAGGAGAGGAGACTCATGATTTTTTAAATAAAATAAGAAATACATTTTTATAGTTAATTTTTTAACCCATTTGTTACAAATTCTTTCTTTTTTATTGCTACTTTCCGTTTCTAAAATCATCAGTGTTAATTTTAATCCGAAGAGCTGATGCTATTAAATTTTGTTACTTAAAGGTAGCATTTTTTGTATATAGATGATATCGACAGCCTCATAACTAAAGTGTCTAAGTCATAATTTTTGTTTGTTTTTCTGCCTAACTCACTGCTTATATCATTATACTATATTTTTTGTGTTTCTGCCTAAGTCAGCTGTGTGACTTAGGCAATTAAGGAGAGCTGACTTATGATCTGCCTAACTCACTGCTTATATCATTATACTGCCCTCTGTACATTATCTGGGTGCTTTTATATACATTTGCACATGCTCAGATCGTTTTTGTGTTTCTGCCTAAGTCAGCTGTGTGACTTAGGCAATTAAGGAGAGGAGACTCATGATTTTTTAAATAAAATAAGAAATACATTTTTATAGTATATTTTTTAACCCATTTGTTACAAATTCTTTCTCTTTTATTTCTACTTTCTTTTTCTAAAATCATCAGTGTTAATTTTAATCCGAAGAGCTGATGCTATTAAATTTTGTTACTAAAAGGTAGCATTTTTTGTATATAGATGATATCGACAGCCTCATAACTAAAGTGTCTAAGTCATAATTTTTTTTGGTTTTTCTGCCTAACTCACTGCTTATATCATTATACTATATTTTTTGTGTTTCTGCCTAAGTCAGCTGTGTGACTTAGGCAATTAAGGAGAGCTTACTTAAGATCTGCCTAACTCATTGCTTATATTATTATACTGCCCTCTGTACATTATCTGAGTGCTTTTATATACATTTGTACATGCTCAGATTGTTTTTTGTGTTTCTGCATAACTCAGCTGTGTGACTTAGGCAATTAAGGAGAGGAGACTCATGATTTTTTAAATAAAATAAGAAATACATTTTTATAGTATATTTTTTAACCCATTTGTTACAAATTCTTTCTCTTTTATTGCTACTTTCCTTTTCTAAAATCATCAGTGTTAATTTTAATCCGAAGAGCTGATGCTATTAAATTTTGCTACTTAAAGGTAGCATTTTTTGTATATAGATGATATGGACAGCCTCATAAAAAAATGTCTAAGTCATAATTTTTGTTTTGTTTTTCTGCCTAACTCACTGCTTATATCAATATACTATATTTTTTGTGTTTCTGCCTAAGTCAGCTGTGTGACTTAGGCAATGAAGGAGAGCTGACTTATGATCTGCCTAACTCACTGCTTATATCATTATACTGCCCTCTGTACATTATCTGAGTGCTTTTATATACATTTGCACATGCTCAGATCGTTTTTTGTGTTTCTGCCTAAGTCAGCTGTGTGACTTAGGCAATTAAGGAGAGGAGAGTCATGATTTTTTAAATAAAATAAGAAATACATTTTTATAGTTAATTTTTTAACCCATTTGTTACAAATCCTTTCTCTTTTATTGCTACTTTCCTTTTCTAAAATCATCAGTGTTAATTTTAATCCGAAGAGCTGATGCTATTAAATTGTGTTACTTAATTAGGTAGCATTTTTTGTATATAGATGATATCGACAGCCTCATAACTAAAGTGTCTAAGTCATAATTTTTGTTTGTTTTTCTGCCTAACTCACTGCTTATATCATTATACTATATTTTTTGTGTTTCTGCCTAAGTCAGCTGTGTGACTTAGGCAATTAAGGAGAGCTGACTTATGATCTGCCTAACTCACTGCTTATATCATTATACTGCCCTCTGTACATTATCTGAGTGCTTTTATATACATTTGCACATGCTCAGATTGTTTTTTTGTGTTTCTGCCTAAGTCAGCTGTGTGAGTTAGGCAATTAAGAAGAGGAGACTCATGATTTTTTAAATAAAATAAGAAATACATTTTTATAGTATATTTTTTAACCCATTTGTTACAAATTCTTTCTCTTTTATTGCTACTTTCTTTTTCTAAAATCATCAGTGTTAATTCTAATCCGAAGAGCTGATGCTATTAAATTTTGTTACTAAAAGGTAGCATTTTTTGTATATAGATGATATCGACAGCCTCATAACTAAAGTGTCTAAGTCATAATTTTTTTTTGTTTTTCTGCCTAACTCACTGCTTATATCATTATACTATATTTTTTGTGTTTCTGCCTAAGTCAGCTGTGTGACTTAGGAAATTAAGGAGAGCTTACTTGAGATCTGCCTAACTCATTGCTTATATTATTATACTGCCCTCTGTACATTATCTGAGTGCTTTTATATACATTTGTACATGCTCAGATTGTTTTTTGTGTTTCTGCCTAAGTCAGCTGTGTGACTTAGGCAATTAAGGAGAGGAGACTCATGATTTTTTAAATAAAATAAGAAATACATTTTTATAGTATATTTTTTAACCCATTTGTTACAAATTCTTTCTCTTTTATGGCTACTTTCCTTTTCTAAAATCATCAGTGTTAATTTTAATCCGAAGAGCTGATGGTATTAAATTTTGCTACTTAAAGGTAGCATTTTTGGTATATAGATGATATGGACAGCCTCATAAAAATATGTCTAAGTCATAATTTTTGTTTTGTTTTTCTGCCTAACTCACTGATTATATCAATATACTATATTTTTTGTGTTTCTGCCTAAGTCAGCCGTGTGACTTAGGCAATTAAGGAGAGCTGACTTATGATCTGCCTAACTCACTGCTTATATCATTATACTGCCCTCTGTACATTATCTGAGTGCTTTTATATACATTTGCACATGCTCAGATCGTTTTTTGTGTTTCTGCCTAAGTCAGCTGTGTGACTTAGGCAATTAAGGAGAGGAGAGTCATGATTTTTTAAATAAAATAAGAAATACATTTTTATAGTTAATTTTTTAACCCATTTGTTACAAATTCTTTCTTTTTTATTGCTACTTTCCTTTTCTAAAATCATCAGTGTTAATTTTAATCCGAAGAGCTGATGCTATTAAATTTTGTTACTTAAAGGTAGCATTTTTTGTATATAGATGATATCGACAGCCTCATAACTAAAGTGTCTAAGTCATAATTTTTGTTTGTTTTTCTGCCTAACTCACTGCTTATATCATTATACTATATTTTTTGTGTTTCTGCCTAAGTCAGCTGTGTGACTTAGGCAATTAAGGAGAGCTGACTTATGATCTGCCTAACTCACTGCTTATATCATTATACTGCCCTCTGTACATTATCTGAGTGCTTTTATATACATTTGCACATGCTCAGATCGTTTTTGTGTTTCTGCCTAAGTCAGCTGTGTGACTTAGGCAATTAAGGAGAGGAGACTCATGATTTTTCAAATAAAATAAGAAATACATTTTTATAGTATATTTTTTAACCCATTTGTTACAAATTCTTTCTCTTTTATTGCTACTTTCTTTTTCTAAAATCATCAGTGTTAATTTTAATCCAAAGAGCTGATGCTACTAAATTTTGTTACTTAAAGGTAGCATTTTTTGTATATAGATGATATGGACAGCCTCATAACAAAAGTGTCTAAGTCATAATTTTTGTTTTGTTTTTCTGCCTAAATCACTGGTTATATCAATATACTATATTGTTTGTGTTTCTGCCTAAGTAAACTGTGTGACTTAGGCAATTAAGGAGAGCTGACTTATGATCTGCCTAACTCACTGCTTATATCATTATACTGCCCTCTGTACATTATCTGAGTGCTTTTATATACATTTGTACATGCTCAGATTGTTTTTTGTGTTTCTGCATAACTCAGCTGTGTGACTTAGGCAATTAAGAAGAGCTGATTTATGATCTGCCTAACTCACTGCTTATATCATTATACTGCCCTCTGTACATTATCTGAGTGCTTTTATATACATTTGCACATGCTCAGATCGTTTTTGTGTTTCTGCCTAAGTCAGCTGTGTGACTTAGGCAATTAAGGAGAGGAGACTCATGATTTTTCAAATAAAATAAGAAATACATTTTTATAGTATATTTTTTAACCCATTTGTTACAAATTCTTTCTCTTCTATTGCTACTTTCCTTTTCTAAAATCATCAGTGTTAATTTTAATCCGAAGAGCTGATGCTATTAAATTTTGTTACTTAAAGGTAGCATTTTTTGTATATAGATGATATGGACAGCCTCATAAAAAAATGTCTAAGTCATAATTTTTGTTTTGTTTTTCTGCCTAACTCACTGCTTATATCAATATACTATATTTTTTGTGTTTCTGCCTAAGTCAGCTGTGTGACTTAGGCAATTAAGGAGAGCTGACTTATGATCTGCCTAACTCACTGCTTATATCATTATACTGCCCTCTGTACATTATCTGAGTGCTTTTATATACATTTGCACATGCTCAGATCGTTTTTTGTGTTTCTACCTAAGTCATCTGTGTGACTTAGGCAATTAAGGAGAGGAGACTCATGATTTTTTAAATAAAATAAGAAGTACATTTTTATAGTATATTTTTCAACCCATTTGTTACATATTCTTTTTCTTTTATTGCTACTTTCTTTTTCTAAAATCATCAGTGTTAATTTTAATCCGAAGAGCTGATGCTATTAAATTTTGTTACTTAAAGGTAGCATTTTTTGTATATAGATGAAATCGACAGCCTCATAACAAAAGTGTCTAAGTCATACTTTTTTTTTTCTGCCTAACTCACTGCTTATATCAATATACTATATTTTTGTGTTTCTCAGATCTCAGATCACTTTTTGTGTTTCTGCCTAAGTCAGCTGTGTGACTTAGGCAATTAAGGAGAGGAGACTCGTGATTTTTAAAATAAAATAAGAAATACATTTTTATAGTATATTTTTTAACCCATTTGTTACAGATTTTTTCTAAAAATGGCAATTTTTCGACACTTTTATTTTTCGATAAAACCGGTGTCTATGGTACAACAAGGTGATGATAAAGCAATATATGATCATCGTGATGTGGTTTCCCGAATGATCGTAAAATCAAAACGGTACTGGGTATGACCAACTAGCGTTATTGTCACCGGCTAGTCATCCATTCATAGAAGTACTAATGTAGTAGCCTACCTGTACGGTGACCATAGAATGTGACCCGAGGCATGACTAACTACGACTTTTAGATGATAGAAAGTTGAGAAAAATGTTACGAGTAGTTGTACGACATGAAGATGTTTATGAAATTATGTCAATAATGTTTACACACTAGCGTAGGCATACAAATAGTAATGTTTGTTAGTAAAAATAATTTTGAGTTAATAAGAATAAGATATAAGGAAGAAAAGCAAAGAGACTATGGAGCGGCTATTCCTGAATATACAATACTAAGTATCGTAGATTTAAATTATAAATTTTAGGCGATCTTGTCAAAAAATGTTTCGAAAATTTCCCTGTAGGCCTACTATAGTACAGGTATTTTTTCAGAAAATGACAAAATTTCGATCTTTTTATTTTTCGATAAAACTGGTTACTATAGCATAATTGACATGCGCAGAACCCATTATTCGACTCTGCGCATGTTTATTATGCTATAGTAACCATTTATGTCCAAAAATAAAATGACTGGTTACTATAGCATAATTGACATGCGCAGAACCCATTATTAGACTCTGCGCCTGTTTATTATGCTATAGTAACCATTTATGTCAAAAAATAAAAGGGTCGAAAATTGACTATTTTTCGAAAATTTTCCTGTACTATAGTACAGGGATTTTTTCAGAAAATTGCCAAAATTTGACCTTTTTATTTTTCGATAAAACTGGTTACTATAGCATTATTGACATGCGCAGAACCCATTATTCGACTCCGCGCATGTTTATTATGCTATAGTAACCATTTATGTCCAAAAATAAAATGACTGGTTACTATAGCATAATTGACATGCGCAGAACCCATTATTAGACTCTGCGCATGTTTATTATGCTATAGTAACCATTTATGTCAACAAATAAAAGGGTCGAAAATTGACTATTTTTCGAAAATTTTCCTGTACTATAGTACAGGGATTTTTTCAGAAAATTGCCAATATTCGACCTTTTTATTTTTCGATAAAACTGGTTACTATGGCAAAATTGACATGCGCAGAACCCATTATTAGACTCTGCGCATGTTTATTATGCTATAGTGACCATTTATGTCCAAAAATAAAAGGACTGGTTACTATAGCATAATTGACATGCGCAGAACCCATTATTAGACTCTGCGCATGTTTATTATGCTATAGTAACCATTTATGTCAAAAAATAAAAGGGTCGAAAATTGACTATTTTTCGAAAAATTTCCTGTACTATAGTACAGGGATTTTTTCAAAAATTGCCCAAATTTCGATCTTTTTATTTTTCGATAAAACTGGTTACTATAGCATAATTGACTTGCGCAGAACCCATTTTTCGACTCTGCGCATGTTTATTATGCTATAGTAACCATTTGTGTCCAAAAATAAAAGGACTGGTTACTATAGCATAATTGACATGCGCAGAACCCATTATTAGACTCTGCGCATGTTTATTATGCTATAGTAACCATTTATGTCAAAAAATAAAAGGGTCGAAAATTGACTATTTTTCGAAAATTTTCCTGTACTATAGTACAGGGATTTTTTCAGAAAATGACAAAATTTCGACATTTTTATTTTTCGATAAAACTGGTTACTATAGCATAATTGACATGCGCAGAACCCATTAGTCGACTCTGCGCATGTTTATTATGCTATAGTGACCATTTATGTCCAAAAATAAAAGGACTGGTTACTATAGCATAATTGACATGCGCAGAACCCATTATTAGACTCTGCGCATGTTTATTATGCTATAGTAACCATTTATGTCAAAAAATAAAAGGGTCGAAAATTGACTATTTTTCGAAAAATTTCCTGTACTATAATACAGGGATTTTTTCAAAAATTGCCCAAATTTCGATCCTTTTATTTTTCGATAAAACTGGTTACTATAGCATAATTGACTTGCGCAGAACCCATTTTTCGACTCTGCGCATGTTTATTATGCTATAGTAACCATTTATGTCCAAAAATAAAAGGACTGGTTACTATAGCATAATTGACATGCGCAGAACCCATTATTAGACTCTGCGCATGTTTATTATGCTATAGTAACCATTTATGTCAAAAAATAAAAGGGTCGAAAATTGACTATTTTTCGAAAATTTTCCTGTACTATAGTACAGGGATTTTTTCAGAAAATTGCCAAAATTCGACCTTTTTATTTTTCGATAAAACTGGTTACTATAGCATAATTGACATGCGCAGTACCCATTATTAGACTCTGCGCATGTTTATTATGCTATAGTAACCACTTATGTCAAAAAATAAAAGGGTCGAAAATTGACTATTTTTCAAAAATTTCCCTGTACTATAGTACAGGGATTTTTTCAGAAAATTGCCAAAATTTGACCTTTTTATTTTTCGATAAAACTGGTTACTATAGCATAATTGAATTGCGCAGAACCCATTATTCGAATCTGCGCTTGTTTATTATGCTATAGTAACCATTTATGTCCAACAATAAAAGGGCTGGTTACTATAGCATAATTGACATGCGCAGAACCCATTATTAGACTCTGCGCATGTTTATTATGCTATAGTAACCATTTATGTCAAAAAATAAAAGGGTCGAAAATTGACTATTTTTCGAAAATTTTCCTGTACTATAGTACAGGGATTTTTTCAGAAAATGACAAAATTTCGACATTTTAATTTTTCGATAAAACTGGTTACTATAGCATAATTGACATGCGCAGAACCCATTAGTCGACTCTGCGCATGTTTATTATGCTATAGTGACCATTTATGTCCAAAAATAAAAGAACTGGTTACTATAGCATAATTGACATGCGCAGAACCCATTATTAGACTCTGCGCATGTTTATTATGCTATAGTAACCATTTATGTCAAAAAATAAAAGGGTCGAAAATTGACTATTTTTCGAAAATTTTCCTGTACTATAGTACAGGGATTTTTTCAAAAATTGCCCAAATTTCGATCTTTTTATTTTTCGATAAAACTGGTTACTATAGCATAATTGACTTGCGCAGAACCCATTTTTCGACTCTGCGCATGTTTATTATGCTATAGTAACCATTTATGTCCAAAAATAAAAGGACTGGTTACTATAGCATAATTGACATGCGCAGAACCCATTATTAGACTCTGCGCATGTTTATTATGCTATAGTAACCATTTATGTCAAAAAATAAAAGGGTCGAAAATTGACTATTTTTCGAAAATTTTCCTGTACAGGGATTTTTTCAAAAATTGCCCAAATTTCGATCTTTTTATTTTTCGATAAAACTGGTTACTATAGCATAATTGACTTGCGCAGAACCCATTATTAGACTCCGCTCATGTTTATTATGCTATAGTAACCATTTATGTCCAAAAATAAAATGACTGGTTACTATAGCATAATTGACATGCGCAGAACCCATTATTAGACTCTGCGCATGTTTATTATGCTATAGTAACCATTTATGTCAAAAAATAAAAGGGTCGAAAATTGACTATTTTTCGAAAAATTTCCTGTACTATAGTACAGGGATTTTTTCAAAAATTGCCCAAATTTCGATCTTTTTATTTTTCGATAAAACTGGTTACTATAGCATAATTGACTTGCGCAGAACCCATTTTTCGACTCTGCGCATGTTTATTATGCTTTAGTAACCATTTATGTCCAAAAATAAAAGGACTGGTTACTATAGCATAATTGACATGCGCAGAACCCATTATTAGACTCTGCGCATGTTTATTATGCTATAGTAACCATTTATGTCCAACAATAAAAGGGCTGGTTACTATAGCATAATTGACATGCGCAGAACCCATTATTAGACTCTGCGCATGTTTATTATGCTATAGTAACCATTTATGTCAACAAATAAAAGGGTCGAAAATTGACTATTTTTTGAAAATTTCCCTGTACTATAGTACAGGGATTTTTTTCAGGAAATTGCCAAAATTCGACCTTTTTATTTTTCGATAAAACTGGTTACTATAGCATAATTGACTTGCGCAGAACCCATTATTAGACTCCGCTCATGTTTATTATGCTATAGTAACCATTTATGTCCAAAAATAAAATGACTGGTTACTATAGCATAATTGACATGCGCAGAACCCATTATTAGACTCTGCGCATGTTTATTATGCTATAGTAACCATTTATGTCAAAAAATAAAAGGGTCGAAAATTGACTATTTTTCGAAAAATTTCCTGTACTATAGTACAGGGATTTTTTCAAAAATTGCCCAAATTTCGATCTTTTTATTTTTCGATAAAACTGGTTACTATAGCATAATTGACTTGCGCAGAACCCATTTTTCGACTCTGCGCATGTTTATTATGCTTTAGTAACCATTTATGTCCAAAAATAAAAGGACTGGTTACTATAGCATAATTGACATGCGCAGAACCCATTATTAAACTCTGCGCATGTTTATTATGCTATAGTAACCATTTATGTCAAAAAATAAAAGGGTCGAAAATTGACTATTTTTCGAAAATTTTCCTGTACTATAGTACAGGGATTTTTTCAGAAAATTGCCAAAATTCGACCTTTTTATTTTTCGATAAAACTGGTTACTATGGCAAAATTGACATGCGCAGAACCCATTATTAGACTCCGCGCATGTTTATTATGCTATAGTAACCATTTATGTCCAAAAATAAAATGACTGGTTACTATAGCATAATTGACATGCGCAGAACCCATTATTAGACTCTGCGCATGTTTATTATGCTATAGTAACCATTTATGTCAAAAAATAAAAGGGTCGAAAATTGACTATTTTTCGAAAAATTTCCTGTACTATAGTACAGGGATTTTTTCAAAAATTGCCCAAATTTCGATCTTTTTATTTTTCGATAAAACTGGTTACTATAGCATAATTGACTTGCGCAGAACCCATTTTTCGACTCTGCGCATGTTTATTATGCTATAGTAACCATTTATGACCAAAAATAAAAGGACTGGTTACTATAGCATAATTGACATGCGCAGAACCCATTATTAGACTCTGCGCATGTTTATTATGCTATAGTAACCATTTATGTCAAAAAATAAAAGGGTCGAAAATTGACTATTTTTCGAAAATTTTCCTGTACTATAGTACAGGGATTTTTTCAGAAAATTGCCAAAATTCGACCTTTTTATTTTTCGATAAAACTGGTTACTATGGCAAAATTGACATGCGCAGAACCCATTATTAGACTCCGCGCATGTTTATTATGCTATAGTAACCATTTATGTCCAAAAATAAAATGACTGGTTACTATAGCATAATTGACATGCGCAGAACCCATTATTAGACTCTGCGCATGTTTATTATGCTATAGTAACCATTTATGTCAAAAAATAAAAGGGTCGAAAATTGACTATTTTTCGAAAAATTTCCTGTACTATAGTACAGGGATTTTTTCAAAAATTGCCCAAATTTCGATCTTTTTATTTTTCGATAAAACTGGTTACTATAGCATAATTGACTTGCGCAGAACCCATTTTTCGACTCTGCGCATGTTTATTATGCTATAGTAACCATTTATGACCAAAAATAAAAGGACTGGTTACTATAGCATAATTGACATGCGCAGAACCCATTATTAGACTCTGCGCATGTTTATTATGCTATAGTAACCATTTATGTCAAAAAATAAAAGGGTCGAAAATTGACTATTTTTCGAAAATTTTCCTGTACTATAGTACAGGGATTTTTTCAGAAAATTGCCAAAATTCGACCTTTTTATTTTTCGATAAAACTGGTTACTATGGCAAAATTGACATGCGCAGAACCCATTATTAGACTCCGCGCATGTTTATTATGCTATAGTAACCACTTATGTCAAAAAATAAAAGGGTCGAAAATTGACTATTTTTCAAAAATTTCCCTGTACTATAGTACAGGGATTTTTTCAGAAAATTGCCAAAATTTGACCTTTTTATTTTTCGATAAAACTGGTTACTATAGCATTATTGACATGCGCAGAACCCATTATTCGACTCTGCGCATGTTTATTATGCTATAGTGACCATTTATGTCCAAAAATAAAAGGACTGGTTACTTTAGCATAATTGACATGCGCAGAACCCATTATTAGACTCTGCGCATGTTTATTATACTATAGTAACCATTTATGTCTAAAAATAAAAGAGTCGAATATTGACTATTTTTCGAAAATTTTCCTGTACTATAGTACAGGGATTTTTTCAGGAAATTGCCAAAATTCGACCTTTTTATTTTTCGATAAAACTGGTTACTATATCAAAATTGACATGCGCAGAACCCATTATTCGACTCTGCGCATGTTTATTATGCTATAGTAACCATTTATGTCCAAAAATAAAATGACTGGTTACTATAGCATAATTGACATGCGCAGAACCCATTATTAGACTCTGCGCATGTTTATTATGCTTAACCACTTATGTCAAAAAATAAAAGGGTCGAAAATTGACTATTTTTCAAAAATTTCCCTGTACTATAGTACAGGGATTTTTTCAGAAAATTGCCAAAATTTGACCTTTTTATTTTTCGATAAAACTGGTTACTATAGCATTATTGACATGCGCAGAACCCATTATTCGACTCTGCGCATGTTTATTATGCTATAGTGACCATTTATGTCCAAAAATAAAAGGACTGGTTACTTTAGCATAATTGACTTGCGCAGAACCCATTATTCGAATCTGCGCTTGTTTATTATGCTATAGTAACCATTTATGTCCAACAATAAAAGGGCTGGTTACTATAGCATAATTGACATGCGCAGAACCCATTATTAGACTCTGCGCATGTTTATTATGCTATAGTAACCATTTATGTCAAAAAATAAAAGTGTTGAAAATTGGTCATTTCGACAATTTCCCTGTACTATAGTACAGGGATTTTTGAGAAAATGGCAAAATTTCGACCTTTTTATTTTTTGATAAAACTAGTTACTATGACCATATAAGATGATGATAACACAATATATGGCCATATATGGTAATATTATCGCATAATTATTGATTTTTAAAATATTTGATATTTTGGCCATTTTTTGAAAATTTTTATTACCGATTTAAAAAAAATTACTGTGCAACTTAAATTTTGACTCATAAGCACGAATATTCACATCATCTGTAAATAAGGGGACCTAATATACCTTACAAATTGTAATGGTATGCCCTCCTCCTCTCCCAGTACTAGAGGGTACTCCGAGAGTACAAACCTCCATCTACTGTAAAATTCCCCTACATAAAATGTCCCCGGAATATATATATATTTTTTTATATTATTTTTTTATTAGTTCTAAGTGTAAATAAACAAAGTTGTGGATAAGAGTTTGGTGTAATGGTTATGTATTATTTTGTTTTTGTTTTTGGTGGACCTTGATCTTTGACCCTGACCCTTCAAAATTTAACCACAATTATATGATGAGTCATTGATCATTGTGGCTAAGTTTGGTGAAATTTGGATAAAAACTCTGGTCTCTAGGCAGTAAAATAGTTTTTTGTTAGTTGTGACCCTGACCTATGACCTTTTCCCCTCAAATTCGAACTCATCCAAGCTCTTGAGGCATAGATCATTGTGGCCTCCAGGCTGTTCACACACATACAGGGGTGAAAACATAACCTCCTTGGCGGTAATAAATAAATAATAAATGTCACAAACAAACAAAACAATCAAATTTATGTAAACAAGATTTATATTAAATTTATGTTATAGACAATATAATACAGTATAATAAAAGCTGTTAATGTCGTTTGGATACAATAATACCGTAATAACAATATCTTGGATTTCTAAATATTGTAAAACCTCTAAGCGCTGTACATATCATAGACTTGCCCCAAGTCTGTATTGTCTTTTTTTAAATTTATTTGTTTTTATTTCGACCGCGATTTTTGTCTGAAAATACAGACTTGTGAAACACGTACAGAAATTGATTTGCAGACCGCAAACATCCGATAAGAATGACGTAGGTTATCATACCGTATTCAGAAACTTTCATCAATGTACCCAAGTACACATTATCTAAACGTGCATGCGCACCATCTTAGTTGTTGAGTCTTTGAAATTCTGAAATATGAATATTAAAAGAGCCCAGACTATACATATCATTACCCCGGTCATTTTTTGATCAAGCACTTATACTCCCATAATGCAGCTAAGATATATGTGTACACCTACTTCACCCTGTTAAGTTGACCCATTTCAACTATTATGCACCCTATTTTCAACTTTCAGCGGATTAAATGTAACTAATGAATTTGGGAAATGTTGGGCAAGTGCGATGCCTCTATCTCTATGTACGTCCAACTCCTCAATATATCCAAACCAATAGATTACAAGACCTGAGCCAAATCTGTAAGATAAAATTGTGTAGCTGCAAATTGAGATAGGAAGAGGGCATTTATTATACATCTGACACCAAAATGTCCAAATTTTAAAGTTTCCACGTAGCTTAGGTTCCCACAGAGCCGTTTAAATCTAAATCTCATACAAAAGGCCAATTTACACAAACGAGCGGTGATACAATAGAATCTATGTTACTCCTTTTGACTGTTTACAGAAAACATGGAGCAGACGGACGGTTTCTGCCCAGGATAGATACAGATTCTACAGTAAGTGGGACAAGCTCAGTGGTAATCTGCTTACCGTTACCGCTCGTCTGTGTAAATCGGCCTTAAAGAACAGAAACTAAATTACCGGTTGACGTAACTCCAGAACTGATCTTTTAAGTAGTTAGCTTGGCTGACTTTGTCTCCAAACGATGCCTTGCTCTCAATCCAGTTTATAATATACCCATCCATTGCTATAAACAACAATAACATAATTATTTAAAAACTATCTATTTAAAATTTATATAAATCCAAAGGAAAATTACTAAAAATTAAGGTACAAAATAAAATAAGCAGTGAAATGACAATGCTGTGGGTATGAGTGGTTGGACCTCAATGGAGGTACAAAATAAAATAAGCAAAATGCTAGATCTGGGTCACATAGCCCTTCATCAGTGCAAGTTATAGTACTTGAACAAAGTAGAGAGACAAGTGCTGCCTGAGTGGACTGGAATAAAAGAAATACAAAAAAGGAGGCACAGACTGGTTTAAAATTTATATAAAAATATGCTAGCATCTTATATAATATTCAGCAATTCTTTGCCAACTTTACAGCCTTACATCGGGAGAATAAATATCATTATTAAATTAATCCTTATTACAAATTTCTGCTATGAATATTTTATTAATTTTACTTTGTTTATTTTTCGTAATTTTAGTAACAATGTAGAGGAAAAAACAAATTTAAAATGTTACCAATTGGTATTTGAAGTTTTATATCTGGTGTTTTGTCATAGCCTTTGCTTCTCATCTCTTCCTCACCTAAAAAGTAATAGAAAAAATAGATGTATATTCCATACAACAGCTGCATTGTGTCATTGGTCAACTCTCTAGTGGGAACCACGCTTTATGGGTGTAAATTGTGGATGATACTTACGTATAAATGAAATGTTATTTTTCTTTAAATGGCTCTTCAACAAGAATTCATACTCATTACCAACAGAACTTTAGCAAAAGTTAAGGATATATAAATTAAATTAAATTTAATCATGTTTACAAATATATTGTATACTGTACTATAAAATATAAAAGGATACTGTTTAATACTTTCAACAATAGGTCCATAAGTCATGTCATTCAATACAGCCTGAAAAAAGAAAAAAATCAAATAAATGCGTTATAAAAAATCAATAGTATTTATTCACCCAGATAAAATCAAATAGATAACAAATATAAAGGTCCTGAGCAGCATTTGGAGTCTTTGGGCGATGATATCTTATCAATCAATCGCTAAGTTACATTATTCCGATATTTAAGTTTTAGTCACAATACTAAAGAATATTACAGTAACACTGTTAAAGAAAGTAAGTATATGTTGTGTAAATTGAATTGTTGCGATTCAATGGAATAATATTGAAAACGTATTTTTATTAGATATGTGACATTCTCATAATATAAACTTTTTAACCACTCTGGAGTGGTATGTGCGCTATAAAAATCTTATTATTATTATTATTATTATTATTAAATTAAATTATTATGTTATCTTAATTATTTCAGTTTGTATTATATTTATTATACTATATATTTTTTTTAACTTTAGAAACTTTTTCGAAATTGCTTCCTTTTGTCTGTTGATCTTTTTGTGTATGTGTAGTTATATGTTTACATTTATATATATATAAGTATATAATCTTCTTACATGGCTTCCCAACATACTGTACAAGTTTCAATTGGATTTTTGTTTCCAATTGATCGATACTTTCTTGGGTTTTTTTGCCTCTTTCATTTTGTATATAACTGAATCATCTTTTTATACATTATGATTTACTGTATTATATCTCTAAAAAAAAAAATATTTATTTATAAAATATCAGAAATTATGTTTTTTTACTCAAATATGAATTTTAAATAATTTTTACATGATTTGTTTGATATGTTTTAAAAGAAATGGAAGTTGATAGACATTTAGTTGCATTTTCTTTCCTTTGTTCTTTTGTTTGTTTTATGTTTTTTAATATTTTTTTTTTAAGGATGTATAAAAGAATGTTTGTAACTTTGTAAATACAGTATGTAAACCCTTTCTTTCTTGATATTGCTTTTATTAATAGGGTTCTACATTAAATACAAATATCCATATTTGTAATATGAACACAAATACCTGCTGAACTTGGAATGAGAGGACTGGGTCTTGTATAAGGTGGGTATCTTTAAGTAATTGATTTACTTGCAGCTTACTTACTGTATACAAATAGAAGAAAGAATTAATGATACACAGTACACACAAAATATATATTTGTGGTGAATATTCATAATATTTCTTGACATACACTATCAGTGTTAAAGCTCTGTCTACACTATCAAACAATATGTGATGAGCCCATATATGGACATTATGATGTCATACCACTACCATATTTAAGCATATCACTACCATATTTAGGCACATCAGACTTTTGTCAAACTAGTTCGATAGTGTAGACAGAGCTTAAGAAGTGTTTCAAATAATATTTAAAGAGGGTACAACTAAACTGTGAGAGAGGGAGAGAATGTTTGCCACAGGGAACAAAGAGGAAAGGTAAAAAATTACAATAATGTTTACCATTTTCGTCTTCATTGTCGTCTGAGTTGATAAGATGTTGTTCAAGTATCATCCTTGCAAATAGAGCTGGTGGAAGATCAACCTAATAAAGAAAAGCAGACAGAAGAAGAAGATTTAATAATGTAACTGCTTTCCACAACTTGAATGGCAACCGATGTAAATTGTAGGGGGAAGCAGATCAATTCTTATTTCATTTCATGTGTGCTATCATATTTTACATAATTAGTAATAATAATAAGTTAGATTACCATTTATTCATGACAAGATCTATATACCAAGATTTAATTACCTTCATTGCAAGATTCAGCATTACTGGCCCACATGGGTCTTTTTTAGAATTCACTACGTATCTGCAAAGAAACACTAATACTATTACTATTACTTTAAAATTGATGCAATAACGCTGATAAATACAGACATTTGTGTCTGTTTGTGACTTGAGTAGTGGATATTTTGGGTAAGGAGAGACATTGTTTAACTAGCAAACACACACTGTGTGATATAGCTAGTAGCTGCATATATTTGGGTTTTTGTTGTTGATATGACCGAATATAGCTCCAGAGGCTTTGGATAGAAAAGTGGCAAAAATCATTACAAAAGTATTGTGCTTAAGCCTAAATTAGGGGGTGGGATTATTATTGAAATGTGGCCCGGGATTATAATCGGTCATATACAGTACATCCTCCTGGTGGCAGCAAACAGTACTTACTCTTCGTAATAACACTTGACCATTTCCGCTTTTTGGTGTTTGTGTAAAGAACTTTTTACTTTCCGCTGCACAATCTGTGAGTAAATTGCCACTGCCGTCTTGTAATTTAAACTTTATAAAATAATGGGAATTGAAAAGGTACAATAATCGAGATGTATGCATAAAACATACAGCTATTAATTACATCTACTCAAATATGTTGCAAGCAAGAGGTGGCATTATTATTATTATAGTGGGACATCAGCTTCTTTTTTTTACACTAAATTTATTTATTTTTAACTGTACTTACTTTGGAAATGCTTTAAGTGTTGAATTGATTGCATCTTCGGATGTTCTGGGTTGCTTCAACATGTCCGCAATAGCGGCATACTCGCCTTGTTTCATAATCATATTACAGCAAGTAAGAAGAGAGGAGCATTAACTACTAACTAGGCCTATATAAAATACCGAATTAGCATTATCAATTTCATAAACCTGTTTACATTTAATCAGGGTAAATCTAATGTTGTAGGCTTACTGTACACTTGGAGCGAGCAGGCGACCGAAACCCATTAAATCACGACCGAAATGAGGTGCGAGATGAAGGAATCTCGTCCGAATTGATCGGTTATTTAGCCTAGCTAGGCTAGGCCTAGCTAGCCTACAGACGGTCTGTAGGCAAGCTGACGTACTAGTTTCCCTCGTTACAATAACGTATTATAGAATTTTTATTATTACCATTTCCGGCATACAACACACTTGTAGTCACGATTGATATTGGGCCTAGGCCTAGGCCTAGAAACATTAATTAATTAGCACCGTTTTATCACCGGCGGTATAAAATAACATGCTTTTTCGCGCTCTTGTTTTGTTTTGTTTTTTGATGCAGCGCCTCCAACGGACGTTTTGAATTAGCTAAGTATATGACACGCCATATATGTCAAAATACTGTTAATAATAATATTAATTAATAATGCACAGTACCGTTTAAATATACTAGCAAGATATAGTTAGAATAGATAAAACGAACAGTACATTCAACAATACAATACTTTATTCAAATCAAAATAATTATTTAGTTGCATCTTTCATCATACAGTACGGTACTAATTTGCATAATGGTCATGGTGGTAAATTTAATCGGGGCCCAATTCGGCCATAACTTTTATTGAAAGTAGTGTTATATTTAAAGACATACAACGGTATTTACAATACTCTGTTAATCCGAAAATAACATATTTCTAATTAATTTAATTCAAAGTCAATATAATAAATGCATATATAATAGGTTACAACGTATAATCATTTAAACAATTAAGTCAGAACATGTTTTAGTACAGTATACATTTTGTTCCCATTCATTATAAAGTTGAGAATGTTTCGAAGTTTTATTTGAATAAGCTGCAGACATCTTCTTTAATATACAAATTGATAGAATGTTTTATGTATATCACAAATGTAATCAATATATGTACATTTTATTTTTACACGTATATGGCATTTAACACCAATCCAACGAAAAATGTATTGATCAATAATTAGCATTTATACAAGTTATAAGTTGATTTACCCATGAAACATAGAATATTTTAGAAATACATTATGCCTCATTATATTATGTAATAAAATATTTTTTTAGAATTTAAATTTTTAGCGATCGATAATAATTATTCGCGACTCATACCTTTTCACTAAAATATAGAAATAGATAGAAAGACATTTTATGAAGGTGGGTAAGATGATAGATGTAAACAGTATCATTACTTAATTACGGCCTAACTAAGCTAAAAAGCTTAACTCTACGCATAAACTAAATTCTAAGCGCACCTAGTTTGAAAAAAAAGATACTGTTTACACTTGGTTAAATGAATGGAGAGAGAGAGAGAGAAAGAATTAATGAAATAAATATGCATTAATAATAAAAATAGACACAGTAAAAAGGTATGATTAGAAGAAGGAAGAGAGCCTCAATCGGTTGTACCAGTCTATTCAAATTATTTGAAGAAGGTAACATAATGCAATTGTTTTTGGGTTTTTTGTGTGTATTTTTTTGCATACTGGTACTACATTGTCCTTCAACCTCCCCTCCCAAATATTTTTTTTTAATTCATTCCTATTAATTGTAAATTTAGTTTAATTTCATAGTATGATGAGGCATAATATATAATTTAAAAATGTGTATTATTTTTGTTTTTCTAACACCACTTATTAAACCACCAATTACAGACATTGGTTAGCAATCCAATATATAAATAAATACAAACAGTAATGTTTGTTTGTGGTCAATCGAAAAACTGTCAATGTGTACTGCATACCAGAGATTCAACATTGTTGGGCACCTCAAAAACTCACTGTCGACGTACACCAAAGATGAAATCAGTCTATTGTTGATGGTCACCTGAAAAACTCACTGTCGACGTACTCCAAAGATAAATCCGTCTATAGTGTTGATGGTCACCTGAAAAACTCGCTGTCGACCCTAATATTCTTGATGATAATCTTGTAAAGTCAATGCCGACATACATAGATGAAACCAGTTAAGATTGTTGGCATTACATCAGTTCTGGTTTTCTGGAAGAATATTGTTTCATTAAATTAATTTGTATGGCCAACTTGTGATAATATTTTCGGTTTCATTGTGTTCATGTTCATCATGTTCAGTGGCAGAACACTATCACATCCTTCTGGTAGCTTCTATACTATCGATGTCTATCAACAGAGAAACCATACCAAAATCAACATTCAATCAGCTTTGTGTTGTCCATAATGTTGGTTATCTGCAAACACGACTGAAGATTTTAGAGAAAATAAAATGATAGTTACAATAACATTTTAGTGGTAGCAAATGCAATGTTTTTTAAACTACCATAATCTTTTTCCAGAAATAATGAAAGCATATGACGATGGAGAAATTACCATGTGTAAACAGTATCAAGAGAGCATCATTTTTACACAGAAGGTGCAGTACTATATTAACATATTTGACAGTTCTGAAGCCTAGGTTCTTGTTGCTACTGTAGTCTTCTGCCAAATCCAATGCAAGGCCCACAGATGCAAGTACTTGGTTGGTGGTCATCATTAGATGAGGTGTCGACATACTTAGATGAAGCTTGTTGAACTTAATCCAATTTGAGGTACATCTAGGAAAGTAAATATAAACCTTTTAAGGTTTTAAGTGGCGACATTATTTTCTAGGCAAATCAATTTTATTATTGAATTGAAAGCACATCTCATGATGCTTCAATTGATTTGGTAATTTAAATTCGACTCTGTAATATTGAGGGTTTTACTCTTCTTTTGTTATATTAAGTGTAACATATAAATCTGTAGCAGTCATCATCAGCAGCTCAGTTCTGAAAGTCCATGGAATCCTAAATACTGAAGGACAAAATGTGAGCACATCACAATGATATTAAAATGATGTGAAATATGCATAACTCTAACACACACGTAGGCCTACACTTTCACTATGCCACAAATATACCAAGAATAACTTCATAACATCAATTCGCACTAACATTAATGAGATGAACGGTAGCTACATTTTGTCATATTAGTATAAAGAAAACCCTCAATGTTACATTAGTCTGATCACATTTATTAATTTAAAATTAAATTTTTATGTCCAAAATACTTTGCCGCCATATCAGTTGCCAAACAATTTTGTAATACTGGAATTTGTTTTGTTTTCTACTTTATTATCAATCGTACTTATCTTTGACAACATTTAAGCAACTGTACAAGTTGTTGGTGATCATCCGATAGAAACAAAAGTTGTCGGTGGTCGTTTGGTAAGAAGTTGTCGGTGGTCGTTTGGTAAGAAGTTGTCGGTGGTCATCTGGTTGTTGGTGGTCGTTTGGTCGTCTGGTCATCTGGTTGTTGGCGGTCGTCTGGTCATCTGGTTGTTGGCGGTCGTCTGGTCATCTGGTTGTTGGCGGTCGTTTGGCCATCTGGTTGTTGGCGGTCGTTTGGCCATCTGGTTGTTGGCGGTCGTTTGGCCATCTGGTTGTTGGCGGTCGTTTGGCCATCTGGTTGTTGGCGGTCGTTTGGCCATCTGGTTGTTGGCGGTCGTTTGGTCATCTGGTTGTTGGCGGTCGTTTGGTCATCTGGTTGTTGGCGGTCGTTTGGTCATCTGGTTGTTGGCGGTCGTTTGGTCATCTGGTTGTTGGCGGTCGTTTGGTCATCTGGTTGTTGGCGGTCGTTTGGTCATCTGGTTGTTGGCGGTCGTTTGGTCATCTGGTTGTTGGCGGTCGTTTGGTCATCTGGTTGTTGGCGGTCGTTTGGTCATCTGGTTGTTGGCGGTCGTTTGGTCATCTGGTTGTTGGCGGTCGTTTGGTCATCTGGTTGTTGGCGGTCGTTTGGTCATCTGGTTGTTGGCGGTCGTTTGGTCATCTGGTTGTTGGCGGTCGTTTGGTCATCTGGTTGTTGGCGGTCGTTTGGTCATCTGGTTGTTGGCGGTCGTTTGGTCATCTGGTTGTTGGCGGTCGTTTGGTCATCTGGTTGTTGGCGGTCGTTTGGTCATCTGGTTGTTGGCGGTCGTTTGGTCATCTGGTTGTTGGCGGTCGTTTGGTCATCTGGTTGTTGGCGGTCGTTTGGTCATCTGGTTGTTGGCGGTCGTTTGGTCATCTGGTTGTTGGCGGTCGTTTGGTAAGAAGTTGTCGGCGGTCGTCTGGTAAGAAGTTGTCGGTGGTCGTCTGGTAAGAAGTTGTCGGTGGTCGTCTGGTAAGAAGTTGTCGGTGGTCGTCTGGTAAGAAGTTGTCGGTGGTCGTCTGGTAAGAAGTTGTCGGTGGTCGTCTGGTAAGAAGTTGTCGGTGGTCGTCTGGTAAGAAGTTGTCGGTGGTCGCCTGGTAAGAAGTTGTCGGTGGTCGCCTGGTAAGAAGTTGTCGGTGGTCGCCTGGTAAGAAGTTGTCGGTGGTCGCCTGGTAAGAAGTTGTCGGTGGTCGCCTGGTAAGAAGTTGTCGGTGGTCATCTGGTAGCAAGTTGTGGATTACTATTCACACCTTAAACCATGAATAACTCCTGAAACTATAAAACATAGAATATATCTTGGCCGAGGTGCCAGATTAGAGATTTAATTGGGAGGGGGGAGGTGGAATGGTATTGGGAGGGGATGGAAATGGTATTGGGGATGGGATTGAAATGGTATAGGGGGAGTGGTATGGTATTGTGGAGTTGTTCATTGTGATCCATTAAGGAAATGGAGATGTTGAAATCATAGTTGATGAGAATGGAAGAAAACTTTTTTATTCAACTTCTTTATGAGAATCAGAAACAGAATCATACAAACCTTATAAGACAACCAACAATACAGAACAAAAACAACATTGTTCCAGAAACTTGTACAACTCTCCTCAGAGAGTCACACGAAGGTTTCAAAATTACAAGCTGGCTTAAGGTGGGAACAACACCTGAAACCAACCATTCTTGCCAATTACCACTTTTTATTCAAAAGTTATTGCTATAGGGTACAGAAGTACACTATTTAAAAAAGATGTGGTAATATCTAGGCCATAACGAGACCTGTGAATTTAGTTTATAGATTTGTAGAAATACTGCATTCAAAGCCATTTGGCAGATAGTTTACAAAATGACCCTAAACTTGAAAAGTAAAGTTTACAGTGTTTTCTAATACTGTCCACCACAATGACCCGAATACAGTACATATTGGTTAGTTTTTAGTTAGTTACTACTACTTAGTACTTTTTCAAGTTATTTAAATGACTTATTCGTCCTCGCGATGACAAGATAAGCATGTGTATGTGAATATGAAATGATTAAAGTTTAGTTGGATTATTATAATTTATTAAAACTACTTTAATTCAATCTTTGTTATATGTTGAAAAGACTACAAGAAATCTCCCTATAAAGATTTCTTTATAAACCTTATACAACATAGTGTTTTGATGTTATTTTAACTTTATCATACAATTTTCTTTTTTGATATTTTAAATACCTATGTTAAATCAAACACAGTTACTCAAAGAGCTGCCCTATACAACTGCATTGGACAACCACATTCGACAGAAATATTATTTTATATTAGTGACAGTCATGCAAAGACGTGCTGACCTGCGAAGCCACTAATTTGATAGAAAGAGAAAGATAGAAAAGCGCCGGCTTACGCGTACGCAGAAGTCGCCATTACAACAGTCAAGTCACACAGTTGTCCAAAAAAACAAACACAAAATACTCTCTTAACTTGAAGTTGTCAGAAGCATTGGCTACTAACAATCAGTTGAAGAGAAAAAAAATAATCATGAGTTTTTTGTTAGCTAATTCACAAGCCTAGCCTACCCTAGCCTAGCCTAGCCTAAACGAGGTAGGGACTACCCGGGGTTACACCTTAGAACTTACTCAGTTAAGTCTTGAAGGCGATGTCTTGCTGCGTTAGTTACTTACCTGCAGTCCACCTGTAGATGCAAATTATGGGAAGCCAGTGTACAACATTATAGGGATATTGCACACCGGCGTGTTGTATCATGCAACAAATAACAATAATGTTTATTACTTATGACTGATGTTAAGTATGTCTTAACTAATTATGATTGCCAACTCATCCACCAGACGAGTAGCCTTAAATACCTTACAATTGTAACAAATCTGTACCTGTGCGTGATGATGACAATGTTGATGTTTTGTGTTTAAACCTATTGTCTACAAATACAATCCAAGCAATGCTAAAACAAACATGGCTACAAAGCTTTGATAATATAATAGTAGTAATTAATCCATTATTTATTCCAGGAGTTGAAATCATCAGTGCTATATATGTTAGTAAAACATAATAAAAGAAAATACAATGTATACCAAGCATATGGCATATATATAGGTATATGGCTATGCAAGTAGTATGTATAAAAACATAGTAAACAGTTAATAATTATCTAAATGACTGCATGATACAACACTATACACATCATTACCATATATGGCGTTTTGTGTTTTTGGGAAGTAGGAATTTAACTAAAAAAGATAGTCAGCTCAATCCACCTGTAATTTGCATATTAAATTATGTACGGTATTAGTTCATCTGAAAATAAAAAAAACCATTAGGAACTACCATACGTATTGTTTAATTATGTATAAATAATTGTGGTCATTTATACACGTATGCTAGTTTTAATGGTTAGGGTTGTTAGGTCTTACTATGTGTCTTCACGTATACCAGTTCTGAGCATCGTTAAGCAGAGGATAACGAGGCGCGAACGTCAAGCTACGCCAGTGGGCCATAATGAAATTTGGCTAAATTAATTTA
Source organism: Antedon mediterranea (assembly GCF_964355755.1). Lineage (NCBI taxonomy): Eukaryota > Metazoa > Echinodermata > Crinoidea > Comatulida > Antedonidae > Antedon > Antedon mediterranea. Next base: position 2,451,821 of record NC_092679.1, on the reverse strand, counting down.
AGGCTTCGAAAATTGGCATTATGTATGACCTAAAAAAAATGAACACATTTTAAAAATTTAGAACAGAATGCAATTTTTTAGGATTCTTTATTTGTTTGTAGGCATATGGCACTATTAATATACAATAAAATGATATTCAAAATATATTAATAATACACACATGATAATTATACAATGTGTTATTCTAAACACGCAGTCTCACCAAATAATCTAAGCCTATCGTCCACATACCCACAGCGTAGGGTACGTTAGATGCGTTGCACATCTTCCAATAAATTAATTTTGCTTTATATAATTAGGCAAACAATAATTATGACCGCGTGATGCAATTTAGATAAAAGTATTTTCCAAATATTTTGATTTTGTGTGTCGCGTGTTTTAGAAGCAATTTAAATCGCCCGCCATTGCCAACACCGTATGCAGTAATATACTTACGACATCGGCTGTTTTAACAGTCAAGGAATTTGATAAAAATCGCTCTCAAAACAAGATACTAGATACTAGAATAGTTGCAACGCTATGTTTTCACGGCGGGCCTCTGCATCGTAAACGCATGATACGTGGTGCAGTATTCTTAATTTTAAACTGTTTATTACCTATATGAGTTTTAAACAGATAGATAGACAGAAATATATACTATATATACTATTGGGAAAACTTTAATAAACCGATAGATATTGAGGAAATTATACTATGTGAACACTTTATTTGCACTTTATAATGTACCTACCGACTGCCGACTCTATCAGCTCACGCCCTCCTCCGCTTCCTACTTACAAGCGAATGACCACAATGTATGGTGTGCTTACTCAAGTTAACTCTGCTTTCGTCGACGTAATCGGTATTCAACACACCTGGATGCATGCCTAAAAAGAGTCTAAGAAGGACACGTGACATAAAAACATGTTATGACGTAACTAATTTGCATCATAAAGGTGGGTTTATAATATATCGCTTTGGAAGCCTACAAATTGTAGTGTTAAGAAATTTAATAAGAGCGCTTTTATTTCGTTATAGGCCTACATCGTATTGCTGGGAATAATGAGCCTCCTTCAACAGAAATAATAATAATACGACCTGCTATAACTAATCAGCCGATTTTCGGTACTATATATTTCCGAAGTACAGTATCATATAGGAATATAACATGCGTTTCAAATGTATCTAGTAGTATATAACCATTACACTTACATGATACAGGCACCACGTGTGCTACAAATGAGATACTGTATTACTAAATATTCCTATGATACTTTGGAAATAGATAGTAAGTGGCGATACAGCACTGGGAACCACTAGGGACCGGGTGAAATAATAGAGTTGGCCTACTACGATTTACATCGTAACATAAAGATATTATGATGATTTATTTCCTATTTACATTACATCTATATATAACATTTTTTAGACGAGTCTGTATAATGGTCTATCCAATTCCTACCAACTCCCTGATCCTACAAACAGATATTCTTTGATCCTGTATCAAACATTGTTAAAACATGTGTAAGCTGTGTAACCAATGGTCTTTGTAAGTAATATGGTAAATGTTATTTTTGAAGATTGTTAATGGAAGAAGCTGCCTAGAGTTAATTAAGATGTTTACGGAGTGTTCATGAAAAGTACAAACACAAGAAAGCTACATAAGATAATCAATAGTACCAATTTAAAACAGACATTATGTTTTATACTGTAAACTAAACGTTGATCATTCAACTTGAAGCTAATGTTTGGTTTGACAGACAAGATGCACTTAAACATCACAGTACTATTATTAGAACAGAAAGCGAATCAATAGGTACAACTTTGTCATATTAGTTTTACATTTCGCTTGGCACTACTTCTTCTGATGAGCACGAACCGAGTGTTCTGTTTACCAAAATGTCTGATTACCTAGATGTATTTTATATTTATTCTGTTGGGCGTAATATTTCTTTATTATTCAAATGCATAAGTCCTATATTCTGGGTCCGATCTCTTTACACTATCAAACTTTATGTGAAAAACAAAATGCAATGTGCACAAATATGGACATTATGATGTCATATCACTATCATATTTAAGCATCATATTTGGGCACATCACACATTTTTTGTCAAACTAGTTTAATAGTAGAGACAGAGCTTTACAGACTGATAAATAAAGAAATGTGTATAGCGCTCACTACGATGTCAAAGTTAGAGACCAATTATATTTTGTTTACTCCACAGCAATCGCCTTAATGCGTGTGATAACATATGTATCAGCCGGAATATGGATTTAATAAGATGATGATATTAATGATGATGATGATAATTTGATTGTGACGTATACAAATAATTCCTAGTATGCAGACTGAAAGATTAGGCCTATACATCCAGAGTTTAATTATGATAATGACGTTGCAATGAATTGTTAATCATGTTGATTGATAACGAGTTGACATTCATATGATACTTATTATGACATTTCAACAGCAGCGTTTCCTACGTCCGAGAATTCTACTTTATAAGACAATTAAATATGTTTTTATCAAACGCAACAAGCGAAGACGTATTAACCGGATTTCGAACAATGTGCTTCAACATCGCACAGTCGGCATTAACACCTGCAGAGGAAATCTACTAGGCCTACTTTTTTTCAAACACGCGCACTTTTTAAAATAATTAGCATCGTTTATCATAAAAGCAATAGGATTAATAAATAACACGAATAATGAAATGTTAACTACACATTGACATTTGAATAAGGCATGAAAACTGTTGACAGAAACAGCAGAGACAATCTCATCTTCACCTACTCTCTTTTATGACGTAACGAACTTAATAATACCAAGACTAAACTATGACTATGAGCAATGTTTATAATGATAATAACAATCATAAAAATGATTGATTTTAATTATTATTATTATTATTAAATTATTTAGCAGCATTGATAATAATTTATTTTAGGTCATGAAACGACTAAATTTACGCCAAGCAAAAAAAAATGTTATCATTTTCATGTTACGGTATAGTGAGTGAGTCCTCAATCGATTGTAATCAGGTAAAAAACAACCACGCATGCGTGAGCAGGCGCGTTACCATGAATACGGTAATTATTAGTAATATTTCTATAGAAAACCGATTTCTATATTGGAAGCCTAGTATAGTGTTTGAATACGTTTATACCATTGCTGTGCTTTACCTATGGTGCCCGTGCGCCATTCTTTCTTATACCAATCTGACGTCGTAAAGATATTATTTTGAAACATTTATTAAATTGGAATACGTCTACAGAAACAAGATGCAAACGCCGAAATCATTTTGGAATTATTTTTGCGACATTTGGCTGAGACAAATATGACAATGTTTGCTATGTTATACGGACACTAATGCGAATCAATCAACATGCCAGGATCGAGAAGGGGCTTAGTGGCCCCACAAAATACATTCTTGGAAAATATTATCAAGCGTTCTGCCGCACAACGTAAGTGATCATTTTATATTTAGTAGTAGGCCTGTTTTTTAATGAATGAAATAAAATAGTCTATACAATAATCAAGTCTGGAATACAACAGGCAATGTATAGACAAAATTTGAGGTTTAGAAAAATGGCGCGAAACACCAGACTAAATGTACGCGTCATATACAACAAAAATAATGATAGTTCGCTTGTGGAATCGCACCGTAAATAGATTAATAAAACGGATTTGTTTTAATAATGTTCCGGAATAAAGGATGATATCTTGAGAGTTTTTTTTTTTTGCATAACCTTGATATAAAAAAAGGAGGCCTAAGTAATGAGACTACACGACATCGCAATTAGGCGCTAACGTACAACAATCATGATAATTAGGCCCAATCTAAAACCAGCACAAGAAAACTAAATCTTCCCTCATCCTCCTCCGGCTGTCACTCTCCAAACGAGGCCTACACATTTTAATTCACGAATTTAATTAGGATACATATTTTCACGTTCATATTTAATTTATATTACGGTATGCAATTACTACATTACTACACGTATAATGTTAAATTATAATATTGGCAAATTATTTATATTTTTTTCAATTTTCTGTCATATCGTCAGAAAATAACAAGAAGTATGTTGTAAATATCTACTCGCACAACAATTTTCCATCTTCTGAGATTTCACGGACGATAGGCCTAATATACGGTAACAGTTGTAGCGTGAAAGTATATTTTGATAATTTTACAAATTTAGTTAGGAAAAATTAAAGCTAAATTAATATTTTAAAAATAATAACGAATGGATGAATTTTAACTAAGTGAACACGATAACATTCGTTAAAAACACAGACAAATAAAAAATAAGTATTTTCAACTCGCCCTGGACGCGTGTTGCATAAACATCTAAGCGGAGTTAGGCCTAAGTCTATACATTTTGTAATAATATGAAGAACACATAAATTTGACAAATAAAATAATTATGAGTTTTTACTGTTTATGATTGACCTACGTGTACAAAGATGGCGCTTGATACACGATGGTTAATTGTATGAATTTATAAAGCGGAAGACAAAAATATGAAATACATTACAAAAACAATACTGTTTAAAAATGTAAAAATACATAAGAATATGGTAAAATATATAATTTAGATGCTGTGAATGTGAAAGATAGGCTATAGACAATTATTGTAAAACGGCGTAGAAGTTAACACGCGTGGAGTATAAATTTCCTTAGGTCTTAAATGTCATTTCGATTAACCATTCAATTTGTTTATTCTCTTATGTTTTGTCGATTAAATTGTACTATATCATTTTACATTGTGTATGCATAAATATGCATAATATATTATTAAAATAAGTATAACACCCAACGTTGTGCAATCGTGTCACAATCGGCTACCGTAACATATCTTGTCAGATGTATGCCATTAGTCACGGTTCTAAGAAGCAAAAAAAGCTAAACGAAACTGTTACAAGTTTTACCTGGCTACCAGATCACGTATACAACACGTTAACGCGACGTACACCTACAAAACATCCGAAAGAAATCACTCGTAAACTTGTAAGATGCTTTTTTGTGTTACAGTTTTCGCACACGGACGAATACATTTTGGCTAATAATTGTTTCAATCTTCACACACGAACAAAAACCATTTCTTGGTAATAATTCTTATAGTTAAATTTATCGTTCATAAAAGTATGTCGGTGTTGTACAGCGAAACTACATACAAAAAGTCGACGCGCGCGTCCTAAAATCGGTATTATTATTATCAATGTTTCACCGCACGCGTACTAAAATGTGTATCATTATCAATATTTTAACGCGCGCGTAGCCTACTAATGTCTGTATCATCATAATCAATTTTTCAACGTGCGCGTAATAAATATGGTTTCATTTTGTTCAACTGGCGTGCTATAGTATTGTCTTTTCTAACGAACGGACTGTTGGTTATAGGTTTACAAACGCTCGTCCAGTAAATTAATTGAATTAATTACTGTTATTTTCAACACTGTCCTTCGTTTTTGCTTTAAAGACTGTGATGAATTTATGAATGTAAGTAAATGAATGAAATCTAAATTTCAAAGATTAGAATGAAATTACTGTCAAACTCCACGACACCGGAGGCTGTATGTTACTGTCTTTGGTAGCTAACATCTTTCAATCATATTATTTAAGATTCAAAAAAATATTTTGTGTAATCGGTAACAAATTAGATAAGCAAGAGCCAGTTCCTATTTGATGAATTTGTCATTCTCAGTTTTCCTTTTGATTGAACTTAATTTGCTTTTGAAATTTGATCTCAACTTAAAAAAAAAGTCTAAAGAGCCGCATGAAAACTTCACAGAAATATAAATGGCGATAGCAGCCAACAAAGCAGCCGTGTCAAATTATGTAATGGCCAATTTACACAGACGAGCAGTAACGGTAAGCGGAAAACCGCGTAGCTTGTCCCTCGTAAATTCTGTATCTATCCTGAGCGGGTTTCCACTCAACCGCCGCCCGTCCGTTATGCGTTTTGTGTAAATGGTCATAGGAAATAACACAGATTCTATTTTCTATTTTTTTGCTTTACCGTTTTGGTTGTATTATTTATTTATTTATTTCACTCAAATTGGACGTCAAATCCTTAAATCGTCAACAAATATTCTCAATTTGTTTGATCATAATAATTTAACAAATACACAATCACAAAGATTAAAACATAAATGAAAATATATAATATATTATTCAGTACATTATGATACTAATCAAATCTTCTCTTTAAATATTTTAAGTTTACAAACTGATTTAAAATTCATGACCTTTTGGCTTACGTTATTACAAATAAACACGAACATAAATCATTATCATTTATAGAAATACTCCATCAGATTTCCACAAGATATCCTACATTTTTTAAATATTCAAAAAAGTAATGCTCATATTTGATATAAATATTTGATCGCGATTAACATTTATTGCCTGTTAAAATATGTATAACTTATAAAAATAGCGCAATCAAACATTTGTTATCAGGAAAATAAACAGTTTATTTGAAATATCAAACTGATATAAAATTAATAGTATTCAAATACGGTATAAAAAATGTATTCTCGATTCATGAAGGGCATCTGGCTGTCATCTGATGGCGGTAACATCAATCATGGACCTATAATAGGTGGTCCATGCATCAAACCACCTTGTTTGCTGGTGACATATAGGCTTAGTACCGTTGTAGAATTTGTATCAGGGCATGCTTAACAGCAGAAACTACAGCTACATTAATTATAAAGACATTTATACCGCCATGAACAGTTTTACGCTTGCGTAAAAATACTGATACTGTTTTTACACGCGCGTGTACAAATACTGATACTGTTTTTACACGCACGTCTACAAATACTGATACTATTTTTACACGCGCGTCTACAAATACTGATACTGTTTTTACACGCGTGCGTACAAATACTGATACTGTTTTTACACGCGCGTGTACAAATACTGATAACTGTTTTTGCACGCGCGCGTAAACTGTTACCCTGTCTGTGGTGTTGTCACTTCGGCCTCAGTCATAGTCTGTCTGTAATTACAAGCATTAATGTTTGCGCCTTACTTGCTTTCACATTGATGAGTATGTATATAAAATACGATAACCATTAACAAGTTGAACAAGACCCAATGTAACCGAAGACAAAGTTAAACAATGTTAAAACAATGTCATGCCGTCATGTCACTTGTACTTTCAATGGTCATTTTATAGGAGTGGACATCAGGTTTTGAATTAGGAAGATTGAAATTGAACGAGTACAAAGCAGCCGCTTATTTTACGAAGTGTAGATAAAATAATTTAATAAATTAGGCGTTGTTTGTGTTGCTTTTACACGTAAGTGGATATTCTACAAATTATCACGTAACAAAAGCTAGGCGTGATGTGAGATTGTGATTTAGTTATTGTTACATGATTATAATCACTAATTATGATGAGTTTTGATTAATATAACACATAGTCGTCTGACGTAAGCGTAAGACAAGTAATTTGACCAATCGCCATTTACCGCAAATTACTTTTGTTGTCCATCGCGCGGTGATTGGTCAAACTTGCGTTGCGCTTATGCCCAAGTGGGAAACAAGCTTTAGTCGAAGTTTTCTATTTGTGGTGGATATTGTTCGTCGGTTTAAATATAGTTTGTCTATTTTAATTTAGAAGGTAAAGTAATTATTCTAGTAATATGAGCCTGCTAAAGCAATCCAAGATAACGTTCTAGAAGGCCCTACACTTGTGTTTTCCAATGATCGTTAATAGAAATTTCCGTTTCATCAGTCTTTTCCACCTGACGGCCATCATTTGATGAACTCGTTGAGCTAATAGTTTAAAATTACTTCTAAAAATAGAACACTTTTTTTGTTCAATGGAGCTAGAGAAGTACAGTCAACCAAAAGCATTGTTATGATGCATTATTTTTTCAAAATGTCAAATGAAATAATCATCATAATCATGATTAGTAGGCCTAGAACTTGTTAACATTTATTTTGCTTGCTTCATCCTCTCGAATCGTCCCTATATCTCTCTATTAATGGAATGGTTATTAATGTAGATGGAGAATTACTGTAAAGTGTTTAGGCCAGGAGACTCTGAAGTTTATGATTAACATTAGTCCCAACAGAACAGTTCTAGGCCTAGATCTTGGAATCATACTGTAGCTAATATTCTATAGTTACTTCAGAACAGTTCTAGGCCTAGATATTGGAATCATACTGTAGTCAATGTTCTATAGTTACTGCAGAACAGTTCTAGGCCTAGATATTTGGAATCATACTGTAGTCAATGTTCTATAGTTACCTCAGTGTACACAAGGACATCTGAAGTTCAATATGCAAAGCCCATGAGGTTTGCATTAAATCTACGAATAAATTTAAAGTAATAGTAATTAAGTCGCATTTACTTAAGCAATTATTTAGAAAGAAGAAGCCAGAAGCGACACCTTTTGCGAATAAAAAACCCCTTGCTAATTTGAACTCACAAACGGTTAGGCATAATCGATTATTAGAGATATAAATGTATAGACACAATACTGTAAAAAGTTTATTGTCGCTAGACATGATACAGAAGGAGAATCATCACATGATGGACACAACATTTGCTACTTTTTATCAAATATGTTTAGTATCAAGGCGACTCAATTGAATTCATGACAGTATAAATTATTATCACGATTATTAAAATCTGCATATATTCATCGGACTCCTTATGACAATCATTCGTTTTTATCCAGCCTGAGCATATTAATATATTAATAGAACATCACTTTAAAATGTTCTAGCACTCACAACCAAACAAAGGATTTCCTTTGAAAGGCGATGTTCATAAAAATTAATACCAGTAGCGTTACAATATAGGTGTTCAATTTCACGTTAATTTCCATATACTCAATTGTGGCAACAGTGAGTTGTTACAAAGATTCTATAAGATCAATATATCTTTATTTAACTCGTAATAAGCACGCTCATATACCATCAATTAGTTTATTAGCATCAATATTCTCAACGCTTTTATCTGCATCAAGTTGTGTCTTTTTTAACAATTGCACACGTATTTTACGAGTCAAGTCTTTTAACTTAAGAGATCGACATTTCATTTTTTGCTATTCATTGTTGTCGCAAAGGTTAGCAACAAAACAACCGCTTTTTTCTTGTTTGCACATTAGTACTTCAGTTTGCAACTAGACCTACAAAATCCTAGTTGTTTTAAACTTCAGTTTTAATTTTGTCTACTACAATAACAAATGCAGTATGTAAACTCAACATGTTCTATGTAAAATCTTTACATGAAATAGTCGTATTTACGTGTGCTTGTGAAGAATTGAATCCGATTGGATTCTCAAAATGTTAAGTCTGAAACAATCGTATTTACGTATGCTTTCTTGTGAACTATCACTTCTATTTCTATGTACAATTTTAAGTCTGAAAATCACTCTTTGAGATTGAAATAATCGTATTTACGTATGCTTGTGAAGGATTCAATCCCAATTGGATTCTCAAAATATCTTTTCAATGTACTTTTCCTTTTAAAACGCATTATTTTAAAAAGAATATTCATTTAAAGTCTATAGATAGTACAGTAGTGGACAACCCAAGGCCAACTACTAAGTGTTTATTGATGTAGCCCACTAGTCATACTTACGATAATTAAAAAAATAAAGTGAATTAATTTGTGTCATAATGATGGTAATGCTAATTTTAATTCCTCTTGCGTCATCGTATATGTTACTGCTGTTACACATCTGCACTGTGGAATTATATTTCTATTATCATAGGTAGATTCTATAATACAGCGTCACATATGTATCACATGCAGCGCCTGTATTGTTAATGTTATGGTTAGGCTTACTTTATATACCAGGATTATTTATTACGATAAATCAATTCAAAATAAAAAACCGATGGTACAAACAAATCGAAAGAAAATCTATATGTACACGATTTGATTTCCATTGCATGTTCATGGAATATATACTGTGTGTATTAATACGTATCGATTATAATAATAAGTATCGATTATACGTGCACGTATCGATTATAACAATAAGTATTGATTATACGTACACGTATCGATTATTTTTTCATGTTAAAGCAAACACAAATACATCATACATAAACCGTTTTCTATAATACGATCGATTATTGTACACGTATCGATTACGTTATTGTTATACGTATCGATTATTATAGGCGTATCAATTATTTTAGGCGTATCAATTATTCGAATCAATGGCGAATCTTGAGAGATAGATGTCACGAACTTACTTCAAAATTTAAAATTCCAACAGAATTACTATAACAAATGTTGACATCTAAAAATAAAAAGATTTATCAAGATTTAAAATGAACGGCAATTGCCTCGGGATCAGAAATATATCGATAGCATTAAATATAGATAGAATATCTTGAAGTTATCAAATTCCAGATTTTCAGTCAGAAAAACCACTGCAATATCATATTCAAACGTATGGATCCATGTGAATATACGTATAAGTCGTCTGCAGTATATCTACTTTCTTTTCGATGGTATGCCTATAATATGCTCAGACAAAAACTCTTTCAATTAAACAAACAAAATGAAGAAGCACACGTTGATACAATAAAAAGTACCAACAATTATGTTTGTACGCACGCGTACAATAAGAAGTACCATGATTATCAGTACGCGTACGCCCGCGTAAAAAAGAAGTAACCATGATTACCGGTATCAATGTGTGTACACGCGCGTACAATAAGAAGTACCATGATTATCAGTACGCGTACGCCCACGTAAAAAAGAAGTAACCATGATTACCGGTATCAATGTGTGTACACGCGCGTACAATAAGAAGTACCATGATTATCAGTACGCGTACGCCCGCGTAAAAAAAGAAGTAACCATGATTACCGGTATCAATGTGTGTACACGCGCGTACAATCAGAAGTACAGGTGTACGCGCGCGTATAACTTGTGTTACAGAGGAAATCAAGTTTGAAACTTCTCACATAGAGATTACACTATATTAACTATAGACGGATAAAATTCGTTGGTCAAAACAGTCAGATTGTTTTTAGAGGCTTGAAATAGGTGCAATACAATTAGGCCTACATAACATTTAACGTAAAAGTGTAATGTTTACATAGCATTCAGAATGCAAGTCACACCAAACGTTGAGTGGCATACTTTACTAATGTCAACAAGTCTCCACATTGATAATATTAACGCTAAAGGATCGATTTGATTTATTATATCGAAGTAATGGAAAATCACCAACTCATTAATTGTATGATTCTACATTGACGTATTATAATTTTAAAATATTTTAGTTTGTAGGCCAAACAAATACGCTACAAAAACTTAAGATACATAATCCGGGGTATATCCAAGAGAAAATAGTCAACAATAGTTGAAGTTGCACAAACGGTCGGTAGTTTAGGAACGTGGTATAGGGTTTAATAGAAGAGTAACAAAAGAGGGAAAATAATAAAAAATAAAAATGTAAGGATTATAGGTCCACCAAATAATTCATGCAAAGATGTATAGCTTTCCACTAAATAATTGATTCGGGTGTGGTTTAAAAACCAGTAAAGACGTTCAAAGCACCCGGCCATTTTACATCCACAACCAAAAACTTGCTGATGTGTTATTCTAAACATTTGGCTGCCTGTTTGATATACCTAAATATGCCCAGTATAAACAGCCGTGATACAGAATCACATGTGATACACATGAGATATGTATTACGGAGTTTACATGATACAAAATTACCAAAGTGGAGATTCAGCTGAGAAACGGGTTGTTTTCATGATGTATAAAGCTCTGTCTACACTATCAAACTTTATGAGACAAAAAAAATGTGATGTGCTTATATGAACATGATGATGTCATATCACTATCATATTTTGCTACATCAAAACTTTAGAAGCATGCAATGTTTTGCTGCAGTGTGTCAGCACAAAATGAATCTGAACATTGCTTCTCTTCTTGTCTCTCTTCTTATTTCTCTGGTTACATCATTTTTATCGTCGTTATTTCTAACTCTTTAAATGTAAACTGCTTTTTAATTCATTGCCGTTGCCTCGAAGCAATACTATTAAATACGTTGTTTTTTTTCTTCAAAATGCCACATTAAAAATTACTGACAATAACTGTCAAATTGTTGTTGACAAAATGGAATTCGCTTTCAGTCAAACCTGTGTGCATAATGCTAGTTTCTTTTAAAACAAAAGTGACTTATTTTCTTTTATTCTAAGCATACCCCTTTTTTTTTTATCCTGGATGGGAGCTGGGCATGACAGGAAACGGGTTCGGCTTGGGGAGGCCTTCGTCCTGCAGTGAGCGGACAATGGCTAGCTGAAATGATGATGATAGCCTAATAGTCACACACTCACTATCACACTGCTCATAATAGAATAAACTTTTTAGAAAGTAAAACCTTGTCTACCAAAGGACTATCAAACTTTATGTGACACAAAAATGTGACGTGCTCATATATGGACTTGCAATAGAGTTTCAGACAAAAATGACCTTAGACCTTCTCATTATTAATACTAATTTCAATTATTCGAATATCAAAATCACGTATAGTGATCATTATTCACCATATATTTGTATACCATTTTCATTAAGTTTATACTAATTTAAAACGATACCAATTGTCAACACTATGGTAACGCACCAACTTGTGCGTCGTAATTGTGATTGTAACCATAGTAATTGTAAACGCATACAGTATTATCTTACTAACTATTAATTTTAGGCTATTATTTTTGTGACGTTGATTCTTTCTTTATACTTAAATATAATTATCAATCATTGATCTATCATTTATATTATCGTATTTTAGAATACCATTTCTGAACAAAAATTGAAAAAGCGTGGTTCCTTACACAAAGCTTTCTCTTACGTCTTCATCGTGCTTACGAACTTAAGTGTACACTTTTTGTTTTGCAATATATTTTAATCTATTTTCCCACAACAAATACAATTGTCTTAATCAATTCATTTTGGCCTTATTCACAATGATTTGTCACGTGGGCTAAATTTGCCTTACAAGTGCTGTATATGTTTTATATATACAGTAGAACACCCTACTTTAGGACACGCCCCATTCAAGAGACACACCCCATTCAAGAGACACACCTATTATGGGAACAATTTCCTATGAAAAAACGAGGGGAAATACAACATGTTTTAACCGTACATCCGAGCCCTATCCATGGAATACCTCTTATAAGGGGAAACTGTTGGGAGTCCAAAGGTATCCCCTTAATAGGTGTTTTGTATCTGCATAAATTGTCTGCATTCTTTGTACAATGCTTATGCGCGCGTAAAAATTGAGATGATAGCTTGTACGCGCGCTTTTTGGTGGCGCACGTACAGTAAGTGAGGATATGTTCTTATTTTAAGAACAATGTGTATACACATACTAAATAGCGTGACAGAACATATTCAGCAGATCTGTGTGAAAAGAATAATAAAAAGAGCAGTTTGACTTAATCACGCTTCATGAAAGATGATTCGGATAGCAATTTGGTGACGTAGGATCGGCTGTTACTAGGCAACGAAACGCGAAGGGAAGAAATCTGCATAGTGGTTGTAAATGGTTTGAGGAAAGGATTTTACCATTCGTGATTACACATACAAAATGAGATAACTGAGAACGAATGGAATTGCTTTATACATTAATAGCATAAAACTAGGCCTGTCCGTCATTTGCGTTATTTCACTAAGCAGATGTCAGTTAAAGAAATAATAATTTCAGTGAACGAATATGATATGTATAGATTCATATTTCTCTATTAATCATTGAGAAGTATGTTTGTTGGTATTGATAGCGAACGGCACCTGTTTTTGATACATAAACAACGCAGGTTGGTTCAAATTAAAAGTGTATATCATAAAATATAATACAATATTGGGTTGTGTGCAAATTGCCTTCCTGTGTTAGCATGATTATCATGTTCGGTAATTACTACTCATACATATTCATATAAATATAATTCTCATGCATATTCATGAATGTAATTGGTATTATCATATCATTATAATATTGTGCATTGTAATAGTAAACGCGGTACTGTTGGTAATTCTGATAACAATTATAATATATCATCATCGTCAGTTGCGACATGATGCTTTTGATTATTTTATTTATTTCCGTCAGGGACAGGGAAGATGCTCTTGTGGTTGTTAAGCTCTGTGTACACTATCAAACCTGACAAAAGAATGTGATGTGCCCATATATGGAAATGATAATTTGATATCACTACCGTATTTGGGCACATCACACTTGTTTTGTCAAACTAGTTTGATAGTGTAAACAGAGCTTAAGAAATAGTCGCATTACGTGACCATGCTGTTTACATTCAATGAATAATAAAGAACATACTCAAACTTTATCAACAGTCGTTGAGAGACTACTTTAGTGAATGTACAAGAAAACAGAAACCGTATAGTTGATAGCAATCAAGCATTTAATGAGCAGTGTAAATACTTTAGCTTGATTTCATAAAAAAATTCAGATTTCTTTTTCGTTTGAATACATTTGACAGCACGCCTTACCTCTTTACTAGGTTTCATAGAAATGAGTTTTAATAATTGCATTTAAAGACCATTGCTATAACATCGAGCAACAATCAAAAACTCGATTTATACGAATAGAAACCGAATCCTACGAGAAAAGATGATAGTTTTGTTAACACATTCGATAGAATTAGAATTGGCTTGGTGTCTTGTCTTACGTCATCATGTGAGGATAATGGTGTGGTTTAAGCGGACATTTGATACTTAGAAATTAACAAGTTTTTATTTATTAGAAAATAATCTATTGTTAGATGTTTTGGGATAGGCCTATATCGGTAAAAAAACAATTTAGAAGCGGTAATAATCAACTATTTGTGAACAAATAAATCATAAGTTAATTAATTACTAAAATTAATTGATGTTGTTAAAACTGACGTGTTTGCTATTGTCGTGGGACACCACCGCGCAACATACATGAATATCATCTTTTGTCGTGTGTAACTGACGTTATTATAGCATCACGTTATTATCAATAGAACAGAACGTCGAAAAATAATGTGTATTTAAGTTAAATAAATTATTACTTGTACATGCTAACGATGTATCGCTGAACAAAAGGTGTGAAAAAACATCGCCTGTGGCTAATGACGGGCCAAAAAATTCGACATGTAATGATGTCAACACGAATTAGTACGCTCACATAAAATAAGGTAATTATTAGGTTTGCTCATGCGCCATTAACATACGCAAGTGTGTGTACCGAAAGTAATTTTATAAATGTTGATATTATACATAGAGCTATTTATAGTAGATAATTCTTATATCGATTTTCTTTGATATTATGTGTAGTTAGAATTACAAATAAATGTCCCTCAACAGTCACACGTGTGTGTTAAAAAGTGTTATTCATACGTCAGTAACACTTTCAGCAGACGAAAAAACAGTAACGCGCGCGTGCAATTGTAGATATATATATCACTCAAACATTAACGCGCGTGTACAATTGTGGATGATCATGTCACCCAAACATTAACGCGCGCGTACAATTGTTGATAATCATATCACTCAAGCATTAACGCGCGCGTGCAATGGTTGATGATCACATCACTCAAACATTAACGCGCGCGTAAAATTGTGATTAATCATAGCACTATTTAATCTTTGGACAAAATTGACATTGAAGCTAAGGGTCATATAAGATCATTTTTTTTTAATGATTTTAAGTTGAGTTAATTTAATATTGTTAGACAGTCTTAAGTAATAGGAACAGCTTCCGTTGCATTGCTGATAGTAGGTTCGCCTTATTCTAGGGCACTCTATTAAATGCCAAGTGTAAGGCGACTCAATATACATTATTGCTAAAATGGAACTGCATTTCCCTAATGTTAAACTAGTATCTTATGTTAACTATGGATACAACATTGGGGTCAAATGAAATATCAGGAAAACTTTACTTAAACTGGGCATATTTCCTCACTTTTCATAAACAATGACACTGATGCGTGTAAATGTCTTAGTTGGTATGGGAAACATTTTTTATTAAGTCATACTGCAAATTAAGGAGGGAGCATATATTTATTATTATAGGTAGGTGTGCGATTTTGGTCCCCTTTTGTGTATTTACAAAATGATTAAGAAAAATAAAAACTATTTTATTGAAAAATATTCAATAAACTTTTTGCAATTTTTCATGGAATGCTAGATTGTACCGTAAATTTTGTTTCAAGAAGTCTCAAAATACTGTATTTTAAAGAGATGGGTTGTATGCCTTTTCTTCATGAAAGTTAACATATACCGTGTCTTCATCTCGAACTAGATATATTTGTCATTTATTAATTATTCTTACGAATAATTATCTAGTATACATCTTTCGAAATTGTTTGTGTCTCTAAAAAGAAAATTATAAATCTTACTGACAGAAAAAGTTTTACAGGATTTGCTTAGCATTTTAAAATATTGATCTAAAAATAATGATTCTATAGAACTTCTTAAAAGCTAAACGTAACATTTTATTTTGCTTCAGTTCTTTTTCTTTCTATGAAATCCTTTGGGCCTACCAAGATAGCATTCTAAAGCATCCGTCCTGTTGTGAGTCAATGTCAGAAGACATTTCCATACATCGATTCAGTATTATAATTTTTAATGCAAAACGTTTACATCTTTCCGGTGGAGTGCCGTTATAAATGCACATCGGTGAAATATCTATTTTATCGAGTTATGTTTGTTTAAAAAAATGCAAGGCAATCATAATGTCAATGTCTGATTTCATTTGAAAATTTTTTATTTTTTTTACAAAACTAAGCTGATCAATGGTCAAGTCAAATCTGAATATCTATTATACCAGGTATTAATATTTACAAAATAACGTAACATTTTACGAGCGCGTATAAACGGTGATATCAATACTTGTTGTACGCGCGCGTACACTCTGTCCTTAAATCCATAAAGTCATGGTCTGTTATACGAGCTGTTAATTTTCTGGTTAAATTTTTACAGGTAAAAAAAACCAGGATTATTTTGTGAGATGAACTGTGCATTCAGGCCTATATTATTTTGTTTATACCTCACAAAGTTTGTAATCAAACTTTGAATGAGGCAGCTAACACGAAATCATGTCATTAATAATCACATTTTACTTGCAAAGAGGATTTAAGATTGTGTCTTAGAGATTATGTAAATCGCAATATCATCTGATCACTATTTTTGTTGTTGACAATAAAGAGATTATACTCTAACATATTAATAATCCCTCACCATAGATTAAATAAAACAGAAATTAATTAAGAGATACCGTCTCAACCATCATAAGATATCTACATCAAGTATTGCGTGTGTCTTGTGTATACAATATTTCTGTTTGTCGGTGTCCTTTCATTATTGTTTAATAATTCACCGTTACAAATCATTCGACAAAGTAATTCAAAAATACTTATTATTATAAAATTGTTTTTTAATGCCAAGGCCAAACATCACGAATGGGGCGTTTGGGATATATGAACACAATCAATTTTGCTGATGGTAACGGACGGTTGGTTAGAGAGAATTAATGATTCTGGAGTCGTTGACAAAAAATTAAATGCTGAAAAAATAATAATAACAAAAATTAGAATAAAATTTCTCTTGATAAACTTAACTACATTAATCATTGATGAAAAAATGTATTCGTAAAATGAAGGAACAGCAGATTTTGTCGATGACTACTGCGCGATACGCAACGCTCGATTAAAAAAAAGTATAGGCCTATGGTATACTACTAGTAGAGATCGATGGGACGGGCATCAGTTGTGTGTTCATGTTTTATTTACTCCATATTCCATAGGCCTTGAAGTCTAACATTACCAAACTTTAAATTTAGTCTCATGTTCTCACTGAGTTTGCGTTTACGTGGAAAGAGATTTAATATTATGGTAAAATGATAATCACAGTAGTTTTGCACTGAATATCGACGGAATAATCAGTCTTTATTGAACCCCCATTCGCTTTGATCACTCAAGCAAATTTAACATCGATCTTTATTAGTATAATACCAGACAACATCTTGAGTGTTACTAAAAATAGATTCCGTAATTAACTAAGATGTTTCTAAGAATAGCTCGGCTTTTTGACAATAAGACTACGCGCGCGTATACATGTTGATAATACGCACGCGTACGATAATTTTGTTTGGCCATTTAAGGTGGTTTTATAATTAATCATCTGACTTGAAGAGTAAAATTAAATTATATCATGCTAGTTTACCTAAAAGTATGTATTATTATTCGGATACTTTAATTACTACATTGTACTATATTATTTTATATATTAATATTAATATTTCTTTTACGACGACATTGGATACTGTAGTTTGATTTCGATTCGCACTACACAGAGACGGCTCCCCACAACATTTTAGAAAATGTTGGATATTCATTTAGCGCGAACATCGATAATTAGTTTCGTTACAGTATGTACAACCTGAAAAAAATAAAAGCTTTATTGTTGAATTTGTATCATTAGTTCAATTACATTATACCTGTCTTAAATGACAAACGTAGATGATGATGATGATGAAAATACTGGAATGCCACTGCAGTGGCAGTTGAGCAATATTACATAATTATTTATTAGATTCAGCAGAGTCTGATAATGATACCTTACCAGGACCATTCACAAAGTAAGTAATGAATTACATTGATCTAACGTACATGTATTTGCTTTCTAGTTCCATTCGATAATAATAATAATTGTGCTGGATTTCCATCAGGTTTACTTATTGACTGCGTTTCCATGGAAACACATTGACGTCACTTGCTACCACGGACGACGTCTCAAAAAGCCTCGGTAGCGAAAGTTGAAGTTAAAACTAAATCCCGGACGAATACGAATACGGTTCCCGAAGGGAGGTCGTGAAGATGCTAATTGGTTATGGCGCGTGATTATAACGAATAAATACACTTCATTGCTATCGTCTGCCTGGAAAAAAACCAACACGATTTCGGTTCGGTCTTTACAAAACGTGATTATATAACGAATGGCTACGGTACTTTATTCCTATCGTTGCCTCCAACACATTTTAAACCAACAGGCATTTCGGTAGACGTGATTTAAATAGAGCGATTACACTTTATTTTATAATCGTTGCCTCGAACACGATTTCATTTCTGTCGTCAGTATCTTATAGAACCTCCAATTTCTACGATTTATCAATAGTATTTTTCTTTTATTTACATACATATACTGGTTAAGTATACTTAATTTAGTCTATTGTTCCTCTTTCTTACGGAGTTATGATGCGTCTATTACAAGGTTATTGATCAAACTGTATACAGTACTTGTTGCAATTTGAAAAAAATAAATAAAATTTAAAAAATTTCAAACCAATGCAATATAATAATTACGATTACGATTGGCTAACGTGATCGCTATCCGTATTGATAACGTAATTGCGATTGAAATCGTTAACGTTATTACTATCGGTATCGATAACGTCGAGAACGTAATTGCGATTGATATCGGTAACGTAATTGCGATTGGTATCGTTAACGTGATTACTATCGGTATTTTAATTGCGATTGGTATCGTTAACGTTATTGCTATCGGTATCGTTAACGTGATTACCATCGGGATCGATAACGTGGTTGCTATCGATATCGTTAACGTAATTGCTATCGGCAGAGTTAACGTGATTGCTATCTGTATCGTTGTCCTGATTTCACTATAATAGCGCTCCATTAAACAATCTATTTTATTTAAACCTTATTTCTTATTTTATCATTGTCATTATTGTTGACGTTATTGATGTTGGCAGTTGTTGACAAATATCTTTTCTCTCGTGTCGTCTTTAATATATTACGTAATTTAACTAAAAATAAGCAAACTATATAAAGCTGTCTACACTATCAAACTTTATGACAAAAAATGTTATGTGCCCATATATGGACATGACGATGTCATATCACTACCCTATTTGGCCATATCAGTACCATAATTGGGTACATCACATTTTGTCAAACTAGTTTGATAGTGTAGATAGAGCTTGAAGTATACATTCAATAGCTTCCTTACTTTATCTATAAATAAATTTTACAATTCGGATGAAAACTTGATAAAGTAATTACTGTTTTAAAATCTCTTGCTTTTCGCTGCTAAGTCTTCGAAAGCCGATCGGATTTACCAACAGTACTTTCATATGTCTCATAACAATGCTATGCTGTGGGTTATACACTATATAAATTACAAGATTGTTACGCTATGTCCATCTATTAGGCTCAGTATAGTCCCTTCAGGTTCAGAAGAACGACATTACGTCAACCTTAATCCCTTCTAAATGTACTGACTTGATCAGTCGGATAATCCCACAGGATTTAGATATAATCCATAAGCTTGGTTTCACACTGAAAACACGATTTGTTTTATTATAGAAAGAAAGTAATACATTGTCTAATGGTAACATTTGTGGTGCATAGAGCGTAAAAAGGCTAACATGACATTACAACGCTTCGCCAACAGAGCGTTTCCAGTTTATGCAGAAATACACAATTGTATTATACATTAATATTATTGTATTTATTTTCACCCGATTCTCCTTGCTATATCTCCACATATTATCTGTACAGTATCATAGAACAATTCTGTAATACACCTCACATGTGACACCGTTAATATAAGAGTTAGTTTATGCTTATCGCCAAGATACAGGCGTCACATGTGATACATGTGACATTGTATTACAGAATTTGACTATGATACTGATTATTGATACAGTACCAAGAATCTTTTAAATCTTTTAAATGTTTTAATCTCATAATTTATTTGTAAATTGAAAGAAATATTTTTTATCGTTAGGCCTAATCTCATTTTGAAAGAAATAAATGTTTACTTGAATTGAATTGAAAGACAAATAATATAGTATCATTATTATTATTATTATTATAACTGAAAATGTGTGCATGATATCGCCCTAATTTCTGATTTTCGATAGAAGAGATAGATATTGTTAGATAGAGGAGTTAATGCTTCACAATGATTCCAGATTTATTACATTATTATACAGACACACCTCAAGCATAAAAATGAAAAACAATTATAGAATTGTTATTGATATACACGAGTGCATTTTGGTGCATCTTTCTATTAATTTTCATCCAATTGAAATTTACTTTGATATATATTATCAGAGTGAATAATTG
Source organism: Antedon mediterranea (assembly GCF_964355755.1). Taxonomy (NCBI): domain Eukaryota; kingdom Metazoa; phylum Echinodermata; class Crinoidea; order Comatulida; family Antedonidae; genus Antedon; species Antedon mediterranea. The sequence continues at coordinate 2,430,696 of NC_092679.1, read as the reverse complement.
CGTATAGTGTGTACATCACTCGTCGCACGAGTTGTTAAATTATAATTTATTATAACAAAATCAGGTCGATAAAAAATAAATTACTAAAACTGCTAAAAGTGATTAATGAATAATTTTGCAAAAAGAAGGAATATTCTGGAATTCGTGGAACGAATTATTTAATTATTAATACGAATACTATTTTCGAATGGTTAAATTTACGCGTTAGAGAATAAATTAATTAATGAAAATTGTAAACAATTCTATAAGTTTATAACATTGTATTTTAACTGTTTTGATACGTTTAGGTTTTTATTATTAAATCGAATTCAAAATAACAATAATTTCAGTTTTAATATAAAGATATTTAATTTATTTTAAAACTTTAAATATGAAAGATAAAACTTATACATTGACTCGCGCGTTGAAACGTTGTAATAAAAGTACCATTTTATGTACGCGCGCGTTGAAACATTGATAGTAACAGTACCTTTTTAGTACGCGCGCGTTGAAGCATTGATAGTAACAGTACCGCTTTAGTACGCGCGCGTTGAAACATTGATAGTAACAGTACCGAATTGGTACGCGAGCGTTGAAACATTGATAGTAACAGTACCGCATTGATACGCGCGCGTTGAATTTCCGCGGTGGTGTCACTACTAACAGTATTGCATTAAGCCCTTCTTGCATACATTCAATGATGCATGACTTTTGTTGTTATTTCGACATGAAGTTGGTGACGACATGATTGTCGGGAGTTTTATGACAAATTATAAAAAATATGATAAATTCTTTTGAAGGATTCTGTTAGGCCTGTCTATTTTTTTATGTTATAAAGAACGCAGATGAAACAAACATCTAATCTTCTTTCTTTGGTGTCTTTTCATATTAGACTGTTTACCCACGAGTCTCATAATTGGATTTGCTAAGCGAAATTATCCTCTAAAACATCATTTTTAAGAAAAACTGATTTTCCTGTCTCTATTTTCGAATCCAATAAGAAATTAATTAAATCCCGGAGCTACCATAATCTCATAAAATATGTCCGTCATTTGTGTTTTATTCTGAATACTGGTTGCAAATGTTGGTTATTTCGAGGGACACGGCCAGCCTCACACATGTTATATACATATTTTTTGGATAAAAACTGACGGATTTGTAAGAAAGTGTTGGGAAATATTAATGATAATACAAACCTGTGAACTATAAGAGTGAATTATATCGCTACAATTTAAAGGTAAGAACTTTAGGCGCAAACAAAATCGATTTAAATGATAAAACATATTTAATCGTTATGATTTAAAAAGAACTACACCCTCTCAATCAGATAAGGCATAACATAGTTTTAAAGTAGGCCTACAATTTGATAGATAAGTAAAACTAATATTGAAATTGTGAAACAATATTTCTTAGGTCTATTTCATTATAGAAAAATTATTTATGCCTATTACAAATTAAGTATTACCAATGTCAACATAATGTGTCTATAAAGCGATAAGAAAATTATCTACACAGTTGACAAGGTCAAACCCAATCAACATCTCATTTTAGGTGGTTCATAAATATATAAGCATGCATACAAAACACGGATAATTACATTTACACATAGGAATGATTTCAAGATTATGAAAGATAATCTGTTATGTTTGTCGCCCGTTGAAATGTTGTAATAAGAGTACCATTTTTTGTACGCGCGAGTTTGGTAGAAACAGTACCGTACCAATTTAATATCGATATTGTGGAAAATGTTTCTGTTCGTTTGTTTGGTGTTTGATAATTATGTATAGGCATAACGTATTGTCTTGGAGAATTCATCATGTGGCATTTTATTATAGGGTTTGGAATATGGGAGGGGTAGGCCTAAGATGGGAGGGGTAGGCCTAAGATGGAAGGGGTATGTCTTCTTAGATGGGAAGGGTAAGACTAAGATGGTAGGGGTAGGCCTAAGACGACGGGGGTGGGGGACCACGGTTTCCAATCTCTATACCAATATGGGATGCCTGATTAAATGATGATGTCACACCTGAAATACGAGACTAAATATATATAAACATATCACTAAACTTGGAGAAAGTAATTACTTTCAACAATAATTGAAATAAAATATTCCAGCACGTTTTAAAATTGCAAATTGACACGGTTCACATACTGTGATAACTATTAATCTGCTTTATGTGTGATGCAATTTACTTCACTAACTTCACAAAATAAGATCCATACACTTAATGTTCATTGTTTTAAATGTTGGCCAGTTTATCAAAGCTACAATGTGCTGACTATAAACTATTGATACGTAGCAATGTATTTTGAATCACTCTCTCAATAATCATTAAATTGAAGAGATTGATAAACGATACAATCTTTTCCTTTTGAATGTTCAGATTTAGATATTCTAGTATTTCGGTAAATGACTATAGCATATGCCGGAATTCCGAATTACCGAAATTCAGAATTAACGGAGTTCTAAATTAACGTAAATTCCGGTAAACGAATAAACGGAATTCCAAATTAATGGAGTTTCGAATTAACGGAGTTCCGAATATTAAACAGAATTCCGAATAAACAGAATTCCGAATTAACGGTTGTGATTGGTCAATTCACTTGCGTTGCGTCGCTAGTGGGAACCACGATTTAAGCTTGGTTCCCACTAGAACGTAACGCAAGGACGCAAACGCAACGCAAGCGTTTTAACCAATGACAAGGCTTATGGCTTATTCGCTTGTGATTGCTAACTGTCTATAACTTCGCTTGTCATTGGTTAAAACGCCTGCGTTGCGTTTACGTCCTTGCGTTACGTTCTAGTGGAAACCAAGCTTTAGTAGCCTTGCTTCCGAAGAAACGACTAAAAGAAGACTACAGCCAATGACCTACAATAATGTATAGTATTTTAGGCCGTATTAATTCGGTGTATAGATTGGACGGACTTAAGTTTAATATCTGTAAATGCACTAACTGAATTCTGGACTTATAATGTGGTCTCCACTTCAAAATCTACGCCTCCAAGCTGGCTTCTTTTAAAAGCCACAACTTGGTGACTGCTATGGAAAATGTAATGTAAACACGTATAACACAACTTACATTCATAATGAATATAAATGTTGCATGCTTAACATTCAAAAACATATATTAATGTGTTTGTAATGAATAAGGTACTCAATAACGCCGAATGTTCATTATGATGAACTATAACACTTAGGCCTACATTATTTACTCTAGAAATGCTTTGCACACAACTCAGGCCTACATTTCAAAGATAATAAAATTTGCATGTGTTTTAATGAATATTCGATCAGTTCTATTAATATATGTCATATGTTTATAAAATGAACTTTAACAATTAAACCTACATTTTGAACTCTTAACGTCTAGATGCACAAATAGACACAATAATATAAACATCTAAAACGTATTACTAAGAATTTACTTATATTGTCATTATGATATTGATTATATTTGGTCTTTTTTTTTTTTTTTTTGAATAAACTTTCTAAGAACCAAATGAGAAACAGTTTTTTATTAATTCTAATTTAATTAAATTAATTAATTAATATTTAATTATATTAAAAAATTATAATTTGATTGAAAATGACTTTGAACTATGGAACGCCATTTCACTCAAAGCATTTCATTCAAAACATTTCATTCACATATTGCGTCATTAAATTCACGTCATCGAAATGTTGCGTACACGGCGTTCCATACATTGTAGGGGATTGAGCTGTTAGTATAGGAGTTAGGCCTAATTGTCCTACTGTATCCTTCGGTATTATGTGGTAGGGGGACTAGTACAGCTGAGTTCTATCAGGAATTGAACCCGAGTCTTTCTGTATGATAATCAAGTGTCTAAAGCTCTGTCTACACTACCTAAATATGGTGTTGATAGGACATCATCATGGTATATATGGGCACATCACATTTTTTTGACACATAAAGTTTGATAGTGTAGACAGAGCTTTATAAAAAAAAAATCGTCTATAAACATATTTGCATTACAACAGTGATTAATGCCACTTTTTACACGCCATATTAGTGGAATACGAATTCGAAAACGTATCCTAAAGGCTGTCTTACACGTTATGTTTTTAACTATGCTAATCTTAATTTTGTTTTGACATTGTGTAATTTCCAAGAAGAAGAATGAAAACACACATCCTTTATTATTTTCCATAGCAACCATAAACAAACACCACAGTGAGCGTGATTACGAATATTAATCATTTCATAGATAATTTCATTTCGGATGGCGTACCATAAAATTATTGAATTAAAATATTATTCAGTCATAATATTGACCAACATTGATCAAAATTTAGGAACAAAAGTAATAATTTGGAAACAACAGTAATAATTTGGAAACAATAGTAATAATTAAAGAATATATACCATGTTGTTTGGGTGCAGTGAATTTAGGAATATTTCAAAAATTGTACGATACAATACGCATGACTGGATTTTGAAATAGGTAACATAGTGTCCTAACCTTTGAAATATAATTTCCAAAATGTAGGTACCCAATCCTTAAACCCGCCACCCCCCCCCCCCCTCAACCTGGATCTTCGAAAAGTCGACCAGTGGTTAGGTGACGCGTAAAGGCCAATTTACACAGACGAGCGATAACGGTAATATAATCTATGTTATTCCTTATGAACATTTACACACACCGCGCGGAGCGGATGGGCGGTTTCCGCTCAGGATAGAAACAGATTCTACGTGGAACAAGCTACGCGGTTTTCGCTTACCATTACCACTCGTTTGAACGTTTACAATGCCAAGCGCAACGCGATGCATCGAAGTCACTTTATAACATTGGATAATTAGTTACCTTAACCTTAGGACGACGACGACGACTTAATGGTGATAAAGTGTTCTTTTATACTATCATTAAGAAGTATTACAGCTATCAACAAGATTATTGCTTTATATAAGAATTATCGACTTCGTTCTTGGAATGTGACGTCATAAGCTGTTAAGGCAGACTTTAAATCTTGTCGCCGGTTGTGGGTCTTGAAGTTAACCAATTCGCGTACATAATGTATGGCGTATTACTTCCAACGCAGTTTACGCAAACATTCACAGAAGGCTTAAATTGATTGATTAATCAGTATTACAAACTGCGCACATCCAAACAGTATGTTACATTTAACCTGAAGCGCTTACGTGCGCATGAGCAGTTTTCACGTATTGAGAACACCGCGACGTCAAACACAAACGCCGGAAAATCGTCCCATCCAGCCGTCGTCGCGATTATTATTATTTATACGCAAGAATACTGATATAAGCCTAGGTTTAGTCTACACCGCTGGCGGCCATTATTGCTTTCAATTTGTTTTTTTACAAATGAACAAATGTTAGACTGTATGATTCCTCCTAAAATGTACATCATAAGACTACACTACAGGCTACAATTACAACATCATCGACGTCACGTTATTCCACCAAAAACATTAACGCGCGCGCGTGCATAAGTACGGTACATCGTACCGTACTTATGCACGCGCGCGTTAACGTTCCGCTTGTTCGAGGATATAATATAATTTATGATTTGTGTATTTTACTCTAGGCTACGTTAAATCAAATTCTTCTTAATGTAGTTTCTTTCTTTCGGAATGAACGATTGCCTACTAGACTAAACCACTCAATATCCTAACAAGGCCTCCTAAATGACCGGACAGACGCCTGTCTGATATATTCACTAGGCCTAATTAGAAAGCGAACGTTTTAGTGAACATTTACCAATTAGCCTGTCATTGTTTACAATAAATTGATTTTAATCTTCTCGCTTCTTACACCTTGATTAAGTGTCATTCTGAAGACTTCTAAAGAACACTCAAATTTACATTACTCTTAACATTATTCATTACCAATGTTATTATTTAAATAACGGGCTATGTCAGCATGTGTTTGGAAGCTTCGCTGATTAGCAAAATGGAGAACAAAATGCATAGACTAACAGGGTTGCCAACGTTCATTTTTAATCGTTGTCGTAATCTCTATTTTGTATGGCACGCGTATCGTGCCCTGGTAACAACAACAGACACTCGACACAATTGCGTATACTCATCATTTTGTGTACGCACGCGTTAATGTATTGTTCGTTGTGGTTTCCACTGATGTATTGTCAACTGTATTAGCCATGACAAGAATGATTATGTAACTATTTCTTTTCCCTGACTCAAGGTTCGTTTTCACACGGCACACGTGATTTGGATTATACAGAACGATCTGTAATTATCCTGACACTTCCGTATGTTGCGAGCCAGATCGATTCGTGTTATTCATTCTGTACCTGTACTATACAGTGTGAACGGAGGTCATGTCATCTTTTCTCACGTATTCAAATGGCAGTTCATATTAAGTGTTGATACTGTACTTCTTAATTAAGATTCTCTTTGACTATGACAAATCGACGTTATTTTTCTTTTATCGTAGCATAGTTTGGTGTGATGATGTGCTTGATGATAAAAGACAAAAACTCTACATTAAGGCGCGCGCGTACATAAACTATGCCATTATCCATCATGAATTTCACGCGCGCGTAGAATAGTCGGTCCCTTTTAAAAAATTAATTCGATCGCATGCCTTGATGATGAAAGACAAAACATTAACATTGAGGCACGCGCGTAAAATTGTCGGTCCCTTCTAAAGAATTAACTTAACTAAGCAAATACGTCCATACTGTTGGTGAACGTGCGCGTGGCCTTGTCATCAGATTTCTTATTCTCACCTCGATTTCTTCTCAAGCTCGATCGATAAAATCTTGCGATTTAAAGCCGTTGGTTAATCGGAGACGTTATTAACGCAGTCATTAATAATCATTACGTAATGTTTGTATAATTATGTTTCGTGAGTTCCATTTGTAAATGTCTGGTCAATATTGCCAGCAAGTGTATCAATTCCTATTAGAGCCGCGGCTGTTGTGAGTGATGGTCTTTCACGTTGTAAATTATTATTTATTACTGATATCTGTTTTTTTAAAAACATAAATAGGCTAATATAAGCATGTTTTCTAGTTAAAGAAACAGGCATTTATATTTGAAACCATTAACTTACCAACAAAAATATGCGAAAGTACCCAGTGGAATTCAATGTATTTAATTTTGTGATATAAGTTCTTGGTCTAATAAATATAAATAATTATGATAAATAATGCATATTTATACAAAATATGTCAAAATAATTTTGTTAACTTTGTGTGAACCTTAAAACTAAAATATGAATCCTCTTCACATACGTTTAATCTATAGTAGTATTGTTACACATTGTGTGCAGGTGATGTCTTACATTTTAATGATCCAATGTCACGTGGTTTTAATATCTGAGCAAATGACGTCAGGCGCGAAAGTTCATCAAACCAACACCGACATTTTTTGTCGTTTGACATGGAGGAAACTTGTGTCCGGTGTTTTTTTTTTGCCGTCGTTTATTAATAACGACGACGCAAAAATTCTGCATTTATAATTGTTTGTCGTCGTCGTACGATGACGACGACCCGAAATAGAATTGTACGCAGTTTTAGACTCGTTTCGTGTTTTCGTCCGGTTATAACGACACAAGCAGTGTTAAAGGTCAATCAATTTACACAGACGAGCGGTAACGGTAAGCGGGAAACCGCGTAGCTTGTCCCACATAGAATATGTATCTATCCTGAGAGGAAACCGCCTGTCTGCTCCGCGTTGTGTGTAAATGGTCAGAAGGAATAAACATAGATTCTATATTTTTATTACCGTTACCGCTCGTCTGTGTAAATTGCCCTTTATTGTATAGTAGTAGTTTTGAATTTGTTAATTGGAATAACTCGCTTTGAGAATTGTTACTATCTATAGATTGCAAACTGGAATTAGACCGTGTTATGCCATATCCACACCTATTTGAAGGTGATACTACATCGCGCGTTCATATCATTCCGAAGGTTGTCAAATTAATTCAAATTTAATCCCTATGGGGTGATAAAAAATGAATTCAATTGATACTCGGTAATAAACATTGTTTTATAGAATGGAGAATTTGAAAAATAAAATTTGAGGGTATATAATATTTTCTCTCATTATTATTATTATCGCTTGGGATGTTTTATAAACGAAACGTGTGTAATTCAATTACTTCTGTACTACCGTGTTATTAAGCCCTATTTTAAATATAGAGATCACATTGTTTTTAATATATCTAAAGCCTTGTCTACACTATCAAACTTTATGTGACCAAAAAATGTGATGTGCTTATATATGGACATGATGATGTCATATCACTACCATATTTGGCACATCACACATTTTTTTTGGTCAAAATAGTTAGTGTAGACATAGCTTTAGGTTTTCTTTTCGTAATAGTCCTTGCTATTTGTTTATTCTAATTACCTCATCGGCTTGACAAGACGAGTTGCCGGTGTAGTGGTTTTTGGTAAACGTACGTCGTGGAAAAACAGGCCTATGTTCTGCCATTCATGATGGGCCCTATATACAAAAACCCAATATATACTTTCACGTTTTTATTTATTTATTTCTAAACGGTCTAAGTTCTCTTTTTCTTCTTTTTACAGACAGCAGCTTTGTACTTGGAAATATTCAAGTGGTGGACTATCCAATAGTGTACATAAATGAAGGGTTTTGTAAGATTTCGGGCTACAATCGAGCAGATGTCTTGCATCAAAACTGCTCCTGTAGCTTCATGTTTGGAGAACTTACCGACAAAGAAACTATTAAGAAAATCGAAAAATGCTTGGAAAACTTCGAAACAATGCAATCAGAAATATTATTATACCAGAAAAATAGTAAGTATTATATATTGTAGTTTGACAAAAAAAGTGTGATGTGCCCAAATATGGTAGTGATATGCCCAAATATGGTAGTAATATGACATCATCATGTCTATATTATAAGACCACATCACAATTTGTTGTCACATAAAGTTTGATAGTGTAGACAATTCAAGTTTCGCTTCTATTTTTTAGAAAATGTATTATTTAACAAAATATTTTATTATCATTATGAAAATTGCCAGAATATTGTTCTCTTTCACCCAAAAATTATATAGCTATTGTACACTCTTAATTTCAGGAACGCCTCTTTGGGTCATGACCCAAATTTCTCCAATCAAGGACGAGAATGACCAAGTTGTTTTAATTCTATGCACGTTTAAGGATATAACGGCGTTGAAGCAGCCAATTGAAGATGATAGTGTTCGAGGTAACAATATTTTAATAAATATATTAAAGATGCATTGTCCCCCAGAAACATAAAAAATGAAGATAAATAAAATCAGACTTTGCCATTGGCCATTGTGTAGTTTTCACAAATTTAATCACTTCCATAGGAAAAAACCCGAAAAAAGACAAAAAATAAACGGTTAAATTCAACAAATTGCCAGCCAATTTGACTATTTTTTTGCTTTAAATTACAGTTTTTTTAGGTAAAAAGTGAATAACTATTATGTGACAATAAAATGCCATACTCAACAACAACAAAATGTTTTTCATGGGGACAATATATCTTTAATAATGATAATATTATCATATCTCATCAATATAGCGGTGCTGTGAGATTACATTAATAGGGACGAATTAATTAATAGGGACGATTAATAGGGACCACCTGACTTATGTAAATTATACATTAGGCCTACGTTATTTCCGAATGTTCGTCTACTAAAACCAATTTCGATTATTTCACGACGACGATTTTTACTGTGTCCCCACCCAAAGTTGAAGAACGCATGTCTGCATGGGTGTCAACTGGTCCTGAAATCGACGAAATTGGGTCCGAAGATGGCGAGCGACATCTTTTCGAAAAATGCCAAACTAAACCCACACACAATAAACATGGTGTCATGGTCCTGATCGTCGCAAATCGAAAAAAACATGCGCGTACAAATCCCGTAAAATTATCACTAAATATTGTCCACAATTGGTTATATAATTATACTGAAAAACAACTGTTTGGTGAGACTAGATTGGTGTTCTTCATCGGCTCACTAGAGTCGATGTCGCACCGTCTTTCGGAGAAGACGTTACTTTAATAGCCATTAAGTAACACGATTCTGTTTAAACAGGTGGTGACAAAACTGTCCTCCCCAAAGCCGCATAAGTTCTTTTTAGGTCGCGCCTCCTCTAAATTATAACTGTAATAATATATTTCATCTTCACTCGAAATTATGATTCTTTACCGAGGAAGACATAATTAAAGACAAAATATAACATATCAATAAAGAACACGGTAAAGTACCAAATCGGTAGATTTCTATACTGGTACTGGTACTGGTTCAAATAACCGTCTCACAGAGACATCTGGTAGCCATTGACTTGAAGTTGGCATTTGGATGTGTTACTTTTAAATGTAGGCCTACGGTATGAGAGTGACTACTACCAAATTACACAGTCACAAAATCATTCTAATAATACATAGGCCTATTATGTAAAGTCATCACCGAAGCATAAATGTCTTTTGGGACAACGATATTCACTGGAAATACCTATTAAGGCGATAATTCACCGTGAAATGAACGAGGGGTAATATTGTTTGCGTCCGGCAAATGTTCAGGGGACACCCCTCAGAAGGGGACACCTTGTCTGGTCCAAAAGTGTCCCTTGATAGGGGTTCTATACTGTATAATATTTTAAAGAATGGAAAAAACATATTGTGAAAAAAATTATTAATCAAAAAAGAGAAATATGACGTAATAAAACGACCTCTACAAACCAATGTGTGACCTACCTTGACATTTGACCTTAATTGCGCAGGTAATATATGCACCAAATTGTCAAATACCGGTAGTAGCGTTGTTCTGCGCGTGTATATTAAAAAGCAATTGCTATTAAATTGTTATAAGTAAATCGATATTTTATCTTTTAGATATTGTATTAAAGATATTACGTTATCGTTTTTACATTTTTGTTGTTACTGCGCAAATAAAGATGTTTAATCGCAGACTATATTCAGAGCGATCGTTTTTTATCGCAATGAACAAACAAAATTAATCGAAAATATCAAAATCATTAAATTCGTTGCTATGGTAATTAGTTTATAATGATGCATATATTGCTGATGATATCATGTATTTCAAAACTGTCTGACATTCAAAGCAATTACTTTTTAAAGGTAACAGGGTACACGATGTATTTATAGTTCACCATAATATATTCTTTTTTTTTCTATGAGATATGTGTTGCAATAGCATGGAGCTGTATGACATTGATAACTCACTATATATTGTTTAAAAAATCTATATTATATTATTACTGTATTAAAAAACTACATTATAAAACATCAATAAAGAATGTATTGTTTGTATTACTCACAATAACCCTAAGCCTTGGTGAGGACATCAAACGGCCTTAAGCTCTGTCCACACTATCAAACTAGTTTGACAAAAAAAAACGTGTGATGTACTCAAATATGGTATAGTGATATAACGTCATTGTGTCCATATATGGGCACATCACATTTGTTTTGTCACATAGTTGATAGTGTAGATAGAGCTTTCGAAGAAACATCATAAAGGAAAGAAAGATTCCATAATGCTAGATATATTAATATAATGCTAACCATTAATAAGTAAAAACCTCAAATATTGACGCTTTAACGTATTGAATTTTTGGTCGCCTGAGAACTGTCAAAAAAGTTTTAGCTTTGATAGAGGGCGCAAATCTTAAAAAAAAACTACCTATTGAATATTCATAATAAAGTTTCACAAATTTGCATATCTTCCAAAGTATGGTATAGCTTACTTTTATTTCAGTATTTTTTGGATAATCTTTTTCTTTTATATTTATTATAAACTTTATTTACGAGACTTATTTTAACTACGAACAAATCATGTATAATTGTCTTTTGAGAGCCTAGGCCTATATTCAATTCAATTTGCTTTTATTTCGAATTTTCGCCTATTGCAGCACATAAGAAAAAAAACAGGTATTATATAAATCTATGACGTAAACATTTTTTTTTTCTTTTTTTTTAGCGGGAATGGGGCGGTTTGCCCGGTTAGCTAGAAGTGTAACTCGAAGCCGATCTGTTCTCAATCAAGTATCACAACATTTGCCAAAGGTTGATGTGGTAAACAAGGCTCAAATCACTCAGATATCACACGTACGTATAGCACATGTTACAATACGTTAAGCTCTGTCCACACTATCAAACTAGTTTGACAAAAAAAGGTGTGATGTGCACAAAAAAGGTGGTGATGTGCACAAATATGGTAGTGATATGACATCATCATGTTTATATATATGGATACATCACATGTTTTTGTCACATAAAGTTTGATAGTGTAGTATATTATGGTAGTATTTGCATGGTGATAGTGTGAATGATACCCAGTGGTTGTGGTATAAAATGGTTGCGTTGTGGTATATTGGTTGTCAATTGCTTGTGGCCAGTGGTTGTCGAAGATGACACGCAGTGTCAGTGGCTGTTAATCGGTGATAGGTTCGGTTTGGTGCAAAGTGTTCCATTGTGGTACAATCGCATGCTGTAGTAAACCCGGTAACAGTTTGTTGTAATGGTAGTGGTTGTTTTGTTGGTAATAGTGATGACGTGACTATGACGTAGGTGCCGGTGTATGAATACTTATTATACGATTTAATTTCAATTGATATATTGAAATTAAATCTGTGGCGTTAAAAAAGTGATACTTTTGAATTCACAAAATCTTTCGTATTTGTTTTCAATTTTATGAAAAATAAAAATGAGAAATTGTAGTTATATTATTTCCGTTCTTCAATTCAAAATGTAAGTTGATACGAGGATCGTATACGCTAAAATATTGAGGCAATAATCAAACAAATCGAAGTCCCGTTTGCATAAATGAATACTAGTGGCCAGAGGGCGTTCTGTAGATAGGTTAATGTAAAATATGTTTAATTACATCAATTATATATAGTAACAATTTGAATTTTAAACGAGTTTTGGAATTGACAAAAACATTTATTGTCGTAATTTAGGTTATGTACATTAAAAAATAAAATTGCATCAATTAATGATGATGAATGATGATAACGATAATGGCGATGATGTTGTTGTTGATGATAATGATGATGACGACGACGATTGATGAGGATGATGAGGATAATGAAAATGATGATCAATATGATGATGATGATGATGATGATGATGATATTGATGATGATACGATGTTGATAATAATGATGGTGATAATGATAATGATGGTGATAATGATGATGATGATGATGTTGATGATGATGATGACGACGCCGATGATGAAAATGATAAAGATGATGATAATGATGATGTATGAGTATGATGTTGTTAATATTTATGTTAATAATTATGTTGATGAGTTTGATTTTGATAATAATTCGTGGTGAATGTGATGACGATTTTTATGATTCTGATGAGGATGATAATCATTTTTATTTCAATTTATTATTTATATTAATTCATATAATTTCATTTTCTTTCCTATATTCAAGATGATGAATATGGACGCCGATATTTTACCACAATACAGACTGGAAGCGCCTAAAACACCGCCACACATCATTTTACACTACTGTACATTCAAAACTATATGGGACTGGATAATACTAGTTCTAACGTTTTACACCGCCGTTGCAGTGCCTTTAAATGTCGCCTTTCAGTCCAAGTCCACGGGGGAATACGTCGTGTTAGTCATAGATGGTATTGTCGATATAGTGTTTTTCATAGATGTTATATTAAACTTTCATACAACTTTTGTCGGCCCTGGTGGTGAGGTTGTTTCCGATCCAAAGATTATTCGTATGAACTATTTGAAATCGTGGTTTATCATTGACCTGTTGTCATGTCTACCGTATGACGTCATCAACGCGTTTGAAGATTCAGTAAGTTGATTATAAATTGATTGATTACTAATTATCACAAAGTATATGATCTATTGAAGTTGCACGGATCAATTAAAGGGATGGGTATAGAACTAAACTAAAGCTAGATATTACTTGATGAATATATTGATTGGCAATATCCGATGTAGCCTTACACATTAAGAACACATAGCAAATGACGTCATTAGTAACATAATATCACATTATCGCACCAACTAAAGTCTAAAAAAGTAAGACAATGAGAAAACAAAAAATTACGAAAAAAGTAGAGAATTTACGGGATTTTATTATCATGTAAGAAAATATCTAAGAATTAATTAAGTGGTGGTAAACCACAAGAGAGAGAGAGAGAGAAAAAAAAAATAAATAAAAGGAATACAAATCTGATACCGTATTGCTGGCAATATATCGGTAGTGTACGCACGTCAGTTATGTATTGATGGCGTGAAGATGGGTTTTACTCAACGCCTGTATGTTAAGTACAATTTAGTTAGGCGTTTCGTAGTCTGGGTTCCAGATGGAGTTTTGACTTAATATTAGTAAAAATATAATACTTTGGCGCATATTGCGTTTCATACGTATACTATTTGAGCTTGTATTTTCAGACAAAACTCGAAACGTCGACTGGTGGACTAACATAAAAAAAGTCAATAAATACAGACTTGGGGCAAGGCTAGGCCTATGGTACAGTCGTCAAATGAATTTTCCTATGATACTATACAAATTATATAGTACAGGGGTTTTTAAAAATCGCTACAGTAGATAATCGGCTATACAATACCATAGCATTATTATCTTACGTATATTTACGTTTAGGTATAGCCTTTCTCCCTATAACCACCACGATTAAAATGTTAAGGTTCAGCAAGTCATGAATCATTGTCATTTTTACGGAAGAAAAACAGTACCGAAAATCTGACATATTATCCCATCTATAGTTGTCGAATTTGATAAAATTGTAAATTGGCGTAAACGAAGTGAGGCGATAATTTTGTTCCCGCGCTTTTTGTAATGTCTCGAGGTGCTCTTTCCTTAATCGGCTGCCATCAGTCGTCCGAAGAGACAAAAACATTCGAAATGTATACCCCGCAGTTATGACAACTCACTTTTGCAATTCTTGTTAAAAACAAAGTACACATTCATCTACTTAATTGCCATTATGTAAACAGTAATGATTGTATCCCAGCGGGCTTTGAAAAGGTTACGTGGTTATGGGTAGTAATTGTGGTTATGGGTAATATTTTGGTTTCAAATGAAGAGTGACAATTTAGCAGCCACTGTATAATATAAGACCCAAGGCTTAAACGTGGGAGATTGTCACACAGTCATAAAATATTGCGTGAATATTGTTATGATTGACCCTAACTAATAAACTGCTGGGACTCCTGTCAGAAAAATATCGTTTATTAAACAAAAACTACAATTGATTTTGATATATTACTCCCACTGGTTGCGCTCGCCCTTTAGATTGAATGTCAAACGGGTGGGTTGGTTAGTAGAAATTAGTATCAAACGGAAACCAATGAAATGCGTCGTCTTTTAGTATTAGTATCTCTGATAACTTCATGCGGGATAATTTGTCTACAAAATGAGATTTTTGGTACTGTATCTATATTTATTTATATAAACAAATCAGGCAAAGAACATTAATTCTAAACCGCCCGGTGATATACTGAAATTTAATTAATTAATTTTAAACGATAAAGATGAGGAAATCTGTGAGAATGAGAAAAAGTCGCTCCAACCGAGACTCGAACTCGGACCGTCTGCTTGATATGCAGTTGCCCTAACCATTAGACCACTTCATTTCATGGTATTGTTCAAACTCGATTGGATAGCGACTATTATAGACAGATTCCGTTATACAGCATCACATGTAAAACACATATGCAAAGTCTAACCCTTAATCTAACCCTATGATACAGGCATCACAGATGCTGCATTATTGAATTTGCTCCTATGATAAACTGATACAAATTGTGTGGAGATAGGCCTACAGAACTGAGAATCGGGCGACACAAACGTGTTAGTGTGTAAACTTTCGTCTAGCACTGACTATACTAAAGAACACACGATCCTGTAAATTCATGTAATTATACTATACTGTAACAACTGAACTACATTTGAAATTCCAAATAACACATTTGTTAATGCTGACCAAAGCTGTGTTTCCTTAGCAACCGGTCGATATCACCTTGCGGATAATCTTAATAATGCTTTTACTTGCTTTCTTGACTCAATACAATTCACAGACGGTCTTAATTACAATTTGATCTTGGAGGTTATCATTAACATAAGGTCACATTTAACAAAATGTTGACAATGTTAATAATACACGTTTACACGTGATAATAAATATTAATCGAGGATTATTGGAGGTTGAAGGTAACATAAGGTCAAAGGTCAAATTTAACAAAATGTTGACAATATTACTAATACGCATTTAGGTGATAATTAATATCAATTAAAATCGAGGGTTATAGGAGGTTAACATAAGGTCAAAGGTTAAATTTACCAAAACTTCGCCAATCATGACGATAGTAATTGGTATGATATCAATGACGAAAGGATAATGACGATGATCAAAATAATTGAATACTGCATTGAATTAAAAAATTGTCTTCAGTCGATGCTGAGATTCACTAACACTTTACTTCATAAAGGTCAAAGTTGAATGCTTTTGGCGACGATAATCATTCTTTTCAAAGTTTAAATATCAAATATCAACAGCAACTTGTCTTAAATTAATAACATCGATTATTCTTAAAGTAACTATTCATACATCATATTAAATAAATTATTCATTGATAGATAATTAATCAACACGCGGATGTTTTAATGAATATTGTCTGCGGCGCGTCAGGCTGCACTACGAATGCTGATGGCGCTGTTCTAATCCAAAATAATAAAATATACATATGCTATAATTAATTCAATTATAAATTTGATTTTATTAATACAATTATAAATTGATTTTTATTAATTCAATTATAAATTGATTTTTATTAATTCAATTATAAATTTGCTTTTGTTTACAATTTATGCAAAATAAAATCTTCTTTGGGTGTTGCATCACAAAGTAGACTCGCGCGTAACACGGAATCAATCGCGCGCGTCGAAGTTGTGTTAAAATGTTAAATGTATTTTTCTTGATCCTCAAGCTTAACTGGAAGCTGAGGAAAATTAGATTAGGCCCTCCACGGACCCACGGCTACCAGATTAGCACTTTCAACTTTATTAACAAATTATAAATGAATTTTATACGAGGAATTAATGAAAATGATTAACGTAAAACTGCGTATAAAAACTACATGCCATAATAACGTCAATCTTTATTCTTTTTCAGAATATCAGTAACATTTTTAGTGCCCTAAAAGTGGTGAGACTTTTGAGACTCGGTCGAGTCATACGCAAACTGGACCACTACATAGAATACGGCACAGCCTTACTTATACTCCTTATGTTATCATTTACACTTATCGGGCACTGGTTTGCCTGCCTTTGGTTCACCATCGGGTTCAAAGAAAGGAACAATACCGCAGCCTGGCTTCACAAGCTCACGACTGACCTGAACATTGAGCTGACTGAAGACCAGAACCAGAACCTAGTAGCACCTACGATAGGGATGGCTTATGTCTCATCTTTATATTATACGCTTAGCAGTCTCACTTCGGTAGGATTTGGAAATATTTTTGCTACAACTGCTGCGGAAAAATTATTTACAATTATAATGATGATCGTTGGATGTAAGTATTGTTTCTTTCTAATATTAAATTACCAATATTCTTCATCTCTGATTTGTTTTCCTTTTTTATTTGTTTCTAACATTTTACAAAACTATCTGCTAATTAATTTTCCTTTCAGTTAAAGATTGAATAAAAAAGAACCTCTCTTCTGGGACACCCGATTCAGGGGACACCGATATTAAGGGAACATCGATGGACACCGATATTAAGGGGACATTGATATTAAGGGGACATCGATATTAAGGGAACACCGATATAAAGGGGGCCCTGATATTAAGGGAACACCGATATTTAGGGGACACCGATATTAAGGGAAAACCGATATTAAGGGGACACCGATATTAAGGGAACACCGATATTAGGGGACACCGATATTAAGGGACACCAATATTAATGGGACACCGATATTAAGGGGCAATCTCCTGTGACACGAACGAAGGGGAAATAATAGTTATAATTGAGCCAATCCGTATAGTATTCAGGGCGCGTGCTACCTCTAATGTAATGCTCTAGTGTAGGATTCTTAAACTACCCACTTAATATATATTGCTGAATAAATTGAATTGAATTGAATAGGGTTTCACTGTAAATAACAAACACAATACAAAAATCTGTACTGCGCATGTGAAAGGCGTTTTTTTTTTATTTTACCCAGACGAACTGAAAGTCTGCATTAACACAGTAACGAAGTAGATTTGCTTTCAATCCGTTAAAAAGCTGCTATTGACTTCAATCGCGATTTCCATCAATCAATTTACATATTTCAAAGTATACAAAACCTTGAATATGCATACTAATCTCAGTAATTTGAAAGTACACGCGCTTCTCTGCGTTGGTAACCCGGGATACCGATTTAAATCCGGGATATTATGATTGTTTAAATAGAAAATGGTAAAATCAATAAAATATCAAACATTATTGGATAGTAATCAGACTTAGAGTCTATTACTGAACCTTCGAGTGATACTATTAATATTGTCAGAGAGAGGTCGCAGGTCCGAATCTAGGAGAAGGCATTTAATTTTATCATACGATTAATTTATGGGAATATATCCGCTGTGAGCCAATCCACTGTGAGCTAAGTTACGCGGAACCATTGTATCTATGTCGTGTTGTTGAAAATCTACCGTATTGTTTAAATATATGTTTATATTTCTTTCTTTGTTTATTAATGTCATTTCTATATAAATCGCTATTATATACATATGATTATTGTTATTATATATTATGATTTCGACAACAATGAAAACGCATGCTATTTAGAATGTCTAAAAGCAAATCTCGTAATAATATTCTTAACACCACAGAGAACTTAAAGCTGCTTTGTTGAGCCAACTTGTGGAATTATCTTTACGTGACTCTATCATGTGTTATTAAAAGCTTCGTATTTATAAATCTAGAAAGAATTAAGGTTTTCACCTACATACTCGATATATTACAACCAGCTATAAAAACACCATTTTCAATTTTCTGATGTTCTTTCAAGTGGAAATTGAATTTTCCATTTACTTATGAAACTGACCAATAAAAGATGTTTTCATTCTAAAAATGAGCATTTATGTATTTCGGCCGACCTACATCTGAAGCCTGCAAATTGAACAATGAATTGTGAAATAAGCTAAACAATCGATAAAGATACTGGCATATGCAGTAGCATTCATATATTAAGAGAACACCTTCGGGACCGAACGTAGTGTTCCAAGAATAGGTATAGGCCATAGTGTAGGTGTCTCCTATAGTGTCTAACAGTACTACAAATTTGTAAATTCTAAACCATTATGTAAAAAACAGACGAAATATAAGTCAATGAATTCAAGAGAAGTACAGTATTATTAATCCAATCAAAACAATTTGAAAAAAATTAAATTTAAGAGAGGCGTCTAATTGTGTATACATGAAAAATAGTAATATTTTAAACAATATATTAGTTGTTGAATTGTCACAAATACTGGCCGGAAGCTTTTGTTTCGAAGTAGATCCGTACGTTACGTTCAGAGCAACCGACGCAGATTTGTACAAAAAGATGACGACGGTACGACCGCGTTGGGCAAACGAACTATATGAGGAAATTCGGACGCACTGCGTCTTATCATGCCGAAACCGAGCCGAACATAACCGAGACAGTTTGGTACAACTTGACTGTTGCACGCGCTTTCCAACAACAGTCACATGCGGGCTTTAATCAGATCTTTTCCCAAATTTACAAGCTTGCCACACCGGAAAGAAAGAATATTGCACGAGTGGCAACAATAGTCACGTGACCGTTGGAAGAAAGGTAAATAAAAGTCTAACCTTTATCCGCGTATAGTTCTCGAGGCCATTAGAACGATATTAAGACGGAGTGCACCTACAAACACCTCGCAAATTCGCAAATCTTTCTCACGGGCTTTTGTTAGAAAGTTAGTGGGATTGTGTTGTTCGTGAATCAATATACGCCTACGCGCAGCTGTAGCCGTTCGTGTCTAATTTGTTGGACTTATTGAATACACCAACTGCCTTTTTAATATCTCATCATCGTCTGACAATATATGTCTCATTTTCTTTTATGCGTTTTCTAGTTAAATTTCTTATAACACATTTTTACATGCCAATTAAAATTCTGAGAGCTTTTTGTTCTCTCTATTGTGTTTTTGGAATAGCTTAACATCATATGTAATTCCCTACGTTTACATCTGCGTTGAAACTAGCTATTCTTCTGTAAAGAGACATAGATAAACTAAACTACAGACGCATAGAAAAGCTTGCTTTCCACCACTTGACCAATCATCCGAACTGTCGCTTGTGATTGGTCAACTCTCTTGCGTTACGCGCCTACGTCATTGCGTTGCAACTATGTAAAAATACTAAGATATTCAATGATATGACGCGAAATACCCCCAAGTATTCTGAACTGCAAAAAAACAAGGCCAACAGCCATTAAGTCGCGTGCTACAATGCATAGTGATACCGGACCGACAGACAAACAGACCGACAGACAGACAGACAGACCGACAGACAGACGGACCGACCGACATAGTGAACTATACTGACCGAAATTACTGAACATGTTTAAAAATGTTGAAATGTTTAAAAACAATATTTTTTTAATTTACACGTGCGTAGCCTGTCACTTTTGACGTGCTCGTATAACGTAATTTCGAGTTGAAAAGTAAGTCAAGAAAACAGAAATCGGGCAAAAAGAGTGCGCAATAACATTTAACGCGCAGTGCGCGCGCAAAAATCTGCGCACTCATGGCAATTTTGTAAACGCTTAAAATTTCCTGAAACGTACTCTTATTTCATCGCAAATAAATTTTGAAAATTTTAAGCGCGCGTACGCATGCGTTACATGCGCTACGCACGTAATTGTATTGCCATATGATGATTTATGCCCTGAAATTTATGAGTACCAAATTTTATTTAATTGTGATTCATGGTTGTTAAGATATGATTACAAACGTGATTTCGTTAAATCGTGCGTAGACCGCGTAATTTTTTATTGCGCACCGTGAAAACATAACCACATCGATTCCTGGCCATAAGAAATATTCTTTGAAAAATTGACTTAGCTAGATTAAACTGATATCAAGATAAGGTCATAAAGCGATAAAACGCATAGTGATACCGGACCGACAGACAGACAGACAGACCGACAGACAGACAGACAGACAGACCGACCGACCGACATAGTGAACTATAGAGTCGCTTCCACGCGACTAAAAACACAAAAAAAACCACCTAGGCTACATAATATACAGTTCTACATTTACTTAATTAGGCCTACATTACTTTTTCCTAGAAAGTATTCTGTCTAACAGTAAACGTAATATAGTATACCAACTCATACATATTTACATATTTATTTAAGTTTACTTTATAAATAGAGTATTTATTGTATCTGTTTCATACCTTTAAGTGGCAACTTTCGTTGCTGTTGGTTTTGATGAAATAAAAAAATAAATAAATAAAAATGTTAAATATATTTCTGTGTTTTTTTAGCGCTATTATATGCCACTATCTTCGGAACAGTTACCACGATTTTTCAACAATTTACATCAGCAACTGTTCGGTATCATGAGAATTTGAAAAACGTGCGAGAGTTCATGAAATTACATCAGGTTGACAAGGCTCTGAGTGAGCGGGTTATTGACTATACGGTGTCCACTTGGTCGATCACGAAGGGAACCGATTCGAAAAGGGTAAGTTGGCTTCGTCATCATGACATTAATGACCAGAAAATGATCCAGTCTTTTCAATACAATTGATTACAATAATATATCATTTCACAAAATCCTGATTTTTTATATTTAAGACAGGACCACAATGCAAATCAGATTTTCTTTTACCTAATTGTGTAATCTTGTATAAATATGTTAAACAAATAAATCAATCAATCAATCAACACCTTAATTCTACTATAATTGTTTTCGTAGATTCTCGAGTTTTGCCCGAAAGACATGAAAGCCGATCTATGCGTGCATTTGAATCGGACAGTTTTCAGTGGCCATCCTGCCTTCCGATTGGCCAGTGAAGGTTGTCTGCGCGCGTTAGCCATCAACTTTACCATGAACCACAGTGCCCCCGGTGATCTGCTGATACACACTGGTGAAAGTATTGATATATTGTACTTTGTTGTTTCTGGCACGCTGGAAGTTATCCAAGATGAAGATATTGTTGCAATTTTAGGTAAGTTGTCAATGTTACGTCTCGTATTAAGCTTGGTTCCCACTTGGGTAAGCCAATCACATTCACAACCAACAATTCAGATGGTCCACCACGTCGCGATTGGTCAAATTACTTGCGGCGCGCTTACGTCATTGGGTTATGATGTCCAAATGGGAACCAAGCTAATTATGATGTTTATACTATTATGATTTATTGGTTGGTGTGTGTGTGTGTGTGTGTGTCTGTTGATCTGTGTGTGTGTGTCTGTTGATCTGTGTGTGTATGTGTAGTTATATGTTTACATTTATATATATAAGTATATAATCTTCTTACATGGCTTCCCAATATACAAGTTTCAATTGGATTTTTGTTTCCAATTGATCGATACTTTCTTGGGTTTTTTTGCCTCTTTCATTTTGTATATAACTGAATCATCTTTTTTTTTATACATTATGATTTACTGTATTATATCTCTAAAAAAAATGTTTTTTACTCAAATATGAATGAAAGAAATAAATGTTTATTTGAATTGAATTGAATTTAAATGAATCATTTTCTCGGTACGGTTTAAAATGTTATTTGTCATCTATTTTACACTGGGTAACCTCTTCAGTCAAAGACTGGTTTCCCAGTAAACAATAACAAATAACAAATGTTGTTTTCCGCCCTATATTGATGTTTACTATTCTGTACTTGAAAACAAAAATAATTAAGCCTTAATGTAATGTAAAAACGCATTAGAATTAATTTAAATGTTGCCAGTGTACTGCTGTGAGTAAACGGCGGGAATAATGTTACCGGGTATAGTCTGCAAACTATATAAATTGCTCTTTCAGTTGGTTTTACTCAGCTAGCCTTTGTTTGTTTAGTGTTATCAACTTTGAAGGTATGATTTTAAATGTGAATTTAGAATAATAGTTATTTATCATTACAGCAAGCGGCGATGTTTTTGGTGACTACTTTTGGCGGGAAGACCTGTTAGGACAATCGGCAGCCAACGTCAAAGCACTGACGTACTGCAATCTTCATAGCATCAAGCGGGAAGATCTGTTAGACGTTCTAGACTTCTACTCTGGCTTTGCAAAAACATTCGACAGAAATATGGTTCTTACATACAATCTACGGAATAGGGTAAGCTCAACATGTAATCGTCAGTGGGGAGCTTTCAATTTGGGAGACAGGCAATAGTTACGTCATTTAATTGTGCGCATTGGGACGTACGTGCTTTCTCACTAAATTCGTCGACACCGTTTTGGCGTTTTTTGTTTTTTTTTTAAAGCCATATGCGACATAGACATAGGTCGTTGCACAAATCCAAGGCTCTCTTGTGAGAGGAAACCCACATTCGGAACGCATGCGCACGCTAAATGTGTATCTCTAAAGCTCTGTCTACACTATCAAACATTATGTTGCAAACAAATATGATGTTCCTATATATGGACACGATGACGTCATATCACTAGCATATTTGGGCACATGACACTTTTTTGGTCAAACTAGTTTGATAGTGTAGACAGAGCTTTAGTGGCGTCTGTGACGTCGATGTTGCTTGAATGTGATATAAACGGCAATAAAATATCAATACATTCATTCTGTTAAATCGTCTTATCCTTATAAATTACAGATTTGTGAATTTATTTTTAGCAAGTGTTAATGTAGAACATTATTCATGTTCAATGCAATTGATTCAGAGGAAATCAATATTGAAATCCTTGATAAATGTTGGTGATTTGAACTGAATGCTAAGAAACCTTTTAAGATTGCCACGTGAACTATACATAATAAAAATGTTCCTTAAAATACAGAACATTAATAACCATAAATAAAATAGCATTTATCACTACTATCTACCTCTACCTAAACTAATTTTGCCTAAACATGATGAGTAACAAATACTATTTTGTAAAAGTACTATACATTTATTTTTTTTACAGCGAATATTTAGACGAATTGCGGAGGTTAAAGCAGAACAAGAATCAGCGCTAAAAAGGAAAAATGATCCACCAATTGATAAAATTCTAGCACGAAAAGCTTTTACCAAATTTCGAAAACCAGAAAAACCAGCAGAAACGCCACCGCCGCCTGCAGCAGTAGTACCACCACAAAACCAGTCCACTGCAGAAAGGGGAGAAGCAACACCAAAAACAGACGGTGCCGGTGGAGAGATGCTTGGAAAGCTTTATCAAAAAGGGTCAAAATGGGTGGATGCGAACGGGAAAACTAAGTTTGTGCGCATGCCTGACGCAAAGAAACCTAGGCGGGACGATTCGGCAGACGATCCCGCTAAACTAGGTATATTTACACGTAAATCAAATTTACGAAAGACTGAATCCGGAGATAGTGGAATATTAAGGAGTGAACAAAAATTAGATGAAATTGGTAGAACTGAAAGTAAAGACAGTCCGTTGAGCACCTCAACGACTGACCACCAAGTACTTACAAGTTTATTAGAAATTAAAGTTGAACTGAAAGAAGAAATTGAAGCCTTAAGCGTCAAGATGTCACGCTTGGATGATCAAATTGCTGACATCATTAGATACTTTTCGCCTGATAGCTCACCGTATAATTCGAATTCGCCGAGCTCAAGTAGTTCTCGCGTAGGTTCTTTGAATGAAGTGTGTGAACAGGATTATGTAACTGCAAAATTACCAACTCTACTTCACGTCCAAGAGAAACGTAATGAACACGATAATATTGTTACAAAATGCACGAATGAGAAGGAAGCCGAAGTGAAGTACAAAGGTGGCAGGAGTCCAAGCGGAGGAAGCGCAAAAGTGTTAGCTATGGCAAAGAAACAACCAAAAGCGCCAAAGAGTTCATCGCCAAAACCAGTACAAACGGGTGGACCTACACCTGTTGAAAGCCCTGCATTTAATAACAGTATGTATGGTGAAGAGGACACAGCTGATCTTGATGATATTGAATCACCACCAACCGCCGACGAAACGCCTCAATTTTAAATACACATTTTCCAATATATAGGCCTATCTTTTATATAAAATGTATTCATTTGGTTTAAACTTAAAATACATTGTAAAAGGTTGTTACTTAATGACTTAATAAACTTAATTTTGCCACCAAAATTGAACTTGTACACCCGATTTGACAGCTGTCACTAAACGTTGTTATACATAGTCTGCAAATATAAAACTGACAGATATTTTCATGCCAAATGTAGGTATTTTTTTAATACAGCTAGACTCGTATCTAGATGACTTGCGATATTCAGTTAGAACCAATCTAGTGACAGCTGCAGAATCAAGTTGCTTATAATATGTTTTTATTTAAAGGCTTATAATTATAAAAAACTTATTGCTTTTTTGGAACTGCTGCGCGCCGACGCGTCGGCTCACTATGCTTTGCATGCCTGAGCAATAAGAAACGCGTTACGTCTCAAGAAAGCGTCAACAGGAAACGTTTTCAGTGAAGTATGAACGCATTTTCTTCAAACCAATGGTTTTGAAGCATGTGTGATGGAACATACAAATCATCCTCCATCAATTTATAATAGTATTTTGTTCCAGACAGACAATTATCAAGAATACAAATTATCCTGGCTTGGCTTACACGCATTTCGTCAATTACTTATAATAAACTGGGGGAGCATAATTAATATTACATATTTCATAATACACTATTGATCCATTAGACTACAAAACAACACTTAAGGCAACTTTACAATGTAATAAGATAGTTATTAAGATATCAAATTAATAATAATATCCAAAACAGCCAATATTGAAAAAATTCTGTTTTCTTTTCATCACGATTAGTATCTATAAATTCGATTCAAATTATTGAATTCATATTAATTTTTATTTCCATTCTGTTTTTACTCACTTTATTATATTCGATTAATATCATATAATTTTACATTTAAACACGTAAACTTTACGTAAACGAGAATGTTATAGGCCTAATCATGTAAAGTTGAGTTGCCATACTCAATTGTTTTTTTTTACACCTTTTTTTCTTTCTTTCACAGTAAGAACAATTGAAAACAAACTTGTTTCTCAGTCGAGTAATTTGACCATCACGACGCGATAGGTCGAACTGTCGCTTGTTATTGGTTAACTCACTTGCGTTGCCCGTACCCACTTGCGTCCAATGGGAATCAAGCTTAAGCGTGGTTCCCACTAGCGACGCAACGCAAGGACGTAACGCAATGCAAGTGAATTGACCAATCACAAGCGATGGCTTATTCGCTTGTGATTGCTAACTGTCTATAACTTTGCTTGTCATTGGTCAACACGCTTACGTTGCGTTTACGTCCTTGCGTTACGTTCTAGTGGGAACCAAGCTTTAATAAAGCTTACCGGTACGCGGTGCTTACAGTTACAGTTTCTTTGATGGATATCTCATGCTATTATTTCGTTTAATGATAAATAATGGGCGCTTTTAATCACAATCGACCAAAATAATAACCAGAATAGGAACAAAAGAG
Source organism: Antedon mediterranea (assembly GCF_964355755.1). Lineage (NCBI taxonomy): Eukaryota > Metazoa > Echinodermata > Crinoidea > Comatulida > Antedonidae > Antedon > Antedon mediterranea. Next base: position 2,404,070 of record NC_092679.1, on the reverse strand, counting down.
GGATATTAAGATTTACGTATGTAGTCTTGTTTTAATTGCCAGACACTTCGTTTCCTTTCTGTACGAACAAACTCAACGTCAGTGACATCTATTAAAGCTATATCATATTTCAGTTGAGCACACCGTACGTATAAGCCAGTGGCCGCTGTCGTCTGAAAAGACAAATGCTACTGACAATAGAATGTGTTTGTTATTTCCGCGTTTCTTGGCGATGAATGCGCGCTCTTGTGACGTAACATGGAGACGGTTCGATAACATAATAAGAAATGATCACGAGCTGGACTCTATTATTTATTTATTATTAAGCTAAAACATTAAAGTTTGGAAAATTATCGATCCGTAAGATTTTAATTATTCAAAGAGGAGTGTTATAATTACTCAGGTGGTATTTCTTTATTAATCAAACAATATATTAAGCTTACTATATTTCACATCGATGTTATAATGGTTAGTTATATCTATTATTAATATAATTCGTAATATTTGGTGGAAAATGGAGAGGATAGTTATCATAATAAACCTAATTCTGTATCCAAAGCTACTTTGTTCGATAATCTAGCAATTTATATAATTTAACAAATATATCTATATGGCTGTGTTTATATCAAAATAGCAAAATTCTGATGTAATGTAATGTGTAAATTATATAAATATAAATGGGCAGTTCCAAGATATTGTAAATGGCACGTGTAAATATTTCTTAAACGCGCATAAATATACGAAATAGTGTGTACATATTTACGTATACGCCACTGTACTATAGAATATTTAATAATTTATCAATTTTTAATCTATTTATCTTAAATTATTTTTGTATGATAACCATTCCAACGGTCAAAGATATGTCTAAACTGTGCAAGTTACGGTATGTGTCCGAATTTCTCGGTATTCAAATTGCTTTGTAAATAATTTATTATAAGCCATCAATATAATTATATTTATTGATATTATTATCGATAACTACTATATAACAATTGAGATCATTTTTGTGAGATTGCACACATATTTTAATAGTATTAAGGTTTAATTTTATAATTTCATGACGTCAGTGACAAACGAAAAGATAGCAAGTTTTACACGCGGCAAACTTAAACGATTACAAAAATATACCTTTTGTACGCATATCATCCGAACGCGCGCGTAAAACCGTGTCTTGGTCACTGTCGAAAATGCGTCCTTTTAACTTTGCACTCACAACATGGTCTAGCCTATTACACTTATTCTTGTTACAAACTTAAATATCTACATTTGCGCAACACTATATCGAGAGGCTGTTCAATGGATTGGTTCCCACTAGGATGCAAAGCAAGTAAGTTGACCAATGGCAAACGCCAATTCGAATAATCCATCGCTTGTGATTGGTCAAATCACTTGCGTCTAAGTGGGAACCAAGCTTCAACATTGTAATTAACACTCTTTCACATGTGTACATTATCTATGCAGGAACACATGCAATGATAATTATTTTATATATTAAAATTTCGGTATGGTTACTTGACCCCTGACTTTTCAGTGTAAAAAGAGGTTGAAAGAAAACATGTGTGATTATACAAATTAAACTAATGTGTATTCTGTATTTACAATCGGTTTATATCACGTGATTCTTGTTTAATTGGTTGAGCAAGAACATTTGTAGCACAATAATAAATATTGATTTTTTTGTTTTAAAAAGTTTGCAAATCGTACATGCTAAGATAAAGATGTTAAATGTTAACTACAAAGTCAAGAATTTTAATTTGTAGTACTCATTAATTTGACCAAATATTACGCAATACTTCATCAAAGTTTTAAAATGCGCCATCATTGTCTGTAAAACTTTTTTTTTTCTAAAAAAAAGAAGGTATGTTTCATGGTTGTCTTTCTTCTAAATGTTTCGTTTTAACAGTTTGTGGGCTTTTTTCAAATTAAAACAAATTGCAAAAAATAACAAATATTTGGTTCACTTATAACGAAACACAATGCCAATAGTAGATGGAAAAGAATATACGAATCTGGGGTAGAGTATAAACACGATTTGTTCGATTTGCTATTAATGGGTTGTGGTGGATATATAACATCACTTAAAGGCATACTACAAGATTTAACGAACACGGCCGGCGGAAATATTGAGGTGATTCAACGCATACTGTTTATTTAAAACCGTTCGTTGGTTCACAAACTTGTGCAATTGTAATTCTTATTCTTATTACCGTATTAAACAAGAAAACTTATACTAATTTCCGTCTTGTAGCATGTATGATCGTTTTATTATTATTACTTATTTTATCATTAATTATTATTAACAATGTGTTTAAATTGTGCAAAATACTATATTGAAATCTGGTACTTATGCTCAATTATCACCATCAAGATGAACTGTAAATCAGCTTGTGACATTACGCGCGCGTACAAATTAATGTTTGTTCTCGGGATAGGCCTTTTTAATGCGCTTATTCGACACTGTATGGTATTTGACATACAAACTAACATTACTAATGTTAACAAACATGCGTACATTAATATATTGTGTTTCTTCTGTTGTTTCCGCTATTGTTGTTTAAAACCCATGCTCATTTTTTAAAAATCTTGCATGAATATGTATGATTACCACAACATATCTTTTTTCCCTAAATTATCTAATTACAGTCCATCAATTATTAAATTAAATACTAAATATTTCTTTCCAATTAAGGTATGGAACGCCGACTAACGCAAAACTATTGCGCGACAGCTTTCAATTAAGAACCATTAATCTTAGGGTCAGAAAGATATGGAACGCCGACTAACACAAAACGATTGCGCGACAGTGTTACGAACTACCTTCAAATTCGTAAGTTAAACAGGTAAAATAAACAAAGACATGAGGAAAACACAATAATTACTACCGTTAATGTTTCTAAAAACATTTTGATAAATTTCATAATCGCCCTAAAAGTACAGAACGAGCATCAAATAACATTAAAATAACACGATATTGGCTTCATTATGATGTAACAATAGAATCGTGATGTTGTACATGTTCTCCTACTACATACGTCATTCTAAGAACTAATCAATACAATCCAACGCGTAACTAATCGTTATCATTGGTTAAATATGTTTACATTATTTTGTTGTCCTAGCAACGCCGGTTAACAACGATTGGACATAGAATGTTTGAATAATGCTAAAATAATAACAGTCAAGGAGAAACATTCATTATCTTTAAAGATAGAAAAAAAAGTTCGAGAAAGCAATAAATTAATAATCCCTCTTTAAAAACATTGGTGGTACAATGTTATTTTAAATTGTCTTCTAAATGTTACGGTGAAAGTGATTAAAGATGAAACATGAAAAATTAAGATTAATTAAATCAGACTTTGAGTAGGTTATTTTGTAGTTTTAATAAAGTTAATCACTGCCGAAGAAAAAAAACCCAGAAAAAATAATATTTTCAATTATAAATTTGACCATTTTTTTGCTTTCAATTCCAGTTTTTTCCGGTAAATAATTTTTTGTTTCAGGTAAATAAATTTTTTTTTCCCATCCAATTTTTGGTCGAAGTGAATAACTATATGTTATAAATATAAATATTTATATAAAATGGCATATTCAACAACAAAAAATTAAAAAATTATTTTTCAGGGGAACAAAACATCTTTGAAGTTACGAATGGAGTCCAATGTTATATTAAAGATGTATTGTCCCTCAAAAACATGAACAATAGTTCATCAGACTTTAAATATGCCATTTTACAGTTTTAATAAAGTTATTCACTTCTGTAAAAAAATATATATAATGATTTACCTTATAAAAAGACAAACGAAACAGTTAATTTAAAAATCATTTTCTGACAGAAAATTTTATTATTTTTTGCTTTAAATTACATTTTTTTTATGTAGGCCTAAATCATTTTTTAAACCTAGTTTTTGGTCAAAGTTAATAAATATTACGTGACATTAAAATGGCATATTCAATAAAAAAAATAGAGAAAAACATTTTTAGGGGGACAATATATCTTTATTGTAACAAAACCAAAGTTTATGATGGGGACAGACGGCCGGCATTTTTAGTCGCGTGGACGCGACTCTATAGTTCACTATGTCGGTCGGTCTGTCTGTCGGTCCGGTATCACTTTGCGTTTTATCGCTTTTCTGTACTTTTTGAACTGTTTTGATGTAGAGACAATTAGTCGCGTGGGTGGACGCGACTCTATAATTCACTATGTCGGTCGGTCTGTCGGTCTGTCCGGTATCACTATGCGTTTTATCGCTTTTCTGTACTTTTTGAACTGTTTTGATGTACAGACAAGTTTTAACTATGTCGGTCGGTCTGTCGGTCGGGTATCACTTTGCGTTTTTCTGTACTTTTTGAACTGTTTTGATGTACAGAAAAGTTTTAAAGTACATTACGTTTTGAAAGTTCATTTTTTTCTGAGAGCATGCGACTTATGACTGTTGGCCTTGTTTACTTTAAAAGACGGTTTGAAATTGAACAGCGTCATGAACGTTCAGTCATGGTTACTGTGGACATTTTTTCTTCTTTTTTCTACAGATTAATATTTCTTTCAGAGAACCGGGTTACATTAATGAAATACAAACGCTGCTGGAATTTTTAGAATGAAACGAACGAGGAGTTGTACCACTACGTCTCACGACGACTGCGCTGCCAACCCCATTCAATGGACACTTCTATTAAAGGGACAATTTCGCGTGAAACATGGAGGGGCCGTATAATGGTTGTTAACACTGCCAAGCCCTAATCAGGAGCACTTCTATTACGGGGGACATTTGCTGGAGGGATCCCGTAAGGGTTTTACTGTATGTCGCATTCTTTATTGTGAACAGTTACTTGTACCAGGGAAGATAATTTCACTCTTCTCAGCTTGTACAATTTGTTTACCCTAGATACGCACTAATATAACATAACCGATGATGCACATTTAAAAGGCGAATAGCACTTAACTATACGCCCTAGACGCCCTAGATACTTGAGTCTGAAAGAAAAACATTTTACAATTATCTTTTATAACCATCACGCTCCTTCGGATCGATAATAAGACGGATATTATATTCTGACGCCAAAAATTATAATTTCTTATATGCTAATGGAAATTGGATCATAGTTCTCATAAGTACATTGTAGGCTTTCAATCCCTTTTATTTAAGTTAAAATATACCAGATGGTGGGACGAGGTTGGGGAAAACACCGGCAATAATTATCGATTAATTCAAACTAAGGCTTGGTTCCCACTATAGGACACAACGCAAAGACGTCTACAGATTGGTTTCCACTAGGACACAACGCAAATACGTCTAAATATTGGTTTCCACTAGGACACAACGCAAATACGTCTAAAGATTGGTTTCCACTAGGACACAACGCAAATACGTCTAAATATTGGTTTCCACTAGGACACAACGCAAATACGTCTAAAGATTGGTTTCCACTAGGACACAACGCAAATACGTCTAAAGATTGGTTCCCACTAGAACGCAACGCCAGCGAATTGACCAGTCAAGCGACAGTTCGAATAATCCATCGATTCTGATTGTTCGATTCATTGCGTTGTGGTTTAAATTCCTGCGTTGCTTCATAAGAACTACGCTTTAACGTAACGGACACTAAAGCGTGGTTCCCACTAGCGACGCAACACAAGGACGTAACGCAACGCAAGTGAATTGACCAATCACAAGCGATGGCTTTTTCGCTTGTGATTGCTGTCTATAACTTCGCTTGTCATTGGTTAAAACGCTTGCGTTACGTTCTAGTGGGAAACAAGCTTTATAGAGGGTTAGAGGAGGAAAGCTAGTTGCATGGTTGAATGTATATTGCTATTGCACCCCAGTCCGAAGTAAAGGGTTCGAACCCCGTTGGTTTTTGTACACATTATAGATGGATTAAAGAGGTTCAGTTTTTTATTAATTTAGGATTGGCTCCCACTAGGATGCAACGTGGTGTAAGCAACAACGCCAGCGAATTGACCAACCACAAGTGATAGTTCCAATAATATATCGCTTCTGATTGGTCGATTCGTTGCCTTGTGGTTTATATCCCTGCGTTGCGTCCTAAGAACCAAGCTTTTCCATGGCTTAATGGTTACTGTTTTGGCATCCCAGTCGAAGGTAAATGGTTCGAGTCCCGTCGATTGTTTTTGTATACATAATAGCGGGTTAGGCTCAGAATATTAATTAGGGTTTGGACTTGGTCGCTTGACATGAAACCGCTCAGGAGTGTATTGTCTCTAGACACTGTACGAGAATCTTCTCATAAATAATGGCAAACTTATTTTTAATGTTGGAAGTACCATGAACATAATGAATAACGTGTACTTACTTATAAGGTATTAATTATGAGTTTATTGAATGATTCTTATTATAAGAGCTTGGGTAATTACACGTTAAAAATCCATCAAGTTGTGGTAAATGTATACTGTTACTGCATTCAATTTATCTATTGAAATATACATATAAATCGATATGGGTTGCCAAGGGAGCCGTCCACAACTGAATAATTCGTGTTCAACCATTTTAAATAGAAATAGAAAATCATGTCATCGGTTTTGAAGGTTAACGCTTGTTGGTGAAATTTGCGAATTGACCAATCAAAAGCGATAGTTTGAATAATCCATCACTTTGGTTTGGTCGATTCGCTTGCATTGCGGATTACGTCATTGCGCTGCGTTCTAGTAGGAACCAAGCATTATCACCGATAGGTAAGATTCGAACACTAATGGATATTTTTTGGTAGATATTTACACCTTACATATTTATGTATCGTTTACTTTACAGACTAATGTGGGAAATACAAATAAGGATTTACAAAATTAATTATCATCATATAAGAAAAAACATAACAGTACCCTAGGAAAAAAGCAAGAAATGGCTCGAAATATTTCCACGATTAAAAAAAAGGCAACAACAGGGGTAGCCAGCACTGCTGTAATCAGCTGGACATGTTATAGGCTACCTTCATTATTTTAAATATTATTAAATTTAACCAGAGTGTGAAGAAAATGAACACGGTTATATATATTTCTGTAGGTGTAGGCCTATGGTATCTAAAAACATTAATACACGAAACGAAAGGAAAGTGGTTGAAAGAATGGACGAATGGATAAATGGATGGAAAAAATTGTTAAAATCGATATATCGATAAAATCGATATATCGATAAAATAAATAGGCCTATAGAGAAAGATATAGCCAGACAAATAATATAAATATAGAAATGAGATATTACAGTGTCTACAAATAGGGTGAAATTCAACACACAACGCAAGAAACCAATATCGTACCAACAAACATTTACTCGCCGGAGCTTGATAATCAATCTATTTTGTAATTCCACTACTGGTTATATCGCTTGCTTCTTCATTAGACAAATTGGCTTGGGATTGATGACGTAAAGAAGGCTCACGTGACCTTGATCTTCGGGTTATATGAGGCTACAACCAACAAAGTCATTGTACGCTAATTAAAAGAAAATTTAAATGAGACTTTGGGAACATTGGGATTGGTTTCAGCAGAGGAGGATGATTCAAATAACAAATTGATGGAAACTATAAATTATTCAGCAATACATATCCATTGTTTCTCTCCTTCATTAATTCAATATTTTACTTAATACAATTAATTATCAGTATAATATTAAACGAAACTTCGGATTTTATTATATAAGAAAAAAATGTCTTTAAGGTAACCGTAAACAGGCCTCCTAATATACACACGATCTGACAAAAACAATTCTTGGACGCAACGCAAGGACGTTTTGACCAACCACAAGTCTACAGAAACATCATAAAATTTACCATAACTTCTAAAACTGGTACCGTTGGTTCAAGTAGGCCTAACTGTCTACATAGAGACACCTGTGGTAGCCATTGACGTAAAGTTGGCATTTAAAGGAATGCCACTTTTATGTGGACACCATATTTAATACCACAATACAAGAATCCGTCGAATTCGTATGGAGAAATACAAACAAAAATCATAGAATTGAAAATATGAACTTTCCAAAAACCATTTTAATATTTCGTTTAGATTTTCAAAATTGAATATCGCATGTATTTTCTAGAATTAGACATGTTTTCACTTTCACTGTAAGAATCGAAGGTGATCGATACGCCATCTTATTTGTTTTTCTATTTTTTTTCAGTGCGTGTTGAATTCTTAAGTTGATTTAATTTAATGATGTGTTGGTTTACTGACTGTTTACAGGCCACGACACCCATGGGATGCAATATCTTCCTATTAACTAACATTAATGAATAAATAACGTATTATACTGATCGTTAAATGCCTTTCTGTCGTCGATTCCATTTCATTAGTTTGTTAAATTTTCTTCAGTCCGAGCAACCTGTGAACAAGACACTGACTTGAAATAAGCGGTGCCATTAAGTATCATATGAATCGGACCGTGTTAAACTCAAATTAAATCACCCAAAAGGGAGCATGCATTACCCCAAATGGTTCCACATCATACCTTAAGTATCAATCAGATGAATCGTTGATTCAACAAATGATCATTTACAATATGCAACAAATCTTCAATTTCCAATAAACTATACAGAAATGGCATAATTATTAAAATATAAACTCATTCGTTCCGCTTCATAATTTTTGGAAATATTCAATTAAATTTTCATCAACTAATGTGGTTAGTATAATTGCAACTGATTCCTAATGCAATAGTAATGATTCTCTTAATCTGCCGGGGTTTTTTTCAATGTTTAGAGAGATAAAAATGACATGACGATGGGGAAGAATAAAACGTGGTAATAATTCAGTATTATGATCTGGTTCGTACAGTATGATTAATAAACAAAAGAAGAGATAATTCACCAAGGGTTGAATATGTGTTTGGGAAAAAAGGAAGGGAGAGGAAGATGGAGATTTTTTATTATGTCGCGAGGATGAGTGTGATTGTGTGTGTGTGTTTTTTTTTAAATTTCTTGGCACAGCCAATGATTGCCAAGTGTGAACAGGCACCATTCCCACATGGGTGGCAATCCATTAACAGAGTCTCAGAATACCGTATATTCGTTAAGCCTGGTCTAAACTATCAAACTTAGCTTTAGGTGACAACAAAATGTAATGTGCCCATATATGGACACAATGATGTCATATTCAATTCAATTCACATTTATTCACGTCCAGAAAACAAAAGTAACAAAAACAAAATGGCAAGTGATAATACAAGAAAATGGACGAAGGCAAATCCCTAAAAGATTAGAATCTTGTGACAGGATTGTCTTTACAAATTTAAATTAAGAGAAGAAAAAAAATATAAATAAAGAAAATAAATTAATTAAACAATAAAGAAATAAAAAAATATATATATAAAACCAGTAGATAAAAGTTGGAATAAAAAGTAAAAAATGAAGAACAGAAAAAAGTACAGCTGCATGGCATATAGCGAATATGATGACAAAATGAATAATAAAGGTAGCAAGTCACGGAACATGAAAACAACGACCATATCAAACAGATCAGTAATGAGACAAAAGGTAATTTTTAATTTTACTATAGAATGAATAGCTGTTAGCAGCACAGGAAATTAAGGGGGATAAATTGTTAAACAATAGAGGTCCAGAATATCTAATGCTATGTTGAAAATAATTGGTGTTGTGGTTGGGGATATATATATTATTTCTTGTTCATATCACTAGCATATTTGGGTACATCACAGTTTTTTTGTCAAACTAGTTTGATAGTGTGGACAGAGCTTTAGATTCATCATTAATAGTAACATCACGACAACTTGATGCAGGTTTCAATTCTGATTATCAACTTCATTGCCATATTTGGCAACGGGTTCTTTCATTTCCAAACCTTGTTAACAACATAAACATACTGATAAAGTTGACATCATATTAAACAAAACTCAACGTTCTTGTATATAATTTATTTTTGTTGATCGAATAAAAAAATAACGTCTTTCTAATAAATTATAGTCATGCTTAAAAAAGAATTTGAAGTAACATCAAGCATAGAACGTAGAAGTACGTTCTCACGTATAATTCGCTCATATCGCAAAAAATCACGTGAATAAACATGGCAGTTTCAAAAGTAAATTGTACGGTTGCAGTAAGCATTTTTCTTCCTTTCCAAGACAGAGACAGCATATCTGCAGTTCAATCAAAAGCTGTGACCTTTTCAATCCTGGCAAGAACATGCTTATAGACAGTGTGACAAGAGTTAAATGGATACATTGGCGTTGCAATCCTCCTCTGACAAGAGGGTACTCATTGACAGTAGCAGCTAAGTTATAGTAGTTTTGTTTGATACTGCAAAAAACCTATATAGGCATCATCATGGTTTTGCAGGTAGTTCAGGGACAATACCAGAGAATAAAATAAAATTGGCGTTGGATACATTTGCGAGTTATTCTCATGCTGAACTGGAAAGTTGGTTGGTTTTGCAAAAATGGGGTAGCTTTTAGAAGATAGGTTATTTTCAGAAGTCAAACTTGGATTTTTTGGCTCCTTTTCACATATATACTGCATATTGCATATTTCATAACATTTACTGCGAAGAAATGTTGGTTGTGGAAGATGCATCTTCTAAAAAAATGTGTACCATTCATAAAAACTGACAAACAGGAGAATCCACAAATAATGTTGTTTCCCTCCAAATACACAAGATGAGTTGCTAACTTTCGCTATCATTGTAAGCTAAATCAGCTTGTTACGATCGCGAGTAAAAAAACTGCACCAACACGTAGAATTAAAAATAGAGTGATTCTAGCAAATTAAATATCAGTTAACAAATGAGTGCAGAAAAAGTGCAATTCAAATATTAGTTAATAATATTTCTTTTCACAAAAATATTTTTTACCGCAAATCCTATGGCATTCCAAAATGAGTTGTATCATACAGTAATAAAGAAGCAGCAGCACCAATGGACCAATAGGAAAACCTGAAAGGAAAAAATGAATATTCATAAGGTCATTTGACCTTTAACCATCTTATTCTAAAGATTGGTTTCTAATTGGGCGCAACAGTACAACATAGGCACAGTGCAAGTGAATTGACCAATCAGAAGTGACAATTCGGACGATACATTGCGTTGTGATTGGTTAAATGGTTTACAGTGGGTTTACATCCTTGTGTTGCATTCAAGTGGGAACCAAGCTTTACCATTATCAGCTTATCATATTTATGTGATAACAATATCATTTATTTCCTTATTTGGACATTCTACATGGACTGATGACACATTATTACCATGTATGGACAATTATGTCTATATATGGCAGTAGATACCATTACCATAATTAGAAACTTCATACCTATAGTTCATAGTTCATTTTATTTTGTCCAAAAGGAAATTCATTACTCAAAATAAAGGCAAATAGTTCTAAAATCTCATTTTAAAACAGATCATACTATTATATAATTAAAAACTGATGTTTATTTATATGTGTAGTACACTATGCTTTCCTCATTTTTTTTCAGATAAACACATAAAAAAATCTTAATCAGAGTTCGAAAGGATTTCCTCTTTTCATCTAACTAATGTGCTTGCTTATTTGTTTTTTACAAAACCAAATATAGCTAGAAGTATCGCTACTGAGAGATTATTGGTAAGCAATAACGGAAAGAAGATTATATAGCGTGTCGTAAAACTCGCTAACTAAGACAGGGTCTTGACAGATAATCAATTGTACATAGCAGAGTATTCAAAAAACAAATTGGTACAATTTCCAAAGACAGAATTTAATGCATTATTAAAAAGAAAATTATAAAATTAATGGTAAATTGATTTTTCCTTCTATGACAGGTTAATAGACCCTGGCTAATTAAAGTTAATAAGTTACTATTTATTTATTATATAATCACACCCTGAATAGACATAGGTGGGAACACGAACGCTAGTTGATCATACCCAGTACCGTTTTGATCGTACGATTAATCGGGAAACCACATCAAGACATTTCCGGATTTACAAACTAAATTAATTATTATTATATTTAATAATTTAAAGCTGAAATATAAAAACTTTTATTTTTGTGCCGTAGGGAAAACCTATTACCATAATTTAATAATTTGTTGATATAATTTATATAAACATTTCACTTGGCATCTTACGGGCAAACCTATTATCTAGATTGAAAATTGATACATTTTGAACATTTTTCTTTCTATTAAACAAGAAATTTGAAAAGAATTAATTCACTATCACTGAATTTTAACTCAGAACTTGAAAATTCCCTAAAAAAAATATTTCTTTAAAAAAAAATTTTTGAATATGCCATTTTAAGGTTACATAATAGTTACCCACTTTGACCAAATTTTTTTTTCAAATTGTCTTTATTTTGTCATTTTATAAGTGAATATGAAATACTTTACAACCTAAACATCATTTACTTCTCTATTCCCACTCAAACATTATTAAAAAAAACACCTAATAAAATAAAACTAATATCGCAAAAGCATACAATATCCAGGCACTTTTATTACAATCCCCAGGCACTTTATTAAAATCCCCAGGCACAATGTTTACTAGGATGGGAAATAAAATGATCTATGATAAAGAAATACTCACTGGTAATAATCAGCCGTTCAAAGTATATATAGCCCATACTAATACCAGATAGGAATAGAAGATTGGCAAGACTAAGGGCAATATATCCAGGAACTGAAAATACAGCAGTCACACGCCGCAAACTAGCACCACTTAGATTTAATTTCTGCAATGTACAAGAAGAAAATCAAATAGGTTATTAGAATTAATCTCCTCTGTTTGTTCAAATATCCAGAAGCTGGAATTGCACTGCAAATAACATATAATGTATTTATTTGCTTTGTAAACATCCAGGGTCTAAAATACATTGCAAACTACATCCAGGGGCTAAAAATAAATCATAAACATCCAGGGGCTGAAAATTACAAACAACATCCAGGGGCTGAAAATTACAAACAACATCCAGGGGCTGAAAATTATAAACAACATCCAGGGGCTGAAAATTATAAACAATATCCAGGGGCTGAAAATTACAAACAACATCCAGGGGCTGAAAATTAAAAACAACCTCCAGGGGCCAAAAATTAAAAACAACATCCAGGGGCTGAAAATTACAAACAACATCCAGGGGCTGAAAATTACAAACAACATCCAGGGGCTGAAAATTACAAACAACATCCAGGGGCTGAAAATTAAAAACAACCTCCAGGGGCCAAAAATTAAAAACAACATCCTGGGGCCAAAAATTGCAAACAACATCAAGGGGCTGAAAATGCATTACAAACAAACATTAAATTAAATTTCTGTAAACAGAAGACATAAATTATTATTTCACTGTAAAATATTAAGTCAATCTGTATTTTTAATTTAATAATATTGAATATACTTTATGTACATTATGTGTGTAATGAACCTACAAAAGTTTATTCTAAAATAAAAAAATCTAATCTAAAAACAAATTGTAATAGCTTCATATGCATAAAGTGTGAAATTTATAAATCAAATCTAGTTAAATTCAAAATTGAAACAATTTCACAGAAAATAGTTTCTCACATTATAAATCATGTCTGTACATAATTCCAAATAGATTTCAAAATTAGAAAATAAACCTAGAAACTGTAATATTGATCCTCCTGTCCAACATTAATCAATATAATCCTTTATTTAATTTAAACTAAAGCGATCATGTAACAAAAAAAACCCTAAATTTATTTTAAATAAATCTTGGACATATTAACGTTTTAGAAATTGGAAAAATTTAAGAGCTTTTTTAAGATAATAATTTCCTTAAATGTAAAGATGCAATAAAAATGTTAGGTATAATTGAGGAAGAAGATGACAAAGTGTGCGAGAAGCCATCTTCTCCTGTCCTTGAGTAACGTAATTTATCAACAATCTCTTTTCACCCAGGAGTAGAAGTGGGTACTTGAGATTCTTCATTATGCTGTACATTATCTTAAAGCGCTTTTAGGAAATTGTAATTAATTTAATTAAAATTATTAGTATGTAGAATTTAAACCAATTTCAATTTTTTTTTTGTCAATAGTATCATGATTTCCACAGGCTTTTTCTATTCTAAAATGTCATCTTTACAAATGGAATATAGAATTTAATTATTATTATTCATAAATTCCAAGGCGTTCGCTGTGGAACATATTCCTCAATAAAGAATGAGAATTGACTGAACACATACTTGTCTTCTAAAAAAAAAAAAGATACATATTAAATTATTCAATGAATTATTTATCCTTAAAAAGCAATTAAAAGCATCAATCAACTTCGATAAAAAAAACATGAAATGGATGCATATTCAATGTGAATTGTTGAAAAACCTCTACATCATTTTTGTATTAATGATGACTAATTAATTATTAATTAATTAAGTCATTAATTAATATAGTCAGTTGGTTAAATCCTGTAGCATGCAATGGATTAACAGTAGGAAAACTTAAAAACAAGTTGAATTTCAATATTCAAAAAAGCATTTGAGCCTAACGCTCTGTCTACACTATCTACTTTATGGGACAACAAAACATGATGTGCCCATATATGGACATGATGATGTCATATCACTACAATATTTGGGCATATCACTACCATATTTGGGCACATCACATATTTTTTGTCAAACAACTTTTATAGTGTAGACAGAGCTTAAGATTATGTTGTCATATCAAATTTGATTTCCCTGAAGGGTTTCAAATTAATTTTGTTAATTAAAGACAATAAGTATGTTATTCTTGTTACTACTTAAATATTACTGATTATTATATACTGTACGAAGCCCAGTAGGATTGATGGTGTAAACTATCCATAAACATCATAAATAAATAGTCTTTGTCCAAATTCTAGATATATTCTTTCTAGTTTCCAAAATAATGGTCTTATTTAAAACATTCTGATTAATAACCTGATAACTACCTTTCATACAATATTAGATCAAATTTGAAAAAAAAACTGCAGAATATTATAGCCAGTTTGACAAAAAAAGTGTGATGTACCCAAATATGGTAGTAATATGCCCAAATATGGTAGTGATAGACATCATTATGTCTATATATGAGCGCATCACATACAGTAGTTTGAACGTGTACAATGCTAACAATGCAAAAAAAGACCTGGTTCATGATGTATATTAGATGACGTCTAACATTATAAAACATAATTGCAATCATGAATGATGACAAACAAAAGATATAAGTTCGTGAAATTCACAATTCATGTATTGTTTTACCACTCATCTGAAAGAAAGTGGAATTATTACACCATGCACAAATAAAACATAAATGCCGACCTCATCACCATTATTAAGACATTGTATTGAAAAAGCCACAAGTACAATGAAAGCACTGGAGATTGGTTTCGGACAACAGTAGGGGTTATAAATCATTTTATTATTAAATACATAAAAGTACCTATACTTACAAAAGATTTGGCCTTTTCAGTTTTTGAAACTTGGTTGACTATTGTTTCTATGACAACGCCGACCCAATTAAACAAAGCCCAGTAGAAAATATGTTCTTCCAGACCGTGCCAATAAAAGACAAATATGAAACAGAGTAGAGAGCCAATCAACTGTCGAAATGTGCCGCATCTTGAACCCCCAATAGGAATATATATGTAACTGCAAAAAAAAATATAAACAAATTATATTAAAAGTACTAGCATTAGGTAATTGTAAAGCTCTGTCTGCACTATCAAACTTTATGTGACAAAAAAAATGTGATGTGTCACATTATTACCATATTTGGGCACATCACAGAGCTTAAGGAATATCAGACAAGGAAACTAGAGGCACAGGTATTCTTAGACAAGATACTTTACTCTCATTGCCTCATCCTTCAGATAGGATGTAAAGAATTAATACCATGTTTGTGAAACAAAAATTCACTTTTGCTTATAATTAGCAATCAAAATACTAAACCAGCATGTGAGAAGTAAGGGTTCAAGACCTGTCTGTGCCATATGGCTTGTATCTTTAAGCCTGTTTTCCTGTCGACGTTAAGTTACGTTGAGTTGCGTTGAGTTGACATATTCAACGATTTAACAGGAAAAGGGGGTAAAAATTAACGTTGAAAATCGTTAAAATCTTAAATCGTTAAAGTTGAACTCGGTTCAACTTTAACGATTACGATCGTTACGATCGTTAAAACTGACCAATCAAATGGTCCACAAATTACGTCATTGCAGTTTGTGAAAAAATAGGTACGCGCTGACAATTCTTGAATGTTTACAACGCGACGATGTTTTTCACCTTTTTTGTACACTTTTAAGGTCTGATATTTAAAAAAAACAAGTGTAAGTTAAATTAAATTATAATATTAAACCAATTAAATTTAATGTTTGTCTTTAGTGTAAGCCTATATTAAGATATCAACGAAAGCATGTCCTAGGCTGGGTTTAAGCATCAAAACCCGTAACTTTTTCAATTTTCACGCGGTCCCGGCTGCGCGTGGCCGGCCTTAGTTTTGCAACACTTCACGTCCGCGTGTCCCAGCAACGCTCGAGAGAACCAAGAAACTAGCTATAAACGATCGCGTAAAAATGTGTAAATATTAGCGGTCCGACTCGATCATCGTCATCGTTATTTTATTTTCAACTTTAACGATTTTAAACTCAACGCAACTCAACGTATTTCAACGTCGACAGGAAAACAGGCTTTAGGCAAGATGCTTTACTCTCACTGCCTGCCTCGTCCTTTGGGCGGGGATGTAAAGCCATTGGTCACCTGAACATACAATGCACATGTGCATAATAAAGTCGAAAAATTCTGCTGATTATGGTCCTGTACTGGGCCGTATGGGAGAACAGTTTTAAGAAGAGGTAATCAGTATAAAGAAAAAACTAGTGATAATGTTATGCTTCATATTTGAGTACCTCCACCCAGGGAATTGGTTAATTAACTTCTGACAAAACTACTAAATCTCAAATTATTACAAATTAATCTAAATTTAATCATTATATCAAAAAGTAATTTTCCATTAGTTAAGTGTTATTCTCTAATACAACTTAACCTCCTCAGCATCTTAACACTTTTTGATCAATGACCCAGTATCGTTACGCTCTTTTTAACTGGGTCAAACGCCGATGGCGACTGCAAACAGTTAATGAAAAATCAATCATAAGCATGTTTTTGTCGATGAAACGTTTGTAGGTGCAGTTACGAATTAATTAATGACTTTTTAAAACTTCACGTTTCCACAAAAGGGTTGTTCATTGTAATCTATGAGTATTTCTGTGCAGGAATCATTAGCATGTTATAAGTGACCATTACCGTTCAACTACACTCACATTTATTTCATTTAAACTTGCTAATCAAGCTAGTCATTTGATCCTTTCCAAAAATTATTTCATGGTCAGTTCATCCTTATTTTGTTGCAACATTAAGCATAGTTTAAACAGGACCATAATAATGTGAAACAGGTCTTATAAAATATTTTATCCTTGTTTTAAATAGGCCTAGGTCTTTATAAAGAATGTAAGTAGTAGGGTACTGCAGTAATTGCAGAAATGTAAACATAATGGTATGTAAACAGTATGAGCCTAGATAAATATAAAAGTACTGTAGTATTATTAGTATTCATAAAGTTTGACTTGTTAAAAGTAGTACAATGTACAGGCTATATTGCAATTACCAGGAGGATGATGTATGATATAAATATTAAAAATCATCTCATGTGTTTGTATCTATTGTGCGTTAGTTACGACAGAAAGTGGTAAGTTTTATGAAGATGTGTAAAACACAAATGGTGAGGAACAATGCACTTTATATGCTATGAAAAATCAATACCCATTTTAATTTGTTATATAATTAAAAGTGCAGACAGGTATATAGTGTTTATACTATATATATGTTTATATAGGCTACTTGTTTATAGGCTACTATTGTCAGAAAGAAAAAGGGGGTGGAGGAAAGGGGGGGGGGGGAGGAAGTGGGAGAAAAAAGGGGGAGGAGAAGGTTAATAGTGGATGTGTAGGTGGATACATTAAAACTTAAAATGCTAACATCTAATAACAATCTGATATTTTTATAGTACTGTATCATGTTACTTTCCACAATTTACTTCAAGGGCACGAAAAAAAAGCGTTTGATTTTCTCAATTGATTCAATTTCAAAACATTACTAATTTTTGCCTCATATTTTTGCAAATGCTAATAATTTCTTGTGAATACCATTCTCTTGAAGGCTACTATGTACTCACTTGAATGTCAGGCAATTATTATTTACTACATTGTTTATGAGAGATAATAAAAAATATAATATAAAAAAAATATAATTAAAAAAAATAACTTTTATAAATAACAAATATTGATTAGGGTAACTTTTGTGTATAGTGTCACCGTGTCATTGCCATGGAGATGGGAACACTTACTATCTGTATTATTTTAAGAACCTAGCTATACTATGGTTTATATACTGTAGTGGGGTTGAGTTGAGTAGGGGTTGAGTTGAGTAGGAGTCGGGTTGAGTAGGGGTGGAGTTGAGTATGGGTAGAGTTGAGTATGGGTAGAGTTGAATAGGGGTCAAGTTGAGTAGTGGTCAAGTTGGATAGGGTCGAGCTAAGTACGGTCGAGTTGAGTAGGGGTTGAGTTCAGTAGGATCAAGTGGAGTAGGGTCGAGTTGAGTAGAGTAAAATTGAGTAGGAACGAGTTGAGTAGGGGTTGAATTTCAAATGAGTAACCCTGTAGAACTGTTGAGCAACCTAGAATACTATGATTTAAGTTGGGTTGGAATAGGGTCGAGCTGAGTAGGGTCGAGCTGAGTAGGGTCGAGTTGAGAAGGGTCGAGTAGAGTAAAATTTAGTAGGGTCAATTTGAGTAGGGTTGAATTTCAAATGAGTAGACCTGTAGAACTGTTGAGCAACCTAAAATACTATGATTTGGGTGGGATATTGATGTCGATTGATATTCCAATTAGTGCTGTTGGAATATTTATATATCAATTTACGACTTATTGTAAAATATTTTGACCTTGTTGTAACATCATTATCTTCTTCAACACAACATACAATAGAAACAAGCTAGGCTTTATCCAATAACTCATTATTTGAATTCACGAGAAGACTGACAATGGAAGAGAAAATTAAAAAATATGATCACCCACGCAAATTTTGTTAATGATTAAATTTCAGTTTCAAAGTCCTTAAAAAAACAGAAAAAACTAAAAATACTCAGAAAAATAGGATTCTTAATTCCTGCAAACCAAATATGGTTTTTTCTTTTTGATTATTCTCTAGAAATTAGAGAACAACTAGAAATAATGTACATATGACCTTAAATATACAGTACAAATTACATTTAAACATGGAATTTTCAAAACTCTAAATAATATTTCAACCTTCTAATTTAATTATTTAAGCAATACATTTGGGGCGGCGTTTAAATGCGAGGCCCCTAGCTAGGAAGGCCTACACTATCACAAGAGCCAAGCGACCCAGAAGGGCCCAGCGCCGCAAGACAGAGGAGGGAGAGAGGTACTGCGTCGTTGTCATTTTCGAACAAGGGTGAGTAACAGCTAATAAAACTGCTATGTCGACTGTATAGATTTTACGCTAAAGTCCCTAATTTCTTTTTCAGACAACGAAAACTGAATGGAGTTGAATGCTTTTCTAATAATTAGAATTTCATAATAATGCATCTAGGATAACATTTTTTCTAAACACCTCGTAACGATTCTAGATAATATTCGAATAAACAAACAACTATTTAGGTACGCATTATCAAACCTAATGAACACAAGTGTCATTGAAACAATAATATATAGCTTTCAATTCAACGATTGCGTAAGTGTAAAGAACAATATTACAATGTTGTTTTAAAGATTTTTTATTTTTAAATTCATTAAATGGTCTACAGCAAAAAAAAATTGTATTTCAGGTGAGTTTTTTTAGTAGTTTATTTGATGCTAAAACAATATTATTTTTAAAATCTGTCAACCTTGTACGTATTTTTTTTAACTTCAAGAATTGGTCACATGATCACAGCATATATATTGTACGATATCATGTTCTGATTTTTCGTATAGAAAATTATTGTAATAATATTGTTCATGATAGTTGTCAAAATGACAAAATTTGTTGATTTATACTAAAATATCTCTTTAAAAATCTATTTTTTAAATTTATTTATTTTGTTTCAACATAAATTATGACGTTGTTTAGATGAGTATGGTAAAATAATGAAAAACACAATGACATGATACAATAATCTAATAATGATGATGTCATATCACTACCATATTTGGGAATATAACTACCATATTTGGGAATATAACTACCATATTTGGGAATATCACTACTGTATTTTGGAATATAACTACCATATTTGGGAATATAACTACCATATTTGGGAATATCACTACTGTATTTTGGAATATAACTACCATATTTCGGAATATCACTACCATATTTGGGAATATAACTACCATATTTGGGAATATAACTACCATATTGGGAATATCACTACCATATTGGGAATATCACTACCATATTTGGGAATATAACTACCATATTGGGAATATAACTACCATATTTCGGAATATCACTACCATATTTCGGAATATCACTACCATATTTGGGCACATCAAATTTTTGTTGTCAGAGCTTATATTAAGAAAAAATATGATCTATAAATAATATAGGAATATCGATATAATAATGGAGTAGCTTTTTAGTTTAATTACAACCAATGTAATTAATTGTATTGTTTAATCTGTTGCAGTAGAGGAAAGTGTTAGTTAATTAGAGGTTGTCTTTAGACAAACAGTAATTAATTAGTGATAATGGTTTACTTACTTAAGAAGAATTGAGTGCAGACCTCGATCAAAATACCTGTAGAGAAAGTGATAATAATCAATTATTGTTATATATACACTAAATAATCCAATACTGTATATACATACAGACTTAAATGTAAGCCCAATGCTCAATACTTGAACAGGAGTTACATACAGTACATACAGATTCAAATGTAAGCCCAATGCTCATTACTTGAGCAGGAGTTGCATACATACAGATTCAAATGTAAGCCTATGCTCGTTACTTGAACAGGAGTTGCATACATACAGATTCAAATGTAAGCCTAATGCTCACTTGAACATGAGTATACATACAGATTCAAATGTAAGCCCAATGCTCAAATACTTGAGCAGGAGTTGCATACATACAGATTCAAATGTAAGCCCATGCTCATTACTTGAATAGGAGTTGCATACATACAGATTCAAATATAAGCCCATCTCTTAACAATCCATAAGCCCATTCTTTATTTATTAAATACAGGCTCTAGTATAAAATGATGCGAAGATTTGGTGTAGGCATTACACCATACTAAAGCGTGGTTCCCACTAGCGACGCAACGCAAGGACGTAACGCAGCGCAAGTGAATTGACCAATCTCAAGCGATGGTTTATTCGCTTGTGATTGCTGACTGTCTATAACTTCGCTTGTCATTGGTTAAAACGCTTGCGTTGCGTTTACGTCCTTGCGTTACGTTCTAGTGGGAACCAAGCTTTAAAAACACATATAATTATAAGTTGGCTTGAATTTAAATTTTAAGCATTATTTTACAATATTAAGTCAGCATAATAATGTAATAACAACATAAGATAAGATGTTTTCATTATGTATATGGTTACTAATAGTTACCATTTGTGTTTGGTTGCTTAGTTACGACAGTTTTTGCATTTTTTAAAAGCTTCTACAAAAATATTCAATGAAGCAGTGATGAATTACCAAGCTCTAAGTCTTACTATTGAGAATATTCTTACATTACAATTAAGGAAATACAAAATATCAATTTAAATTTAACGAATGATCACTTTATAATTATATACAACAATGATCTTATAGAAAACATCTCAATAAGTAGCACTATGCATTATCCAGTCTGGTACATGTTGACTGTTGCTTATACAAAAAGAATCATATCATACAAAAATGTGAACATTTAGTAATTATAGCTTTAAGCTCTACACTAACAAACTTTATGCGACATAAAAATGTGATGTGCCAATATGATGATGTCATATCACTACCATATTTAAGCATATCACTACAATATTTGGGCACATCACACTTTTTTTGTCAAACTGGTTTGATAGTGTAGACTTTAAGACATATATATTTAGAGGCTATAAAACACGGTTTTACAGCCTTACAGATTACAGGGGGAAACACCTCCACTCTTAAGCGTGGTTCCCACTAGCGACGCGACGCAAGGACGTAACGCAACGCAAGTGAATTGAACAATCACAAGCGATGGCTTATTCGCTTGTGATTGCTAACTGTCTATAACTTCGCTTGTCATTGGTTAAAACGCTTGCGTTGCGTTTACGTCCTTGCGTTACGTTCTAGTGGGAACCAAGCTTTAAGCTCGTCTACACTATAAAACTAGTTCGACAAAAAAATGTGTAGATAAAGCTTTAGTGAGCATAAGAAAGAAAGCAAAAGTTTCCAGTACTATACCTCCACATGTCTGCAAACGTATATATGGAGAAGATGCAAACCGGTGGCTTGAAGGTGTCCACTCGGTCCAACATGGCTACCGCATTTGGAATACCAAACATGACTTGATACTTTAACTGGAAGAAAATCAGATGGCACAGTGCATTGCCAGCTGTAAGAGAAGAAACAAAATAAAATTTCCAGGGACTTAAAGATGTATTGTCCCCAAAAATATGAAAAATGAAGAATAAAATCAGACTTTAAATAGGCTATTTTGTAGTTTTAACAAAGTTTAAAATCACTTCCGTAGAAAAAAAACAATAATGTTTTTAGTGACAAAATAAACGGTTAAATTCACCAAATAACCCATTGGCTGACAGCCAATTTTTTGCTTTAAATTACAATTTTTTTCAAGTAAATAATTTGTTTGTTGTTGTTACACTGTGCTACAATTAGCTATCATATTGGATAGCAGAGATATGGCTGATGAATTAATGGCAATTAAGTTCCTCTTTTCCCTATACCTGGTTCCACCACGGCCATATCTCTCCATAACTGACCAAATAGGTATTCCCTTTCAGTCATTAGGGAGTTTTAGCAGGAGCACATAAACGTTAATAATGATATTTCCTAACATGCAACACGCAAGCTCCGCCCACTTTGTAACAAACCCTCTAATCTTATAGATGATGATTATTTATATATATATATATATATTTATTTTTTTTATCTTTGTTAATTTTGTGTTTTTATAGTTTATTTTGTATTTTCTCTTTGTATTGTTTGAGGGTCCCTAATGATCAGCTGATGCTGGATGGACCACCCTCATAAAACATTGTTGAAATAAATAAAATAAAAATTAAATGTACTTGCCTAACGCCCATAGTGGAAGACCGGTCAGAATGTTGGCCCTTTGATGATAAGCAGCAAAGAAGAGGAAGTGAAGCACAATTTCTATAAAAATTATATATAACATGTAGCGAGCCAAATCTTTTACAACTTGTCCTATCTGGGAAGAAGATAATTTTTCGGACTTCTTTTCAATCTGTAAAAAAAAAATTTCGAATTTTTTGTGCCATAAATGGTCATGATGATTAATTATGATTAAAATTAAAAAAATTAAATTTTTTATAAATTTGATTAACTTTTTGTTATTTTACTTTCTATGGACCAGAGATTCCGAAATAAAAATTGAATGAAGGGGACTCTGTCCTTTGTGCCTTCATACTCTTCTACACTTATGAAATCAATAATATCAAATATAAATTGAGGATAGCAATTACTTTAATCAAGATTATCTAATATTAGCCAATTCATAAACATATATAATCATAATAAAAAAAAGGTTATTAAATTATCATAAAATTGTTTTATAGCCTCCAGCAAAAATATAAATTAATCAAGCAACCTTCGCTACGAAGTTTGTCTGTAATAATTTCTGAATAATGACAACAAAAATGTGATGTCAATCCATTTGAAGGTTATTTATTATGAATTACGTCATAGATAATAATGTAGACTTACTCATTAATATTCATAAGCCAATATGACATTTGTTTAGCATAATATTATTGGAAACTAAACTATATCATAAAAATACAGCAGAGCTTGGTTCCAGCATTTTCTTGCTAACAGCAAAACAGTTTGTTTATGCATTATATCATAAATAATATTTATTTAAAAGTTTTTTATTTTTCTTATATATATTTAGGAAAATTGCCAAGGATAACCATAAGCAAATTAATTCAAAGGTGGAAATCGTGTGACAAACATAGATGCTCTACGTAAAAAAAGACTTATTACAAGTCTTTGGGAGTGGAGTTGTATTAATTATCATTAGAAAAATCCTGACATATGACAGAATAGATGTAACAATGGGATGATTGCATTAAAATATTTCCCTAAATTACTATATATACAATACTTTGTAAGATTAAAAAAAAAAAAACATTCTGACTCTGGAGCTGATTAAAATGAAATATTATAATCAAATGGCTTTTTTTTTTGTACTAACGACGATAGAATCGTGATAATGAACTCAAGTAGCATAGCGACATAATCAGATCTCATCAACTTTTTAATTCAAGGTAAAAGTATTTTTTTTATGATCATCAAAATTGTTTTACAGACACACTAGATTATTCAGATCAACAACGCATCATAGATTTACATAAGCAATCATTTTTTTCTTCTTTTTTTTTTCCAAAGATGGAAAAGATTGAAGCGGACATCCATGCCAACACCCAAACATTTTGTTTTCACATAAACTTTGATAGTGTAGACAGAGCTTAAGTCACAAAGTTTAAAGTACAAACCACTGCCAAATAGCCCATCTTTCTTAAACCATTTGAATACTTCAAACTATGTCTACACTATCAAACTTTATGTGCCAAATAAATGCGATTTGGCCATGATGATGTTATTAGGCACATCACATTTTTTGTCAAACTAGTTTGATAGTGTAGACAGAGCTTTTAAGAGCCACAACATTTATTGAAAGTTTAAACAAAAAACAAACCTGGTGATGAAAATCTTTGTACATCATCAAAGGACCAAAGAAAAACAAAGGAAAATAAAACACATAAAGTAGAAAATCTTTATGACTGAATTTAGTTGTATCTTCACTTTTACTACTGCAGTAATCAAGACAAAAACTGAGGAACCGGAGATTGCATAAAGCTACGCAGAATATTGTCAGATGATAATCAAATGAATTCTCAATGAAATTGTTCTGAAAGAAACAAAATTATTGTAAATGTAATTTATATCCAGTGAAAATAAGCACAAAAAAACACACACAAAAAACTAAGCACTGGAATTATTAATATCCTATATTTTATGGTTTGATAATGATAATTTCTTTCATAAATGATGTAGCAATTTTACCAGCTCAACTATGAATTCATTAGCATATAAATTAATTTAATGAGAATCAAATTTACAATAGACAGGAAGTCTAAGTTACATACATTATTATAAATCATTAATAGATGTCATGTTTTTTTCTTGGTATTATAACGTCATTTCATGAAAAAACATAGTTGATTATGGATTGTAAAAGTACACCATTACAATACATAATTTCCCCTTGGTACTACAGTACAGCTTATTATATATAAGCTGGAAAATCTTCATCTTCGTTAATATCATAAAAGCGGACGATGTCATCTATTTAGGTTAAGGGTAATTATAGCGCGGTAATAATTACTTATAAAAGCACTTATGCGATAATAATGTTAAATTGGACTCAATATACACCAGGAAGCAACTTTCATTTACATGAAATCATGTTAAAGTAATATTATAAAAACAAAACGGCTTATCCTTCTACAAGGCTCTTTGCTGATTAAGAAATTATGTCTGGTGTTTGCTGCAGTAATTTGTTGGTGTTTGTTGCAGTAATATTACTATAATGCAGCAAAATTTGTTGTTATATTATGCATTGCTTCAGATATTAAGGGTTTTTTTGTTGAATATGCCATTTTATTGTCACATAATAGTTATTCACTTTTACCAAAAACTGGATCCAAAAAAATAATTTTTTTACCTAAAAAAAATGTAATTTAAATCAAAAATATTTAAATTGTCTGTCAGATAATGGTTTTTGGTTAAAATTAACTGTTTCTTTTGCCTTTTTTAAGTGAAATAATTTTTTTATTAAAAGTCTGATTTAATTAATCTTCATTTTTCATGTTTTTGCAGTACATCTTTAAATGCCATTTGGTGAAATAACTTCAATTGTTATTAGATACTGCAATAACTATCCTGGTTTTCTGCAGTAATTATAAATAATACAGAAAGTTCAAACTTACCAAGTAAAATATTAAAAAAGAATTTGTAATGGAGTATAGTTGAAGAAGTGCGGCAACCCAGACAACTAGCGCCCTCTTGCTGAAGGAGGCAAAGTACATAAAAGCGGCATTTAAGAGTAGCACCAGCATACAGCGCCAGGTTGCCAGCAACGTGACCGATGACAATGACAGCACAAGCAGCAAAGTATTCCGCCACTAAAACAAATAAGGGAAATCATTTTCTATAAATTGTTTAATCAAGTCTTGTTTTTGCTCAGAGAAACTGAATTTAAAATCAATATATTTTTGAAAATTATTTCAAAAAATTACTTTATGATCTAAGCCAAAACCAGCTTTGGGACAACGGTATACTTTTATTATGAAATGTTTATATGGTCAAATTGATCCTAATATTCATGATTTTGTTGATTTTAATCCAAGATATTCTGAATCAGTTATTTTTAAACACAAATATGCCAGAACCAATTCTAATTTTCCCCGTGTATGGAGATTCCTAATTATATTAGAGAACATTCTTTATTTAGTTTTAACACATTTGTGACACTAGCTCTCCGGTCTTATGTCAGGCAACTTTTTTATTATTTTTTTCTCTTTAAACAATCATTTTTATCTGTACATAATATTTATATATATATATTTTTAGATTCAATTTTAATGATTGTTCAATTTGATGCTTCGCAATTTTTAAATTTTTATATGATTGTATTTTTATTGTTTATATGTTCAAGTTCAGTATATGGAGAGCCATCTCGATAGTGCTTTGCACTCATGGCAATCCTCAGGGTGCTGCACCGCTTTCTTGTTATGTATTTTTGTGCCTGAAAATTGAATAAAATAAAAAATAAAAAAACACTTTTAATATTTGCATTAATAATTTAATAATTGATTACCTCCGGACAAAATGTCTCTGCCAGCCGTCCAACTGCTATGTAAACAAATACTATAACACCAGCTTGTACAGTTACAAGTTCCCTCCAGAAGTTCCACTCGAAGTCTCCCTCATCCTGTAAAAACAAATGTTCTGTAGTAAACAAGTGAAATGAAGAACAATTAGACTAAAAGAGGGACGTAGCCACCAGTACGGTTGGTACAGTACGGTTGGTACAGTAAGGTTGGTACAGTACGGTTGGTACAGTACGGTTGGTACAGTACGGTTGGTACAGTACGGTTGGTACAGTACGGTTGGTACAGTACGGTTGGTACAGTACGGTTGGTACAGTACGGTTGGTACAGTACGGTTGGTACAGTACGGTTGGTACAGTACGGTTGGTACAGTACGGTTGGTACAGTACGGTTGGTACAGTACGGTTGGTACAGTACGGTTGGTACAGTACGGTTGGTACAGTACGGTTGGTACAGTACGGTTGGTACAGTACGGTTGGTACAGTACGGTTGGTACAGTACGGTTGGTACAGTACGGTTGGTACAGTACGGTTGGTACAGTACGGTTGGTACAGTACGGTTGGTACAGTACGGTTGGTACAGTACGGTTGGTACAGTAAGGTTCAACCACTTTTTGACATACGCCTTTGACAATCCTGTAGGCACGCAAAGACATTTATTGCGACAACTGCACCACTTTAATTCTCGTGGCTACGAAACTGTAAAAATGTTATTTTTATTTTAAAAGCCTTTTTTGGTGACAAATACTTTATATACAGTACCTTCAAACCACCAAATAGGTTATATCCATCAGCCAGAACACCATAAAATCTAAATGCAGATGCTAAAAAGATGATTAAAAATCAGATTAATTAATTAGATATTTTGCCCTACTCTTTTGTAAGTACATTTGAGAATACTTGCGAAAAAATTTGCAGGTAGTTCTGGGTGGAACTCGAACCCATGACCTCCAGATCACTAGCCTGGCGTTCATACCTCGAGACCACCAAGCTTGCGCTGATGGCTAGTGGTTAGATTCGAGCCCAAGTGAGCAGCGGGTACTGCACCAACAGGATTGTAATTGTAGTTTTGCGTCAGGGATTTGAGTATTTAGATGGTTTAAAATCAGATTAATAAGAATTATAACTACATTTATATTTCAAATATGTGAGCAGTTTAGAATGGACTATTTCTTGGAGCATTTTAATATTATGTTTGCCATTGATCTACTGTTAGAAGGTTAATCTTTAAAGAAATATCTTAAGCAATTAATTCATTGAACCCCAACTTCCTTGTCACCAAAACCACCCTTGTCATTCTACCACTAAATATCGAAATACCTACCTTGACTTTCTTTATAAACATTGTACATTGGATAACATATAAAACATATAACAGCTACAACGGTATAGACTAATATCTCAAGTCTAGGAAGCCTGGCTATACTAGGGTCTTCCTTTCTGGAGACAACACCAGATGCATCTTGGATGTCAGCTTCACTCTCTGAGATCTTTTTGTACCTTCTGGATGGCATTGCAAAAAATCTGTGAAGGAATATGACAAGTTAGTTACACAAAAATAAAAATAATTTTAAATCCAGGGGCACGGCCAGGATGCATGCGACAGACGAAACAGTCGTCTGATCTGAAAAGGCATAGCTTAACTATTGTTTATACCAGCGTTTCATTTTAATAGGGCAGTTTCTTGAAACGGTAGTAATGTTATGCGCGATTTGAACGATTTGCGCAATTTGAAATTGCGCAAAAAATTTCTTGCGCAATTTGAAATTGCGCAAAGAATTCTTGCGCAATTTCAAATTGCGCAAGAATTCTTTGCGCAATATTAAATTGCGCAATATCAAATTGCGCAAGAAAATCCTTGGGCAATTTCAAATTGCGCTGCACAATTTGTAAAATTGTCAAATTGCGCAGCAGATTTCTACCAGAATGCGTGCTAACGTCGACGATCGGTTAACAATAATAATAATTTATTCGAAACTAATAACTCAAAATGAAACATAATAAATGCGAAGATAACATGTGTATAATACACAACATAAATGGCATACACAATTAAATAATATTATCACTCATTGTAACTTAAAATAAATCAAAATAAATGTAAAAATAAAATAAATTAATGTAGTAATACATAACATAGTCTACCGCCAACAACGTTTAGACTTGCTATCAAAACATAGCCATTAGTAGCAAAGAATATATATCACAAGAATGAGTAATCCGCGATTTTCCCTGTAACAGTAATATTGTCCATGTGGTAGGGCGCCGCCATAAGTGTGGATGTATCTGGGATGTATACAACTTTTTGTAACGGTTTCACTAATCAAAGGCTGGACCACCGGTAGTATTTTCATGATAAAAAATGTTATCAACTACATGCCAACATCATGTTAAATACTATTTGGATATTTAATTGTTCGTTTTATGCAATTTATTTAGTAAAAACTGCCGTATAAACAGTTTGCTTTATCAACCGGGCGCTACGATAGCATGACCGGGCGTGTTGCTGTTTACGCGTTTTCACGAAGGATAGTTTAATAATATTCCTATATTTAACTTGTTTCTGGTAAAACAAATAAATGTTAATGACATTTAACATTTTGTCCTATTAATAACATGTATTTTATACTAATTTATATCATAAAAACAATACTTAATTTACCGGGCGTAGAGTAGTACACGGCAATGGTAAAGAATAGGCCGTGCTGAGTAACGATTCGTTGATTTTGGTGTTGCTGTGTTAGGCCTTTTTTGTGAACTAACTTAGCATGTTAGTAAATAATTGTCTGTAAAAGTGAATGTACACTAGTTTGTTAATAAATATGTATTATAAAATAGTTTACAATTGCAAAAACTATTATCATAATTCTATTTAATGTGACATGTATAATATCTATTAAATCAAGTCTTATTTAGTATGTATACATCCGCCCTTATGAGGGCGGGCATCACTCACTGGAGCTCTCTGTTACAAATTTCTCATGCAAAAATCGCGGAATACTCATTCTTGTGATATATATTCTTTGGTAGTAGTAGGCTAGAGTAGTATTAGCCGCCCGCCGTGCACGTGCCCGCCGGGAACACCACCTTTGTGGTCCTTTGTCGGGTCTTCGACGGTATGCTAACAATAACAATATTTTCACTACTACAAAAAATAAGGAAATGCGATATTATCTTTAATTTTGAATCATTCTTAGAAATTACTATAAAAATATGGGTGTGCATGATTTCACAATCTGTCGAAAAAAACCTTGCGCAATTTGCAGATTACTTGCGCAATTTAATACGTTGCTTGCGCAATTTGAAACAGATGTTTCAATTCAAATTGCGCAAGGAATTCTTTGCACAATTTTAAATTGCGCAAATCGTTCAAATCGCGCATAACAGTAACACTAATTCAGTCATCAACTCCACCTCCTTCCCCAGTTTGAAGTTCTAAATTCTATCTCATATATTTTGTATTCACATTGAGCTAAAAATATGTTTTGAGTCATTTGTTTATGCAAAATTCCTACCTGATTATTTAAACGATTGTTAATTTGTAAAAATTCATTTATTTGAATAACTTCTGATGCCTATGTTATGCGCGATTTGAACGATTTGCGCAATTTGAAATTGCGCAAAAAAAATCCTTGCGCAATTTGAATTGAAACATGTGTTTCAAATTGCGCAAGCAACGTATTAAATTGCGCAAGTAATCTGCAAATTGCGCAAGGTTTTTCGACAGATTGTGAAATCATGCACACCCATATTTTTATAGTAATTTCTAAGAATGATTCAAAATTAAAGATAAATATCGCATTTCCTTATTTTAGTAGTGCAAATATTGTTATAAGTTAGCATACCGTCGAAGAACCGACGAAGGAAAACGAAGCGGTGGTGTTCCACCAGGCGGGCGCGGCGCGGGCGGCCGGCTATACTACTCTAGCCTAGCTAGGGTCTGGACTACTGATACTGACTAGGTTACATGGCCTAGCTTAAACTAATATTAACAAGCACGAATGTGCAATACTCGGGGTACAGCGAAAGAAGCTGTATACAGACGTATACAGTTAGAAAGTAAAGAAAATAGGTTTCGCCAGGGCTCGAACCGGGACCTTCTGCGTGTTAAGCAGACTTGACAACCACTACACTACGAAACCTCTTACATTAAAAATGTGGGTTACAGAAAGTTTTTTAATCCATTTAAATTACAAATAAATGGTAATAAGCACAAAGCAAAATAAACGTGTGTAAAAGTGATAATTACCGATTACACAAAATAAGTATTTTAAAAAATAATAAAAATAAGATATACTCTGTATAATTATCATATTGCGTATACAGTACTTTTCACCATAAATTTAAAAAAAAAAAGGTTTCGTCCGGGCTCGAACCAGGTACCTTCTGCGTGTTAAGCAAACGTGATAACCACTACGCCAAGAATCCGCATATAACCATATAACTACATAACGCTGTGGTGTGTGTCACACATTGTGGCTTCTTAATTAAACAAATTAATTAACAAAAAATTAAAAATCCGGCTCTATAGCTTTGAGGACATGTCCCTGTAGTATGTTCATGCCAAATCCCAGCTCAATACTATAACGAATAAGGGAGGAGTAGTACTTTAAAAATCGCACTTTTTACTCAATAGTGTCCAGATGGAGGAAGAGAAGGAGAAAATGAGTAAGTACTAGACTCGGGTACCCCGAGTAAAAACTTAAAAAGTGAATATTAAACATTATCTTCATTGAAATGGTCTTATTTATTTATAATAAAATACTAAATTTTAAACTCCTCTGCCTAGGCCTAGAACTATCTTGAACTATTTACAGTTCGTTTTCAAATTGCGCAAAGGTGTCATATTGCGCAAGAACTATCTTGCGCAATTTACAAATTGTGCAGCGCAATTTAAAATTGCGCAAAGATTTTCTTGCGCAATTTGAAATTGCGCAAGTTGATTGCGCAATTTGAAATTGCGCAAAAGAATCCTTGCGCAATTTTAAATTGCGCAAGAATTCTTTGCGCAATTTCAAATTGCGCAAGGATTTTTTTGCGCAATTTCAAATTGCGCAAATCGTTCAAATCGCGCATAACACCCACACCGTGACCCATGCTTTAAAATGATTTACTGCTAACGAAACTCAATCTTAAGATGGTGG
Source organism: Antedon mediterranea (assembly GCF_964355755.1). Classification (NCBI taxonomy): domain Eukaryota; kingdom Metazoa; phylum Echinodermata; class Crinoidea; order Comatulida; family Antedonidae; genus Antedon; species Antedon mediterranea. Next base: position 2,371,844 of record NC_092679.1, on the reverse strand, counting down.
TGGCACCGTTCTCAAGACTCGGTTGTGAATGTGCTGGGCCTAGAGACAGACAATTTGTGTTTCCTCACACCCGGTTAATTTATATGAATGATTATGATAAAAAATTACCGTTTTTATGATTTTATTATTACCACGAACGCATCTTCCTGCAAAGTAAGTAAATAAATGTTATTTGAATGATGTATGGACTTTTCTTTCATCAGACAACATCGGCTGCTTTTTGTTGATGATATGCAAAGGAAATGTTATTTGCGCCCTCAACGCCAAGTATAATTCGTACTTTTATTATTAAAGTTTGGTGGTAGGTACTCTACTTTAAATATTACGTTGTCTTTTATAAATAAAATGTATTATTGTTCCTCAAAACATGAAAAACAAAAATGAAATCAAACTTTGAATAGGCCATTTTTTATTTTTTTTATAAAGCTATAAAAATAATATTAATAAGTAAAACATGATTTCGGTTATATAATAAAAAAGGTTACAATTAACATAAAAAAACACATTGACTTCCAAACAAATGGGGGGATGGTTGACTTAAAAAAAAACCAAATGCAACAAAAATGGGGGACAATATATCATAATTATATTCCTGTACTTAATTTCCAGCAAATTTAAAACAATATGCATTGTGCATAGAGTCCAATTGCCTATAAACCCATCACTGAATTTTCTTTAAAATAGCATAATGCACAAAATATGTTTTAAATGTTTGCGCCATGCCTTGTGATTGGTCAAATTACCTATTACGTATGCACATGTGTTGCGTCATTGCGTGTTTCCGCATGATAAACTTACATTAAGAAATCAAGCTTGTGGTATTATAGTATGAAAATTGGAAGCCTGCTGTAACCATGACAACTCCTAATATTATTATTTTATCGCTTTTTAATCATGATGCTTCCAGAATTGTAAAGTTGCTCTAAAGCTGCTCATATTGCAAAATAATCTTGATAGATTCAATTACAATGAGTGTGATCAAATACCATGGTATCATTATTAGTTATATTGCGTTTATAATTGGACACATTTTTTATTATAAAACTGTGAACATCACTTAAACAAAATACATATTCATTAATTAATATTCTATAAAATATAGATGAACAAATATTTTATTTCAAAACTAAATTGTTCCTAATTATATTAAAAATTTTCAAATTACAGTACAGTACATTTATTATAGCATCATACTTAAGTACATACATTTATAATATTACTGTACTATGTATAAAAACAATATATTGGAATGTATCAAATTAGTTACTTAATTACTGGTTCACAAAAAGCACATGGAGTGGATCCGAGTAGTATTCTTCTTTTTCACCAATTACAGGATGGATAAACTAAATTTATCATGCTTATAAATGTAAGTCTTGATGCTTAGGGAGTGGAGTTGAAATAGTCGTGAGTTTCAACCCTGGCACTAGGTCAGGATTGAACTCGAATCTTGAGATTGGAATACAAGCACAACTTCATTCCAGCACAACATTCCACATCAGGTATTACTTTTATTTGTAGTAAAATATTACTTTCTTACTTAATAAAACTTATATTCTGAATCAATGAAATTTAAGTCATGCGATCCTGTAGTTTTTCTCACAAAGATACTTTTTGCCAAATTGTAAGTGGCATTCTTTAATGAGCTGTATCGTCATGTAGTACAAAAGCCACATAAAGCAGCAGTTACGAGGAAAATCTGAAAAAAGCAAACAAATAATATAAAAAGTGTGATATGCCCAAATATGGTAGTGATACAATATGCCTAAATATGGTAGTAATACAATATGCCCAAATATGGTGATAAGCTTAAGCCCTGCTGCAGCTTGGTACAAACATGATGATCAAAATATATTGATCTAAACGTCTTTATAGAACTATACACATGTGGTGTACCACAAACTTTATATCAACATTTTGATTTCCGTGCAAACCATATTTTACAAAGATAGAGAAAAAAAAGGGTAACTTATTACAAATAAATAATAAACTAACCACTTAATATAAGCCTCTCAAAATAGATATAAGTAGTCCTTGTTCCTGCTAGAAACACAATGTTTGATAAACTTAGACAAACGTAGATTGGCGTCCAGCAAAAAGCACTCAAGCGACGCTGCATTGCACGAGAAAACAAAGAGTTCTACAAAAATAAGAAAAGTTTATTTTCAAATGTTTTATTTTTCTCTATTTCTATTTGAAAGAAAGATCAACAAAATTAGATATCAATATGTGACCAAGGGGCCTGATTCAAAATTTGGTGAAGATGGGATTATACCTACAAAAACAAAAAAGGTTTAGTTTTTCCAATGTTTTATTTATCTCTTCAGGAAAGATATGCAGTACCCCAAAACAATCAGGTACTGTATGTGACTGAGGGGGCCTGATACAAAATTATTTTATATCAGGATTGTATAAACAGTAAATTTATATATTATCAAATACTTTTCACTCTTTAGCCTAAATTAGGGGGTGGGAACATATTCGCTCATTCATAAATGGTAATATTATGAAAAAAAGAATATTAAATTAATTTATTCTTACCATAAAGTTATTAAAAGACTCAGTTGACGTAACTATAATGACAACAGATTCAAAGACTATGCCCATCCAATTAAAGAACGCCCAATAGCAGTAATTACGGTTGAAGCCATGCCAATAACACACATATAGAAAACACACAAACGCACCAAGTAATTGACGTATGATACCATGTTTTGAACCACCAAACGGAAAATAAATGTACCTAATTAAAAAAAGAAATAGATTGTAGCAACTTTGTTATGAGATTGGAAGTTAGAACTTGAAGAAAAAAAAACAGATTTGTGAAAAAGGTGTTAAAATATTTTCTTACTTCATAAGTATATGATGAAGTCCTCTATCAAAATACCTGAAAAAAAAATCAACTATGCATAAGTTATTAAAACCTAAAATACATATTTTAAAAGAAACAAATTGTTATCCTACTGGAGGTTTGGTAAATGATAAACTGACTGATTACGTCACAGAAATTGAGCCTTTAATTTTCAGATTGCAAACAGGATTCTCTCCTAAATTAAATGCACATATCTTACCCAGGTCCTAGACTATTTGTTGTTGTAGTTGTTTTACCTACCTATATAAATCCTCTACACTTCCTCCAAAAAACTAAGCATAAATACAATATTTACCTCCACATATCGCTATATTGATACATAGCCATTATACAGTTAGGCGGCTTGGGTGCTTCAACGCCGTCAACTAGAGCTAGAGTTCTTGAAAGGCCGTAAATTACAACATACTTGATTTGAAAGAAGTACAGATGACACAAAGCTGATGCACCTATTTATGAAAAGGAGATATGAGTTAGTAGCTATCCTTAGGCAAGACATACAGTATATAGACATCATGATGTCATATCACTATCATATTTGGGCATATCACTACCATATTTGGGAACAACACACTTTTTTGTCAAACAAGTTTCATAGTGTAGACAGAGTTTAACTTACGTTTGCCTCTCTCCACCCAGGTGCACAAATGGGTACCTGGTAAGGTCAAAACACAACTGTACTAAGACTGCATTATGGGAGTACGTTTCCATTCATGTGTGATCAAAAAATAACCGGGGGTAATAATGTGAAGCGCTTAGAGGTTATCTGCATGAAGCGCTATATAAGAATGACATATTATTATTATTTATTAGTTAGCAACTAAATAAATTCTTTTACATGGTGTTACAGTAAATAGAAACAGTACATGTGTGTAATTGTAAAGCTCTGTCTACACTATCAAACTTTATGTGACAAACAAATGTGATGTGCCCATATACAGGATGGACATGATGATGGCATTATCACTACAATATTTGGGCATATATCATTACCATATTTAGGCACATCACACTTTTTTTATCAAATTAGTTTGATAGTGTAGACAGAGCTAAGAGTTTCATACTTACCAACTGCCATCGGTGAAATTGACATTAAAACAGATCGTTCATTATGAAATGCAGAAAAGTATAAAAAATGGAGAATCAGTTCTAGAAATACTGCCCAAAATATATAGTAGAAGAACTCTTTTAAAATATTGCTGTATCTGTGGATCACTGGTGATGAAATGTACTGAAAAAGAATAGAGACTTGAATATATGCCTTGTTTGTTTGTTTTTTATTTGTTGCTCATTCATCACATACAATATTACAAATATATATAAATGACAGGATGAGAGCATGAGGATAATCCTATAAACTCAAGAGCTTGTTTCAATAGGGCTCTTTGCTATGAAATTTAACTGAACCTATGCCTGTGAAATTGGAGGGAAACATGTTTACGACCATCCTACAGTGCCACTATTCAACTTCTATTATAAGACGTGTAAATGGAACGAGGGAGAGGACAATTGTAGTTTGTTTTGTTTATATATTAAGGCAAATTGCCAAGGATAACCGTAAGCGAATTCATTCACTATCCTTCTTAAAGGTGGCAATCCCATTCACAAGACAAACATATAAACAAGATGCTCTACATAAACAAAGTTATTGGGAGTGGAGTTGTAATTTGTCATTAGAAAAATCCTTACACTGACAGGACTCGAACCCAGGCCCCTGGGATTTGTAGCCAAGCATCATAAACACTAAGCCACAACTCCAACAACTTGACAGGTCTTGGACCTGGGTGTTGTTGATGTAATATTACAAAAAACACAACAAAATTTATATTTAGTACCTGCTGATAAAATTGTTCATACGACATCAGTGGACCAGTTATAAATGTTGGTAAGTAGAACAAATAGACAAGATAATTGAAGAAAGAGTATTTCTGATTGGCTTGAGCAGACTCCTTACAATATTCAAGTCCAAAACTCATACTGCGTACACTTGCCATGGCAACAATAATAACCATGATGTAGTAGTCATCACTTTTGAAGTACTTTAGCTGAAAAAAATAAAAATAGAAAATTTTACAAGGTTCCGATTGGTCTGCTTTTCCCATCCATTACTTTTTTTTAAAGACCAACATAATTCTCCAAAAGCTCTGTCCTACACTACCAAACTTTATGTGACAAAAATGTGCCTATATTTTCATTTTTTTACCCATAAATATAAATTATAAACATTGTAACATACAAATAATAATAATTATATCAAAGGAAGGGCTAAAAAATAGTTAAAACTAATCAAGTTCAGCCAATTTGGACATGATGTCATCATATATCACTATTATATTTGGGCATATCACTACCATATTTGGGCACATCAAGCTTTTTTTGTCAAACTAGTTTATAGAGTAGACAGAGCTTTAAAGAAAAACGACAAATCAGACGCAATACTTACAATGGGAGACATCAAAAATGTATAATTCAATGTTGAAATCTGGAAGATGACGCCAGCCCATATGACATACACGCTCTGCGTTTTTGCCAAGATGAACATGGCGATGACATGTGCACATATAAGAAGCAGAGTTGGTAGGCTAAGGGCAACAAGATAGCATACTATACTGTATACAAATAGACTCCATTGTTTATGCTGAAAAAGTGAAAACAATTTATAGACACTAGACCTACATTTATTCCACCTAATTTAAGCTCAAACACTACTTTTTATATAGAAATACGATATTTTTTGTTGTCTCTAAACCGTTAAACGTGTGAAAAATAAGTCGATTCTAATCATTTCAGCCGCCCGCTATAAATACCTGAATACATTGCGCGCAGACTGATATTAGGTTACTTAGGTAGTGCATTAATTCTCTCTTTTTATCATAATTAACCATAAATGTACATTTATAACACGGAATGACCTGTTTTAATGTTTCTAAAGTAATATGCATTATTTTTTAAACAATTTATTTTTTGAAGAATCGTGACTATGTGAATGTGTATTACCTGAGGAAGATTCTGCTGCATGATGTGAGATAGTACAACATAACCAGCAATACCGAGCATGTTGACTGGATTAAACAGACTTATGAAATGCTTCCACTCTTTATCAGAACTATCCTGCAAGAAGAACAATACGGTGTCAGATTTTAAAATATCCTTCAGATTAAAAGGAATATAAAATGCCAATAAACAGCACTTTCACCTAGCATTATAACTGCAAGCAACCATGAAAGTCAGCCTGGTTAAAGGGTCTTTCACACGGAGATTCTTTCACACCTGTTATGGCACAGTTCCAGAGTCCAGTGTTTCGTGACATTAAAATATGGCATATTCAACAAAAACATTTAAAACTAGAATGCTGAGAGTGCATACCTCTACCTACTGTAAAATTCTCCTACATAAAATTTCTCTGGGAAAAAATATATATTTGTGTGTGTCTTAATGCTGTTTGTGATTTTGGCTAATTTCACTACAAGCATGTGTATGCGAGTTTGGAGTAATGGTATGTAACAAGCCTTTCAATTAACAAATAGCTTCAGTTGACTAACAATAGAACAGCAACGCGAAAATCAAACAAGTGAATTTGAATCTTCTTCTTGTATTTTACTTTTTGAGTAATCCTGCTAACAAACAAACAAACAGACAAACAAACACACGCGATCGATTACATATACCTCCTTGGTGGAGGTAAAAAATCTTTTTTTTTTAGAGTGGACACTATATCTTTAATGTTTTTGTGTGTGGGTCCATTTAAAGAGTTATTACAAATTACATGTTTCTGGAAATTTAGTCATAGTACTCATCACTCATGTAAAAATGAATGATAGGTCATGTTCCTATATTACAGTACAAATTTATACCTACTTTTTTTAATATGCCAAGAATTGACCAACCATCTTCAAAATTGTATCTCTTCAAGTTAAAGAAGTAGGCTAAACAAAAATAAATGTTATGTTAAATTTTGTTTTAAAGAAATTCATTCAATTCTTTAAATATAGATTATTTTATGTATTTTAAATACAGATGCACAGGCAATGCACCGATAGATAAAGTTAACATTTTCACTGTATATACCTTTTGATTGTTGGTGTAGTTCATTCATAACAATGTACATCATTACTGCTATGAACAGACAATAGAAGCCTACTTCCAGCCTAGGAAGCACTGCAATTTCATCTTTTCTTTTACCAACTTCGTGTGAGGATGGGACAGTCTTTGAATTTCTTGTTAGTTCATTGGTTTTCTTGTTTTGAGGTTGCGTTGTTTGTTTGCGTCGTTTGGATTCCATGACTCATTCAATAAATCTGAAAATATGGACATACGAGAGAACCAAATAATCAACTCATTTTTACTACTCATTATTAGTTAGAGTAGGCCTATTACTAGTATTAATACTTATTGTTTGGTTGTATTACTATTGTATTAGGAAATTCTCAATTTTTATTTTAAAAATGCAATCCAATTTATTATTAAGCCTAACCATCTTTCAAAATGTCATAATAATTATTATCACAAAAATGTATTTATTTCGGGCCGAAACGTCCTAGGGTGAAACGTCCCTGCCCAAAACACCAGGGACCGGCCTGGCTGGCTGTCCCTAACTTAACTAGGCCTAGGCTAACCCTACTCTAATAATAATATAGGCCTAGAAAAAGAGATATCATGGAATGCTACAACAACTGAATAGAATAACAGGGAGAGATTATTAAATGAATAAATTAGGTAAAACAATAAATATCACCAATATATACGTTTTAAAATTAAACAAAACGCTAGCCCTACACAGTACACACACAGCGATCACAAAAAACAACATTATTTTTAGTCGGCAATTAAATTGTTATACTCACTTTGTTTTAAGATTATTAATAAAATATAGTTTTATAAAAAAAAATAACGATATCAACTATGTATATTTTTTATTGTTAAATACAATTTTAGAAGCAAGAAAATAAGTTTATTTATTTTAGTGATGCAACATAAATAACTTATTTGGAAATAGTTTTTTGTAAGTTCATAAAAACATGGCGGGATGATTGAAAAATGTGAATTTTGTGATTTATAACAAATTAGTCATGTAAAACCGTCCAGATGAGTCTTACATCTATGTATCCTATGAAGAAAAAAAGAAAACGTACTGCTGATAAAACACCAATTAGAAGAACTCGACGGAACTGGGGTTTCTGCACTATTTTAAAACAAAAAGCTAGGCCTACTACTATAGACTAGAGGAGGCCCTACCCTGCCTTGTTTTTTTTGTTACTTTAGAAGACCTTGTGTAGTATATAGAATAGAATAGGCCTAGTGAAAGGTAGGCCTGACTCCGACTGTCGTACGTAGGCCTACTCATAGAAATTATAGGCTACTACCAGGCTCTATATAATAGGTACATTGTAAACTGCCCTACTTACTAGCTAGTACTAGTAGTAGTAGTATAGTAACTATAGTAGTAATAATATAGCATAGCTAGCTAGGGCCTCTAGAATAGTACGTAGGACTTAGGAGTGCCGTCCACATGCATGATGATGATTTTTTGTTTTTTATTTACTATTTTTATTTATGAATGATGTATCTTTCTTACAGATGCAATTAGCCCGATGGCTACATCATTCATAGGCACACCAAGTCCAAACAACTCAAGTATTGATGCTGATAAAGATATTATTTGGGACAACTGTTCTCCAACTCAACATCTACCGATGCGACTAAGTATGAAAATAATAATTTTGATACGGTGGGCAGATAACCCTAATTTATTTCCCAAGTTCAACCCATCAATCAATTCTTGAAAGTCCTTCAATAAAGTGTTATGTGCCCACAAATATGGTAGTGATGACATCATTGTGTCCATATATGGGCACATCACATTTGTACTGTATCCCATGTCTTGTTTTACTTATTATTTATAAAGGAACCCAAGGCAGACAAGAGGTTTCTGACATCGCTCAGTTCATCAAGTTAGTTCCAGCCGAGGTGTGTATCATTTAAATTTTAGGTCATGTATAAAGCTCTGTCTACACATCAAACTTTATGTGACAAAAAAATTTAATGTGCCCATATATGGACAATGTAATATCACTACCATAATTATTTGGGTATATCGCTATCATTTTTTTGTCAAATTAGTTGGATAGTGAAGACAGCGCTTAAGTTCTCAAAAGTCTAAAATAAATGATTATTAATACAATGTCGTTTAAATTTAGAATGCTGTTAATGTTGAGCAAAAATTACCACCACTACTTGGATTATGGATGGAAAGAGGTCATGACGTTACAGATAATTTCAAATCATCTAGTACTCACCGTAAAGTGAAGTAAGTAATACCAGCACAACGAAAATAAAGTTCAGTGCACTTCCGCAAACCATTCTACACCAAGTTGAATTTATAAATGTTTTTGTGAAAGAATGATTAGGTTATATCTCTGATCACCCTTAATCTTGTTTAATTTTGCAGAGTACGAAAACCGAGGAGTAAAATTGGTCATCTAAAGTCTGATGTGTTTTCGTCTGAGCTTTGTAAGCTGGCTAAAATGATGGAGAACAGACAGGATAGTCCAGTAGCTAGAGACAAAATGAAATTAAGGTAATTTAGTAATTGGTCTGAGCCCTGTAAGTTGGCTTAAAGGATGGAAAACAAACAGGTTGATCCAGTAGCTAGAGACAAAATAATATTAAGGTAATTTAGTAATTGGTCTGAGCTCTTTAAGCTGGCTTAAAATGATGGAAAGATTGTTCCAGTAGCTAAAGACAAAATTAATGTAATTGCTCTATATCTATATTTTCTTCTAACAGATCCAATGTACCCCATGAAATTCCAGAATCCATATTTTGTAGAACATCAACGCCAAATGAGGAAAAAACCATTAATTTTATCAACCGGAAAAGAAGTTTGAATGGTAGTACTGGTAGTAGTGAACTTTGGGGTCAAGACGAGTGGTTTGAAGACGAATCAATTCTTCAACAGGCCACACAAATTGAGCAAGTCATCTGCTCACAGATTAACAATGAAAAAACGCAGAAAATACAACCTATAATTCTTAATCTTCCAAGCGATAAAACTCCTGTCACGCGGAAAATGAAAGGTGGGGGAAACGTATCCAGTAATAAGTTTAAACCTAAGAGGACAAATAATTTAGTTTCTGAGAAAACTGAAAATAAACCGGTTTGCAATGTTCCAACAATTCCACTCAAGCCCCGACAACTCCATGGAACATTTCAGAAAACGGTTCGGGTAAAATCGGAAGAAATTGATGTCAGCCCAAATAATTTGTCTCCTGTTGTTGATGAGAACAATGAATTGTGGGATGATTTGGATGACAACGAGTTGGATTCTGTATTTGATAGTGTTGCTTGTAAAGATACCAAGGTAGATAAACCTGCAGGTCAGAGGTCAAACCGCGTTGTACCAACTCGTAAATGTTTTAGGTTCAAGTCTAGTGAGCAGGTTGAGATAAAACCTAGTAGTCGAGCAGATGAGAAGCATTTCAAGACAACAAATGATGTCAAATGTCCAAGTGGTTTTAATCCAGGTGGTAGCAAGCAATTAGCATTCCAGAAGCTATGTTCACCTGTAACCAGGTCAATGACCCGGAATAGAATTACTGTTCAAAAACCTGAAAACTTTGGTAAGTTAAAATAACATTTCGGCCGTTCTGAACCAAAAACAGTATAAATTTGAAATCAATGAATTGTTCAGTTTTTCAGACACAAGAAACATTTCACTAGGTGGTGGGAGGGGTTAAAGGTTAGAGGTCATTGGGCTGGCTATTAATCAACAATACAACCCAAAAGATAATATAACTTGGATCTTGAGTGAACCAGCATTAAACATTGAGTAATGTAACTATCTGAACCTTTAACAGTATCAATTTTAGTTTTTCAGACACAGGAATACATTGCACTAGGTGGTGGGAGGGTTAAAGGTTAAAGGTCATTGGGCTATTAATTAACAATATAACTCAAAAGATAATATAACTTGGATCTTGAGTGAACCAGCATTAAATATTGTTTATTGTAACTATCTGAACCTTTAACAGTATCAATTTTAGTTTTTCAGACACAGGAAAACATTGCACTAGGTGGTGGGAGGGTTAAAGGTTAAAGGTCATTGGGCTATTAATTAACAATATAACTCAAAAGATAATATAACTTGGATCTTGAGTGAACCAGCATTAGATATTGTTTATTGTAACTTCCTGTTCTTTACCCTGTTCTTCCTAATAGCCATTGTATTCATTCATTGCAGATTTAGCAGCTACCAACAACAACAACAACAATCCACAATGCAGCCAAGAACAAATCGAACAAAAGAGGCTTTTAGCTTTACAGAGACGCAAAAACAAAAAACAACCCAGTAAGAGCCAAATCAATCAAAGATATTAATAAAAATATAAGATGCATTCTTATAGAATTATAATTACTGTACTCCCGTGATAACATTTTAAAACTCATTTATGCCAGCTTTTTTGGACGGTGATATATTTTGTAGAAAAGTTTTGATTTATTTTTTCCGCTTGTTATACTGTAGGGCTTGTAACTTAAATTGTTTTTTTCTTTCTAATACGAATTCTAGGTTTTAGCTTACTGCTTTGAAAATTGTATATTGTAAGTTAAGTGCATACTCTACTATATTTTCTATAAGAAACACATTTGCTACAGTAATAGTAACTTCAGTTTAAAATACACTGTAATGTTGCCACATTCAAATGTTTTGCTATAACAACACAATGCTTCACAAAATACACATATAATTGTTATTCAAATAAAATACTTCTATTGAATTGTATATTACCTATTGGTGCTTCAACTATTAAATATTATTACTTAAATTAAAAAAATAAAATCAAAGCTTCATAATTTTTTTTCTTATTCTTCTTTCTTTTATTTGAAAATGTTTTCATTGTCATTTCAAGAGACATTCTTTGCACACAGCAGTTGTCAGTCACACAGCAGTTGTCAGTCACACATTGTGAAGAAGATACTGTACATCACCCTGTAATAATACTTGAGCTCTGTCCACACTATCAAACTAGTTTGACAATGTGTGATGTGCCCAAATATGGTAGTGATATGACATCATGTCCATAAATGGGCACATCACATGTTTTTATACATAAATTTACAGGCATAGAGAAACTCCATACTGGGTATTACTTAATTTATAAACAGTGAAAATGAGGATAATTGTGAGAATGAGAAGATACACAGCCAAGATTCGAGCCTGGAATCTTCTGCTTGTAATGCAGGAATCCTACCATTAGACCTTATTAGCTTTTCATGGTGTGTTTCAAATTTGGATAGCGACTCCATAACACCCCCGGCATAGTACAGTGGAACAACACGAGTTGTACGCATGCACAACAGAGATCAATTGGATACGCTCTTGCCATAACTTTTTTTAGGACTATAATGTTTTACGTTCCTACCAATTTCACATTATACCAAGAACCACAGTATATCATTCTCCCAAATAGCTATATAAATAATAATAATATCCTGAATTTAGCACCTAATGTTTTGATACCTCCAAGTGCTGTACATACAAACTGTATATTCTGATCGAATGTCAGTCCCTGGCTGTGACCTGGGTACAAAATTAGGTTGTGTTGATTTACACTACAGTAGGTTGTTATTAACAATGTATTTAGCAAAATCTTGTGTCTAAATTTAACCTTAAGAAGTGGATGGGATTATACACGGTCATATACAAGTATCCAAGTACAGCTTTCATTTTAAACTTTCAACTATGAAAGTTACAGAAAAAAAATCTAAAAATAGATATGATACACAAGAGATTAGCATTTGAAACAAGTTTCAAATGCTAAATATAAATACAAAAACAAAGATCATATGATGAGGTAAAATATTTGATTTGAAAAATATAAGTACAGTTGTATATACAGTTAAATCATCATCTTTACAGCACCAACAAAAACAACAATCTAAACAACAAAAATACTAAAACCTGTCTTTCTTTTCTAGAAAACTAAGTTGTCTTAGACTTCTAGAAACCAATAGATGCACTGATTATTTTTAAATAACATAGCATAAAAGTAACTTCATATAACGAGAGGCAAGCCATGATCCAGTCTTCTGATCTTAGTTTTTAGACACCCATCATCAGATCTAGATATAAGGTATCTTAGTTTTCATCACATCACATCCCAAAAATACTACAGCATAACTGAAAATGAAGATGATTTTGGAAATCGTGTAGACTATGGGTATCTTTGAAGGCAGGATAATTTACGGAAGGAGTGCCATACCTGGGTTCTTTAAAGTGCACATTAAGCTAGGTGTGTTTGCTGGACCTCCAGTTTTAAGTTCTTATCCAAGAAGATTTTTTCTACCACCAGATCTATAAATAAGGCGAGCCTTAAGCTCTGTCTACACTATCATTTATCAAGCTAGTTTGACAAAAATGTGTGATGTGCCCAAATATGGTAGTGATATGACATCATCATGTCCATATATGGGCACATCACAAGTTTGAACCCATGCCTATTTTATATTTAGTTAATATGATACAACCATCATATGGTTTACCAATGAACAAATAAAAATACAATTTTTTTAAATGTTTAGTTTATGAATCTGATCTGATTATGACATCATACAACCTAAATTATAAGCTACTTAAGTGATTAGTTCAATTTAGGAGAACATGCAACATTCTTAATCTCTGTCTACACTATCAAACGTTATGTGACAAAACAACTTGATGTGCCCATATATGGGAATGATGATGTCATATCACTACCATATTTGTGTATATCACTACTATATTTGGGCACATCACACTTTTTTTGTCAAACTACTTTGATAGTGTAGACAGAGCTTTAGAGGACACAACACTTCTTTCTGATCCTGATTTCCATCAAGGAACTTTTCCTAAAAAAAATATAACATACAGTACTATAAAAAGCAACTCAATGATTGCTATGTGACCAATATTCTATACATGATATTTACATTTTGTTTAAATTTCTAGACTCATCATAGTTCAAATTGTTTTCTTAAAAACAAATAATTGTTTTAAATACAATACATTGTAATAATAAATAATAAAGTCAAAGAATAAACATGACGTGGCCGTATTCACCATTCACACTTAAGCTATTAGGAAAATTTGAATACAATTGAAGGGAAATACAAATAAAAATATTTGTTATGTTAAGTTGAATACTTAATATTTAAGGGCTCTGCTTTCTAAGTGGGACGTTGTTGATAGACATAAATAATTTAATATCATTATTTAATTAAAATGTTTACTTTTATTAAAGTATTACTTACTTATTTATTCTGCTTTACCGCCGATAAAAAATAAGTGGGGTTATTATTAAAGATATATTATCCCCCTGAAAAAAAAAAATGTTTGTCCAATTTTGTAGAATCTTAATTTTTCATGTTTTTGGGGAACAATACATCTTTAATGTTGTTACAAAGGCTGATATTTTATAATATATTATAAATTATACCATTCAAAATGAAAGAATATTTCCGTTCTGTTTTCCTACGATCATTTTTTTCTGATCTTCTTTGCAAACATGTCTGACTTTGAGCTAGTACTCTGAACTTCTCTATGAGTTCGTTTTCTACTGCACGTATCTTTATTGTCGCCAGTCCTTTCATCCAACATGGCCACTTTTGCTGACAAATCCTCAAACATTTGATCGTATTGCACCTGTTTACTCTGTTGCTCTAAAAGTTTGCGTTCTAAGACGCCATTTGCCGTTGATAACTCCGCTATAAGGAGACCCTGTTGGGCTACCGTACGACCCTGTTCTTCGACCTTGCGTCGTTCCTCCGCAAGTTGAGTTTTACAGTTTTGTAGTTCTTTCTTTAGCATAACAACGCTTGTCATGGTGTACCTTTGTTTCGACTGAATTTTATGTATAGATTGTTGGTAACGGTCGACACCTATGTCAGATGAATTGCTATCTCCTGTCATTCGCACTCCTAAACAAGGATATAATGTATAATGTTAAACATCAAAACCAATAGATGCACTGATTATGTTTAAATAACATTGAATAGTGTTATATGAGAGGCAAGCCATGACGTTTCGATCTTTATTTGATCATCATCAGGAATGAACAATAATTCCGACGTTCATATTATAACAAATCATGGAATACATCGGGCCTAGATACTGGGGCTAGCTAGGCTTGTTTAATCATGCATATTGGCTGATAAATAGAAAATTTCGATGAACAATTCTTATTGTTTGACTTAATTAAAAACATTTTTGTTTTGTAATGATTTTTCCATGTTTCGTTACCCTTCGGTTAACGTTTTTCATTGATGCTATTTTTTAGAAATAAGGTTTTCGACAAACATAGCTAAAGCACCTAAAGTTGTTTGTAATGCTTGTGCAGCACGCGCAGATGTATTTGTTTACAAAGTGGGCAGAGCTTGCGTGTTGCATGTTGGGAAATAGCGTTAAAGTTCTCCTGCAAAAACCCTACTACAGTATGCCGTTCTTTAAGCTACACTATATAACTTACCTGAGCTACTAAAAGTTTGCACCGGTGATTCGCGTGGCAGGAGTGACTTCTTCAGACCGGGAACAATTTTTTCATCAAAATGTTCCATCGCCATTGACGAGATATCCCGGAGTTCTTGAAGAAGCTCATGGGCTCTAGGGGGCGACTCGGTTGATTGTAAATATCGTAACACATAATAGACTTCATCGATTACCTTTAAGAAAAATATTTGTGATTTAAGAAAATTTGATGAAACATAAAGGAGTAAATGGAGAAGGAAATGCCAAGCAACTTTTATTTAATGCCCAAATTAATATAAACAACAATTCTGATCGCTTTGGAAAATTCCTATTTTTATTTATATACTGAATATAGAAATGAAACAATCAAGCGTCGTGAGAGATGTTTTTTAGTTAAATTCTATTAATTTTTATATTTTGTATCTAAAAAGAGAACTCTCTAATTAATTAATTTTGATTATTTTAAGATGAGATTACTGTGAAAACTTATGTTATTTGAGTTGTGTACTGGGCACTCTGTAAGGAAGGTCTTTGTAATAGGGAGGAGGTAGTTTTCAATTTAAGAATAAATAAGAATAAGATAAGTTGGATGGTAAACTTATTTTTTATTATTTTTGATATTTATTGTCTAATATCATTCATTTTAAAGTCTTCTTGGACAACTATTTCTTTTTAAAAAATGGGAAGTAAATATTTTATAGTATTTTTATCCATTCGCTTCGTTTGCAGTTTGCACTTTTTGCGTTTCATACTTTTTTGATGTGAGGTCACGTTATTTACCTTTCCTGGAATGAAGCAACATAGACGGAGGTCAATGTACTTAGAGTAGGTCATTGATAACAATGACATTCTTGTTTCAATAGCTGACAGAATGTCACAGTGTCGTGAAAGCGCATGGTTGCGCCGCTCCGATTCGCGTCGGGGGAGCAATGCCTTTAGTTTACGCGAGCATTGGTTGTGGTATCGCATAACCTGATGTAAACCTTGGTTTAATACATTTTGACAAACTTGATTGAAAAACTTGCATACCTGAAAAATGAAGAAAAAAAATCCTAAAAAAATATACATATTATTAATTTGATATTAATAAATTGTTACTAAAATATAATTATTATTAATTTATTCATCAAAATTAAATTATTTAAACACACACACTTGTATTAATTATTTCAAAAATTAAGATCCTAGGCCTATGCTTTGGCGAAAATACAGGGGAACAGACCATCGGGGCACACGGACATACAACACAACATTGCAGTGTCAGTAGCCTACAAGCCACCTAGCTAGGCCTAAAAAAGCTAAACTTAATCACAACTTACTAGACGTTTTTCACTAATTTCTGAGTACGAACAATTCGACAAAATAATCTCCACAACTTCTGTAGGTAATGATAGTAAATTTAGTTGTTCTAATACTTTGTTGTCATCTGTGTCGTTCGTTTCTTCATAAGATAAAGATGTTGACGGAACAATTTCAGAACCCTGCACCGACGGATCCATTTTGTTTTTCCATACCAAATCTACGTAGGCCCAGAAGGCACGTTTAGTTTTGAGAATATTTTGATTTTTTGATAAAAATGAAATCATAGCTTAAATAGCGCCACCTAATATGTTATCGTAGATACATTTTTGTTACCATGATAGAGTCAATTCAATATATTTTTTGATTCGGTTCCAACTCCACACAATAGTTTTGATTGTGTTTGCGACAATCATAAATATTTACCATTGCCAAAATAATTGTTGAATCTAATTTATTAAGACAAATTATCATTCAAAATCTTCATTTTTTTTAAAAAGGCCTAAATAAATTTGTTGAATGTAATGTAAATGTAAAATTGTGTTTGCTTGTTGAATAAACATCACAATTCACACGGTTCTTGTTTGATTGTTTTACATTTATATTTAAAAGCAATGTCTATCGATGGATGTAGACAAAAACAGGGGATTAGGGGACAAGGTATAAATTCAGAGAACTGCAATCAATCATTAGTGCATATTATTTGCAGACTCTTGTAGTTATAGTAATCTAATTTACTTTAGCAGTACCTGACCAATTAATTTCTGTATATTTTACACTTATGGTTGTTGGTCAACTAAATATTGTGAAATGAAATGGTGTTGATTCCATTGGAACCTGGATTTAGAGCTCGGGAATATACAGAAATAATAACACAGAAACTACGGGAAATTAAAGAACAAAGTGTGGTTTATTTTTCACTGAATCATCTCATTAGGTTTCACCAGAGGAGAGACCCGCGCATAGTTACAGTATGACACATCAAAATTCAATATTAACAATAACAATCGTATCGTTCGATCGGGATGATGAGACGGGAATACATGTGTGACGTTCTAATACTGAAGTAAATTACAGAAAGAAAAGTCCTTAGTGACGTACACTCCACTTTAAATTATTAGAATCGACTTTTTTACATTTTTAACCGTTTAAAGCAATAGGTCCATATAGTATTTACTGTATATTTACATAATGTACTGTGACCTTAAATTAGGTCGAAAAAACCTAGGTATAGGTTTTAAGGTCTAAAAGGTAAAAATCATTACTACTCTTATGACCTGGGATTTGGTAGCAACAATAAAATAATCAGAAGACAAACTGAGAAGCACTTTACTTCTCCAACTTCTACTTATACTTAGAAGTAGATTAGTGCTCTGGTGCGAATGAGTACACTTGTTGAAATACACCATCTTACATCAAGTATTGTCAGAGAGATAAACAGAAATTAAGGCTTTAATTGCCCAAGCCACAGTCATTTTTTTTATAGTTGACATATAATATTATTTGTGCGGTGCCTTAAATTGCTTCAGTGCCTGGACCTCAGACATAGTGAGAAATCAAGGGTAACTCCTTTAATTTATCCTGTGACTTCCCAAGATTATACCAACCAACAATTGTGATGTTAATAATTTTTTTTTTAATTTCTTTTTTATTTTGGAAATATCATCCATATTAATAAACTTATAAACATAAAAATAAAAATCGTAAACTCTAAACTTAAGTATATAGAATGCTTCTCCATCTACAATACATTTTGGAGTTTTGGAGCATATGTTTGCAAACACAAGCAACAAGGATGTTACCACTATTCAACATACGTTGCATGAAACCATAGGTGGATTTTCGCATGTACTCATTAAAGGAAGGAACGTCCATGTTCAATATTAACAACTTTGTTGCTGTAAAAGTCATTAATAATCATTTGAATTTTACCTAGATAATGAACAAACTCAATGAAATTATCAGCATCATCGTCATTAATAATAATAATGCGATTATTAGTTGCGAAAGAAATAACACAACAAACTACTTTAGAGATCAAGATGGAGTCGAGTAACTTTTTTTCATAAAGCATTCTGGGAACTAACAACTATGACGTCATACAAACATATTAGATATATAGATAGTAATAATATTAGTAAGTATTTTACATTTTAAAAAGGTGCCATATAACAGTGAAATCACATTTGTAAATTTTTTTTTAATTTTTAAAGAATGGGGAAATATTAAACATCCCATCCCTGCTTTTCATAAAACAATTAGAGGTCGACTTAAGTTGACACGAATGTACAAACTATCTCTCTTATAACATAGATATATATTGTATATATGTACGAAGTCAACAATTAAAATTTCTGAAACTGACATCCAAGTTTTTTAACTGTTAACTATTAAAATGTGTAGTTTGTCACATGTTGAACTGGCAATTCTTAACTCTTCTTCCTCTGGGTAACATCTTCATCTTCATTTAATTCTAAAAAGACAAAAACAAAAATGTTTTCCTTTATAATAAATCAATTTTAAGCTTTAGCTGAAATAATAATAATAATATCGTGAATTATAAAGCGCCAAATGTGGTGTAGCACTGTAGCTACTCAAAATTCTCAGCAATGGAGATAATGCAAACTTTGGAGTTATATGTATTTTCTCATGCTTTTGAGCATATTATAGTACTGTTAACTATAATATCTCTATGTTTTGAGTAAGGTAGTCTGGCTGTTAAATCTAACTGAAGTTGTACTTTGTTGAGTTTCATTGGCAGACCAAGAGGTTGCAGTAATCACAAGTCAATGCAACTACTGAATATGCATGAACATGTTTGAAGTAGCATCTTTGTTGAGGATGCTGTGGAAATGATACCTTACATATTTGCAAGTGTTTGTAGGCCTATGTGATACTCCATAAGGATCAAAAGTAACCTCAATGTTGCGCATTTCTTTGGATGTCAAAGTTGAGATGATGCCAATTGTAAAATGTTGAAGAATGGGTTATGCTTAAATGAGCACAAGTTGTATACTAAACTTTGGTTTTATTAGCATATAATATGTATTAGCATATTTAAACATAACTTATTGTTAATAAGCCATCAATACAGCTCCATACAGAAAAATCACTATCTATAGTAAAAGGGTTAAATTGCTAGTGTTCCTGTACTAAAATTTGGGCCTTGAAACATTTTTGAAGGGCTGCAGGACGTCTGCAGATTGAGAAACAAGAAGTTTGTTGTTATAATCAACTGGGTCACTCATATGATGATATGCGTTACTGCCTTATCTTAAACTATTGCAATATTGTCTGGTGCAACTCTTATCCTTCCAATATTAAAAAACTTCAAACTCTTCAAAAAAAGGCCATCAGGGTTATATCTGGCGCCCCACCCCTGTCTCATTAATCTCATCTTTTTTCTAAGCTTCATCTTCTCAAAGTCCTTGGTATCAATCTAACCCAACAAGGCTCTTTCATCTTTTCTTCTATTAATTCTAACCTTCTTAAACATCTTTGCTACATGTTCACTCCTAATTCTGTAATTCATTATCATCATACCCGTATTAGTTCAAAATTACATATTCCAACCCATAAAACCAACCACTTTCAACACAACATTAGGTATTCCGGACCCACTTTTTGGAACGATCTGCCACTCCCCATCTTAAACTCTGTTTCCATTAAATAATTTTTATCTAAACTTAAAAGTCACCTTATTTCCAAATATTAACTATTCTTTTGTCAATTATTTATTTTATATTTATTTATTATTTTTTTTTTTTAATTGTCTGTGTTAGTAAATGTTTTTCATCTTTCTGGGCTTGTACCTTCTTCTTTCTAAAATCTTTTTTTATATATTGTACATTGTAATCAATTTTGTTATACGAAAAGAGTAAATAAATGTTGCTTTGAATTGAAAAAGTCACGATCGTGATACTGCATATATAGATTGACTGAAACTAAATGATGTCATGTGCATTACAAAGAGAAAACCCCATAAACCGCATATTACCAAGATTAGTGATTCACTTACAGGAGCTCTGTTTTGTAATGGGTGCGGTGGCCTGGCTGCAGTTCTTCTCAGAAAAACTTCAATTTCTTCAAAACACAAGAGTACTGCATCTGTGCGGTCATAAATTGTATTTGGTAGAATCTGTAAACAAATATTGTTTGTTACAATACATACGTATTCAACTAAATTGTTTCACCTTTCTATTAATAGGCCTACTATTCGAAAATTATACAAAATAAAATATACTTAATGCTTACATTAAACGCGAAATTACGATTAAATTCAAAATCTTCTCCAACACCAGCTAACTGACGATAGGTGTTCTCATACGAAATAAATATTCTCCGCCCTGCTTCAGTGTTGTGACAGAATAAATCAAGTAAAATCATCGAAATTGAAATGACCGAACGCATTGCATTCTAAAATAGGAAAGATAAAAAGGATAAATCAGATGTTAGAATAACAAATACAACTACTAGAATTTAATTCATCACTTTGGCGAATTACAGGTGATCGTTGTGAAAAAAAAAAGATAAATTTATGTTAAATTTTACATGTATATTTTATGTGTTTGAAATAATAAATATTAACTTACAAGCCCACATACAAGAATTTGAATCATGGCAATTAAATAAAAATGGAATCAACTCTCGCTCGGTAATAACTTAAGGTGAAACCCATTTACCTGCCCCCTCACCAAATGGTGGGGTGGGGGGGGGGGGGGTGCAGCCACTTCTACAAAAAATATACAATTCAGGGAAACTATATACTGTAATGGTTATATCAGTCTATGAACTGTTTTGCATGCATGACTGTGAGAAGGGGGCTCTAATGAGTGCTTATTTGCAACATAGCTAATATTGTATATTGAGTTAAATTCGTGAGAGGTCACCCCTATTTAACTTCCAAAACTAGGAAGTGTTTAATACATACATGCTGTTTTGAGAACAGGTTTTGACAAAATCCACCCTAATCCTTCCCATCCTTTTTCTAACCAAGAATTTAACTCAATATACAATATTAGCAAATATGTTGCATTGAATTACTTACCAGCTTATTTCTTATAGTTCGGAAAATCATTTTTTGTTCAGATTCTTTTTGTGTTTCACTGCCAGGGAAAATTAGTACAAGGAGAATTACTGTAGATAGAAAGACCCCTAACCCCATATCATAATATTATTATTATTTTATAAATTTCTAATTATTTTTTTCTGATACTAAACTTTTTGGAGTAAAATATTGTTACAAATACACTATTTTTATAATGACACAAATAAATTTCCAATGCATCTAAATTAAATTGACAAAAGTTATATATAAATAAAATTGTTGGTTAGGTGACGCGACGTGACGTTCCTTTCGGTAAACCAACTGAACCGCATATTATAGAGTATTCTAAACCAACCATAAGTGTCGTACTATAGAGAAAGTAGTTAGAATTACACAACAAGGAACTGTTTTTATACACTTGTCATCGACAAATGGTAGGAAATGGTATGTCATAGATATCGATACAAAATGTACGTCTATATTTACCAATGCATGCTTTGGTAGTTTTATGACAATTGCCAGCTATTACATGTACTGAATTATTATATTAGTATCAGTCAACTCTCCGAATACCAGAAACTTTTGGGCTGGATGTCTGGCTTCCTGGAAAGGTGTGGTAATCAGAATTTCTTTTTTATGATAAAAATGAATTTGGGACCTTTTGGTTCCCAAGAAAAGTCTGGTATTGGAAGAGTTTATGGTTTTCAGAGATTCCAGTATTGGGAGAATTGACTATATTTACAACATTACACAAAGCATCAAAATACATAGTGTCCAGGTTGACATTGCAACCTCCTCCCCCCATATTTTTTAGTGGATTTTTAGGAATGGGTTTCCCCCTCACTTTTCAACAGCAAATCATTCAATTGTTGAAATGAAATAGAAAGTAAGACTCGCATGACTTGCATGACGTATAGTGTAATTTCAGAAAATACAGTATCTAAGAAGAATAGATTTTGCATGAATATAACCAGTGGTGCACAGGACCAGTGCCTAAAAAAGTGCTTTACTAAACCCAATGTTCTATCTTTGTTAATAATTGTATTCTTCTTCTTCTCCTTGGATCCACCCGTTAAAACGAATAAATTGTGTTTCGGCATGTTTTGCATTGCTTTGATGCGTGATTATGGAAATACAGCGGTGGAACACGACTTGACGTTTGCTCCCAAACCCTTCCCATCATGCATTGTGCAATGACGTTCCTCAATCAAGCTACTTGCGATAAACCTATGGATAGGGAGAAAAAACAAGAAAATTATTAATTTATGCTAGTTTACTCTAGAGGGCGCTAAATAAGTATTATGTATTTACATATAGATTTAATTACCATATTTTACATATTGTTTTGCTGTAAATCTGTAAATGTACAATATTAGTATTTAGAACTTTTTATGTAGCTTGTTATTTGTAATTTTGTTTGTAAATTGGATGAACCATTAACTGATCGTATACCACTGATAAAGGTAATTCCTATGAATAAATGTAAAGTAGACCCTAAATATTCATAATATTAATAAACATTTACATCAAAGAATGAGCAATCCGCAGTAATATTTTCCATGCGGTATGGCGTCGCATTACGTTGGGCAGTATAACTTTTTGTGACGGTAGCCTGGACCACCGGTAGGGTTTTCATGTTATAAACTACATGTTAACATCATGTTAAATGCTATTTGGATATATAATTTAACTTTTTTTATTTTATGCAATTTATTTAGTAAAAAACTGCAGAATAGACAGTTCGCGTCAAACTACCAGGCGTGTTGTTGTTGACATGTTTTTACAAAGATAGTTCAACAATATTTCTATATTTTACTTTATTAATTAAATTTAACATTGCACTGTATCCTATTATTATTAATAAACAATAATAAACATGTATTTTATAATAATTTATATCATAAAAACAATTTTGGATGGTGGTAAATAATTTTCTGTAGAAGTGAATGTACACTAGTTTGGCGCCCACTAGTTTGTTATTAAATATGTTTTATAAAATGTTTTATAATTGCAAAATATATTTTCATAATTCTATTTTTAATGTGACATGTATTCTACCGTATTTAAATCAAGTCTTCTTTAGTATTTATGTACCCGCTCGTGTGAGGGCGGGAATCCATACTATGTTAAAAATGATACAAATTTCCAATGGAAAAAATCGCGGATTGCTCATATCCTTTGTTTCCATACCAAAGCAGAAAGGATTCGCATGTGATGACAAGTTCTTCTTATGAAATACAAGAAGAAAAGAATGACATTGTTTACTGCCGAAAATGCGCCTATGACTATCTGCTTTGATTTCCACGTGGTTCTTACCGTAAAACTCTAGTACAGTGCTTTTATAGAGTAAATCTGACAACTTCCTATTCATGGTGTGTAACTATATCGTGACTGCTGTGCACATATATGGTGCGTGGACGTGTTGAATTGTGTGTGTGTGCGCGCGAGTGACGTGGGACGTTTGTGGTCACGCATCGATGCACAATCTTGAGGTATAACCGGCCATGGAGGTAAAAAATAAATTTATTTATTTTTTACCTCCATGGTATAAACCTAAAATCCACCGAAAAAATGGATTTAGTGGTGAAAACAATAATTGTTTGCAATCATTGTAGGGCATCTTATTAAGAACATTTTACAGCAATTTGTTTTCGTTATTTTGGGGTTTTTTTTTTTACGCTCGGCTGGTCACGACTGTTTGCGCGCCCTCCCAGGTCTATTCTATTACTAGAGTAGTAGCGTCCAAAGCCCGGCCCGGTCAATAATCATCACAATCATTGTATTCCTGATGTACCAATATTTCAGCTGATTTCCAAGAAGGTACGCCTATATAAATCAATACTACGGATAATCCATTTTTTAATGCTGTTATACCCAGTGCCAGCGATGAAAACAAAATATGTCTCAAAGTTATCATCATGTTTTTTACCAAATTATGGTATATTTGGTTACAATTATGCTAGATTATTTAAAAGAATGATAGATCATGGAAAATATGACAGATAGCATATTAATGCTAGTTATAGATTTGTCCATTACGGTACCTGGATAGTGAGTGCAATGACACGCTCTATCTAATCTATATAACAGCAGCTGCCCAATGCATTGTTAATTTTGTGGGCGGTACCTCATTTTCATTGGCTGTCGAAGGGGAATTTCCAACTTAGTACCGTTTCCATGAAATACTGGAATCCGATTTCGAAAACAACCTCATAATCATAACGCTAACACTGTGGTGGACGTACGTAAAATGAATTCTCTACAAATTAAGTAAGTATTTAAAATTGTCTAGTAATTTTGACTAAATGTTAAGCTATAATTAATAGTGCAGTGGCCATTAGCTAGGCTGCCTATATATAGTTTATTTATAGAATGCGAAATTCCCCCAGCAGGTCGAGGAACTAGACTAGACTAGCATATGATTAGAGCTGGGGCGGATTGCTATAAGCGGTCTATAACCGGTCTTAGCGCTTAGCCGGCTATAATTCGTGACGTAGCAAGTAGTCTTATATTATAGACCATTGCTATACCGCGGTCTAACCTGTAATGTAAACGGTCTTTAAAATTAAAGCCTACTCGAAGGAGTCTTAAAACAGTCCTAAACCTCTCTTTTTGTTGCTTTTACGTATTATTTATCGTCAAAGACAACCAATTGAACGAGTTTTAAGTGTTAAATCAAATAATAACGGTGATTTTATTGTTATATAGGCCTAGGCCTAGAATGGATTTTCTCGCGTAGAAATGTACGTACAGGGGCGGATTGCTATAAGCGGTCTATAACCGGTCTTAGCGCTTAGCCGGCTATAATTCGTGACGTAGCAAGTAGTCTTATATTATAGACCATTGCTATACCGCGGTCTAACCTGTAAACGGTCTTTAAAATTAAAGCCTACTCGAAGGAGTCTTAAAACAGTCTTAAACCTCTCTTTTTGTTGCTTTTACGTATTATTTATCGTCAAAGACAACCAATTGAACGAGTTTTAAGTGTTAAATCAAATAATAACGGTGATTTTATTGTTATATAGGCCTAGAATGGATTTTCTCGCGTAGAAATGTACGTACTGTTATGATTGTGAATTGAACAAGCGTGACGAACATTACCTTATTTGGTATTCTACGCGCAAAGTACGCCCTCAATTTGTTACTTTACGCGGTCTTATCTAAGACTGGTTTATAGCAATGGTCTATCAGGAGTGGCTTTAATAAGACCGTCTATCTGATAAAGCCGGCTTTAATCGGGGAGTTAAGACCATCAGTTAAGACTGTTTTATAGCAATCCACCCCATTATGATTGTGAATTGAACAAGCGTGACGAACATTACCTTATTTGGTATTCTACGCGCAAAGTACGCCCTCAATTTGTTACTTTACGCGGTCTTATCTAAGACTGGTTTATAGCAATGGTCTATCAGGAGTGGCTTTAATAAGACCGTCTATCTGATAAAGCCGGCTTTAATCGGGGAGTTAAGACCATCAGTTAAGACTGTTTTATAGCAATCCACCCCAGAGCTTTTACAATGACAAAACAAGCTTCACAGACAGGGATAAACAGGGTCACAAATATTTAGGGGATTTTTTTTTTCTATTTTTAGCTATTGATGCAATCTATGATTTTAAATTATCTAATAATAGATCTAGTCTACAATTATCCTGGTAAATCTAGTTAGTATTTAATATTACATTACAATCAATAATATTATAGATGGGCCTAAGGTCAAGGACACTACAGTATGAAAATAAAATTACAACTACAGCTAGGCTATACATGATCAAATATTTTTTTTTTTAATGTAGGGCTTTTTAAAAATGTTTTTTCATCTACTAATATTTTTTCTAGATGGGACCGTTTTTTCTACAGACAATGAACATTAAACGTCTAAGTTACTTTAAAACATATCGCCATGTCAATTTATTACCCGAAGAGGACAGTATACATGCCGATAACCATACAACTATCATTTTAAACCCATTTACACCATTGAAACGAAAGAGAAAACAATGCAAAAAACGAACGGTTATGATACCGAACTTTTTATTGACAATGTTGAAGATGAGTACTTGTGTACATTATGTCAGCACGTGTTACAGAAACCAATGCAGGCATTATGCGGATGTCGGTTTTGTGCGCCATGTGTCTCGTAAGTTGATTATACAAATATATTTGTCTCTTCTTTAGCCCTGCCCACCCCGACTCTCCTTCAATAGATTCTACAGATTAGCATGATCCCATGTTATGGCTACGCAATTACGGTTCCACTGTCTTAACCACTCGGCCACTCACTCGCATAAAAAATATAATAAAATAGTTTAAAAAATAATACTAATAAAATAATAAATTTTGAAGAAATGTTGCTGAAATTTCCTGTGCTCAATTGAATTACAATTTATCAATAAAATTGAATAATTAATTTTTCTTTTTAGGTCTGCAATTGGAACATGCCCATCATGTAATGGAATCAATAAACAGTCCGATTTTAACAATGATTTTTACGCTAGAAGCCAATTACGAAAAAAGTTGATGTTTTGTGTAAATAAACCAATTGGTTGTACAGCAACTATTAAACTTTCTGATTTAGAAAATCATTTAACTGACTGTTCATATAAAAAAGTTAACTGTGTACATTTTAAGAGTGGATGTGATGCTAAATTATTTAGAACTGAATTACAGGACCATTTAAAATATGACTGTGATTACCGTTTAGTGGAATGTACATACTGTAATGGAACATATACTTTTAATGATATCAATGTAAGTACTGTATTTCAATATTCTTTAAATCTCTACAGTGTTGACATTAAGTGACCCTCCAACGCCTTTTTTCAAATTATTTTAATGCCTTTTTTTCTTCTGTAATAAGCTCAAGAGTCTCATAGCCGTTATGCTACAAATTATTTTGATCTTGTTGAACTAAAAATACCAGGGGCCAGATTCTGATACTGCATATTAATGATTAACAAAAACAAATTTTCTTGCCAAATTAGGAATTTCCAAACTAACATTTCTAGTCTAGACTAGTCTACTCTGAAAAATGATCCTTTTATGGTATTTTATTGTACTGTTGTTGGATTTGAATGCATTCAATCTATAAATCAAACCATACATTTTTATAGCGCCAATTCTAAAAAGGTGATCATGAGGCGCAATTATCCTGAAATTGGATAAATAAAGTTCAAAGCTCACTCTGATTTCCCAAATTGAGCAACAGAAAAGTTTGAAATGTTATTGAAGCGGAACACACATTGTAATTGTTGAAGTTGTTGATTTAGTTAGTACATGTTTATATAATGTTTATTTATTTCCACAGAGCCATAAATGTAAAAACAAACCAACTGCTTGCCCAAATGATTGTGGAGCAGACGAGTTGCTTTTAAAAGAGGTAATTCTTAAAAACCTTTTTAAAATTTGTTTCCCCTTATATTATTATAATTTCCATTTTACATACATATGGGATCCTGCTCTTCCACGTTTTACAGCTGGAGTCACCTACAACACCTATTCAGCAATACATAGCTGACTGAGGTGTTATTTAAGATTTTTTTTTCCGATTGTCTAATGGCTTCTTTCCTGATTTCCTGATGAATAAAGATTGTAATCCACGGATCACAATAGTACCGTCTTGTTAGGACAGCAAACAAAATCTTTTTTTTTTGTTTGGTCAATTGATGTATTTGGGCCAGATATGACCAATATATCAGATATACTTTTGGAATATCCAAGTTGAGAACATACAACTTGCATTATTCCCTCTCTCTCTGTCAAGCTTTTGCTGGTTAGCAATGCATCTTAGTCAGATGTTGACATGACACAATTGTATTAATTCATGGAACTTTGCAAGGCCATCAATTGATCAACTTTTTAAACAATATTTTCAATAAGGAAGAAAATGAGCATGACAAGTATTGCTTGTTTCTATAAATCCAAACAATGATAACCTTTATATTTCCTACAATTCAACCTGAATCAGGATGGTATTAACTGTTGTATAGACTGTGAATTCATGGTCAAAACAAAAGGAAATAAATACTAGACCACACAATGAATTATTGTCAAGTAATAACAATTTCATTTTAAAATTACTGAGAACGTGGTAATGGGAAATGAGTGTTTATAGGGCAAACCAAAACTCACACACTTTAAAGAATAACAAGCTGGAGGTTGTGTTCCGGGCAGTGCAGCGTTGGCACCAAAATCTTTCTACAGGGGGCTATGCGAAGCAATGCGTTCTAACATAATTTCTGCTAGAAGAAGTGCCCTTTTCAAACTAGAGGAACAGTAGGCCTAGTATGATAGGCCTAACGTAAACTATAGATAACAAAAACCCCCTATAACAATTCTGGCTACATGTCTAAATAATGTAATATTACAAGTTACTATGGGCTTATTATACTACTTGTGGTTATTCTTTTTTTAACTACATGAAAGCGGAATGAGGGTGTGAGTAATGAAAACACATTTATAATATTCTCTGAATTTAACAAATCAGGAATTTTTTTTCCGTTGTAGTTCCTAAATCAGTTCCTAATAGGCCTACACTTTATCACGACACGTGCACCAATCTCACCTCCTAAAAGGTCCAACAGTCCATTAAACAAGTTGAAAATATTTGTTGTGTTCGTGTAATTAACTGAAATTTGTTTGAGGATCTTATAAAAAAGTATTGACCATATTGACCAATAATGACCAATTTCTGTGAAATCAACGTCATTGTACGTATGACCTGATGACCTCTAGATATAGATGTACATACAACAACTTTTGTTTGATTAATTTGACAAATATCTATCTGTTATCGACAAGCTGTCTGTCATTGTGATGACATCGCAACATTGTCTAGTTTTGCGTGATTCATATCCTTCTCCTTTCATATCGATAAATTTTAATATTAATACTGCATTGTGCTTTTACTATACTGGAAAGTTTATCAAAATTAAAATTTAAAAATAAATATTGACTAATAACAATGAGCCAGATGTTACATAGGCTTAAAACAAACACGAACAAAAATATTATTTTGATAATCCTCTTTTGATAAGACACATTTGGTATGCTAAATTGCTTTTAGCTTCTTATTTACATAAATCCCGCACACCTGTATGCAAAACATTCCATAGGAATATCCAGTATTCTGTTTCGTTTTTCCAGGTCTAGAAATTTTAACCCAAAATCAGAAACCATGAAATATATGCAAAGTTATACTTTGCATACAATATGAAATATTACAATCAATAACTTTACAAGTCAATGTACTATGACAATTTAGATTTTGTGATAAACCACGGCTTAAAATCTGCATCAATTTGCTGCAATAATACCATTTAACTTAAAATCTTCATTTTCGTATTGTTCAAATGACCTCTAAAAGTTGAGAAAGAGAGTTTTGTTTACTTTTTAGACATTTTAAACGCATGCAAGGTTTCATATTTCAGTGATTGTTTTGTGATTTTTTTCATATATATCTGTCAATCTCTTTATAATAATTGGGGGTTGTAATTGAATAAATATATGGGCATATTAAAGCTTTTATTACAAAAACCTACCTACTGTACTCCTTAATTCATCTCCCAAAGCCCTATTGAAACATTATTTTTAGGCAGGCTGTATTCAATTAGCGTTATTCCGACAGTAATTACTCACTATAATCATATGTAGGCCTATTGTATGGTAATTTTTACTGCACTTTGTATACTATTAGATACAACACGTGTCTGGACAGATTCTATTTATAGTATTATCTTTAGCAAATATTGATTTATTTAAATTTATATGTATAAAGGCCAACAGTGTAAACTATAAAAACCAAGAAAAATAGTAAATAACTTGCCTGAAAAAATGTCTATGCTAGATGTCTTATATAAAAGCTCTATTCAACTATATTGTTAATAAATCTATTACCCTTTTTATACTATTGAGAGAGGAACACGAGTTGAACTCGGAGGCAATTTCCATTTACACTAGCCAAAAAAACTGCGAGAAAAACTCGAGTTGCGCCCATTTACACTACATTGATCACACCCCGGTGCTGTCAATCAAATCACTATTGCAAGCGCACACGTGGAACTTAACTGACTATGGTTTAAATGTTTAAACACTGGAACATATCGTCAAATCTCATATAAAAACATAATAATAATCCGAATTTACACACAATTTATTTAATTTTGAATGTAGTCCATGTGTAATATTTTCTTTGTGGTTAATAAGATTATCATTTATTATTTTAAAAATTAGGGCCTACCAATTATTTTTCTTTTTAAAATGACTGCATTTCCGCCTTGTAGACTGTACGTACTTAAATAGGCCTTAAATTGTTAGGTTGGCGTAAAAATAGGGTAGGTACG
Source organism: Antedon mediterranea (assembly GCF_964355755.1). NCBI lineage: Eukaryota > Metazoa > Echinodermata > Crinoidea > Comatulida > Antedonidae > Antedon > Antedon mediterranea. The sequence continues at coordinate 2,340,791 of NC_092679.1, read as the reverse complement.
GTAAGTATTTAAAATAAAAATGTATTTTTTAATTAGCATAACAATGTATCAATGAAGGAAAATTATTATATGGTACTTTTTCAGTTGCTAAAAAAGATATCATTTTCATCTATTGAGACGTCAGTATTATATTATTTTTCCCTTTTTTAATAATTAGGCCAACATAAAATTGGCCGGCTCCAATATTACATTTTTAGGCTTTCTGGTAAGGTAGAATGCAAACAAACAATTTTAATATTTTTAGCAGAAAAGAAAAATCACAAATTTGTTTGTGCTATTACCATGTTGGTAATGATTTTTCTTTTATATTTTGGCAAATAGTTTAAGAACCTGTATCCGTCATATAATGTATTGTTTTGATGTATTATGTTAAATTGGATGCACCACTTCTGTGTGTGCCACCGATGCAAAGGTGTCATTTCCTAATAAATTATTATTATTATCTTTAAAAGAAAATAAGGAACAGCACAATATATTGTACAATTATTATTTTAAGCAAAAAAAGGTGTATTTTAAGCAAAAAACCTATTTTGTTTGCATAATATATTGTATTTCTGTGACAACATGTTACATTTTCACGTCAATGACCTTTAACAGCTCGGTGTTGAACCACAAAAACCGTTTACACTTCCGTGTCTCCGGTGTAGATTCGACTACACCGGAGAAGGTACACCGGAAAACATTCAGCTTCGTTTCACCACAGGGAGAGCACACTGGGGTGGTTGGATTTTCCCATTTACACCAGTCAATAAAAACCACAACACCGGCGTTTAACGGCCCGGTGTACTAACAACCGCGGGGTTACACCGCTGTTACGGTGATAGTGTGTGTAAAAGGGGTATAAGATAAATAATAATGACTGTAGGCCCAGAGGAAAACCTTCTCTATACTGTAGTATACCTAAATTTATTTAAGCAATTAGTACAGTACACTGCTTTGCCATGAGTGAGTAAGTGGCCGAGCGGTTAAGACAGTGGAACCGTAATTACGTAGCCATAACATCGGCATGGGTTCGAGGCTCACTCACTCCTTGGTTCTGGTGGTAGAACGAGTCTTCTCGGATAAGGACTATAAACCGTAGGTCCAGTGTACACATCTAGCTTGTGTGCACTTTAAAGAACCTAGTACATCTTTCGAGACGAGTAGGGGGTTACCCCGGTGTATTAGTACATCACAGCCACTGATCACCAACTGGGCCCTCTGGGAGACCAGTCTTTGACTGAAGAGGTTACCCAGTATAAATATATATTTCAATTCAATTCAAATTCAATGGTTACTACTATTGGAAAAATACAGCCCACGCATGAGCTTTTGAAAAAAAAAAATCTTTGGTCTCTTAATAATTGAACCAAAACAAGTCAGCCAACGCGCTACAGTCACCGAAAAAGAAAGAAAAAGAAGAAGTTATGGTTTGTTTGATAAAATGTACAGAAAAAACACATTAATATTTATTAATTCAGTTTTTATCCTTTTTTCAGGTAGATGATCATCTTCAAAATGAGTGTCCACTTGTCAAGGTGACATGTCCATTTCAACCAATGGGTTGCAGATCAATGGTGAGACCATTTTATATCAATAGTATTTGTGGTAATTGTAAGGTAAAAGAAGTATTGGAAAATCATTTCTGAAAATTAAATAAAACGTCAGAACGAATAGAATATAAGATACTTATTTGCCCAACTGATTGGTTGACCTTGTATTATCATCATCACCACTTAACGTGTGGGCACAAACAGAAATATAATAATAAAGGAAAAATAACAATTGTGAAAAAAAAATCCTTGGCTAACAAAAAAAGATTATTAAAATTTTAAAAACATGCAAAGGGCAAAAGCTATGCTACATTGATTACATAGAACAATATAATAATGGTTTTTTACTTAAAATTGCACTTAATTATCATGTGGGTGATAAAATTATAAATAAGATATTTGAAACTGCCAATAAACCATGTTTCTTTTGTGTATTGTCGTTAGCCTCTGTAGCTTTATAGTGTACCATAAAATTCAAATAAGGCAAAACGGTTTGAATGCTTTGAATGTTCTGCTAGTGCGGTGGCATGTTTGTGATGTCATGGTTACATTACAATGATAATATGTACATCAAGATAACGGCTGCGCAGAACTAACCATAGTAACATACATAAGCATTTACTTCTTCAATAAATCATGTTATCAGAATAACAGGAAGTATTTTTTAGTTGTGATTGTTGTTAAATATAATACAAACATTATTGTCAAATGCTGGTATAGTCCATAGGCCTATTAATATAATCTTTATGAGTGGTAAATTCCTGTTTTTTTATACTTAGTTGAATTCCCATATAGAGTAATATCTTGTAACAATAGCCATTGTGATTTTATTTTATTTTGTATATCCCCAAATATCTTAAATTAGTATTTTCATGCCCAGAAAGGTATGTAGGTTTTGGGGGGAGGGGGGGGGGCTGTTATTTGCTATTTGGGATTACCGCAAGATACTATTGGCTCTCATTTCAAGACTTTATTATTATTAGTAAATGTACATGAAAATATCAGATATATATAAAAAAAAAACACTACTCTCTGAGTTTGACAGAATTTAGTATGTATAAAAAGTTCATTATAGCCTGTCATACAGTAATTGTGAAAATGAAATAGTTTTATATTATTATTATTATTTCCTGGTAAAGAGCAGAGTATTATTATTTATATTTTCCTCTGAAGATTTCAAGAAAAGATACAGCAAATCATCAAACAGAATCTACAAGTGAACATCTATTTTTAGTTTTGGAAAATTTGGAAAAACAGAACCTAATAAATGCTCAAATTAGACGTGAGAATGAGGAATTAAAGTCTACCTGTCATCTACTGTTAAATAGGCTGCAACATTCTGAATCGGAATTGAAAAAATTTAAAGTAAGTATAATTTAAATATTTCCTTTCCTGTGTGTATGAAACCTTTTATTGTAACATTATTGAATACGTACAGTATGGTATAGTTAATTGTAACTAATTTTATATAACTATATTCTGTACCTATTTCATCCTTAAGGGCCACAATGGAAATAAGTTTGACCATTGGTTACTCTTTTGTGCTACCCTAATTTCATTCTTGTACTGTTTTTTTTTTAAATGTTATTTTGTTTTGAATTCAAATAAAGAAATGAAAATGAAAAAACCCATAGTTTAAAGGTGCCAAAATTGTGAAAACATTCTAGAAAAATTTACTAAAAATTGACATTAAAGATGGAAATAACAATTGAATTGATTTTAAAAAACCCCCAGAATATACCCCTTCCCGTGCCTCAGTAATTCATCACAATATAAATATTTTCTTTACAGCTTACGTAATAATGTTCATTGTTGTTATGTTAAAAGAAAATTTGTTTTGGTCGAGACATTGTAGTAGTAGATTTCACAATCTAACAAAAATCAATAAAAAAAGAAAATGATACATCATGAACAGCAGAACACTTCTTTGTTTGAATGAGAAATAATTATGTTAATGATATGTATGGGAAATTCCAGAATTAAAAAAAACCCCATTGTTTGGCTTAATAGGCCACAGGTGGCTAATGTGGTAATAGATGAAAATAGTTAATTTGGAAATTTTGTAATAGGTTAGTGCATTCAACTCAAAACAAAGGGTCCTTTATGTAATTCCTAAGCTGCAGTTTGTTATAAAAATATCTTTAATATATTGTGTAAAATGTGTCATTTTTCACAATTTTTAAATTATTTCCTCCCTTTCAATTCCATTCTCCCCGGAGTTTCATTTTCTAGATTCATTATGTCTTAAAAATCATTATTATCATTAATAACCTTTTCTGATAAACATAAAATATATTCATTTTTTAGGACCTAACAGAACGCAGATTCAATGACTTACAGAAGAAAACAGAACAATCATCCAAGGACCTGACAGAACAGATTGCAATTTTAAATGAAGAACAGAAAGATCAGCAACAATGCATAAAGGAAGTGAGTGCTAGAAGTGTGAACACAAGACAAGCTGCTGCTCCAAGAGCAGGTGAGATTATAGAGAATTTTATTTATTTTATATCAACAACATTTTACGAGTGTGGTCCATCCAGCCAAAGCTGATCATTAGGGACCCTCATAAAAATACAATATGACAAGTCATAAACATGAAACAATTAAAATAAATAGAATTTATAAAGATAAACAAAAGAAAACAATGCATAAAACAATTAGAAATAAAAAATAAATAAAAAAGAATTAAATTTAATGAATGATGATGTTGATGGTGGCAAGTTTGATGATAATGTTGTGTTTGTTTTTAATTGGAAAACTTTCAAAGATAACTGTAAGCAAACTAATTCCCATTCCTTCTTGGTGCTCTGCATAAATAAAGTCTTTAGCTCTGTCTACACTATCAAGCTAGTTTGACAAAGAAGTATGACGTGCCCAAATATGGTAGTGATAACATGATGTGTCCATATATGGGCACATTTTTGTTTGATCATGTAGACAGAGCTTTAAACAAATTGTCTTTGAGAGTGAAGTCAATAATGACTACAATGATTTTTAATAAGATATTTTAGGATGATGGGATAATGATGGTGATGAGATGGAAAAGATGATTAAATATATTCCTCTTTATTACAGATGTTAATGTCGAAACAAACATAATGAGAGTTGATATATCTGAGTTGCAATTCAAAGTGAATACATTGGAGCAAACAAGCTATGATGGTACACTATTATGGAGGATACCAAACGTTGATAGGGCAACAAGGGAGGCCATCAATGGCAAGACCAATTCACTCTATAGTCCACCATTTTATTCATCCCGCACTGGGTACAAAATGTGTTTACGATTGTACCTAAATGGTGACGGTATGGGCCGAAACACGCATGTATCGCTCTTCTTTGTTATAATGCGTGGGATGTACGACGCTCTGCTTCCGTGGCCCTTTAAACAAAATGTAAGTTTTTATAACCATTCTTCAATTTATACAAAATGTATCTTGATTTGATAAAACTGCACATACTAGAACAAACCAGAGTAAAGTCTTCTACTTAATATTGCAGAAGCATGTGTCCTCATAACATGTTAGGGTAAAAACAAAAGAGATAGTAGATTTGATTGGGGTTTTACTTGCCAATCCACATTGCAGACCAATAACAATATTTTTACTGTTTATTTGTAGGTCACTTTGATATTGTTGGATCAGGAAACTGGACAGAGAAGTTTAAGTGACTCCTTTCGTCCAGATCCTAACAGCAGCAGTTTCCAGAAGCCAAAAATTAACAGAGATATGAATGTTGCAACTGGTTGCCCGCTTTTTGTCAGTAAACAAATTCTTCGAGACCCGACTTACGTTAGAGATGATACAATGTACATTAAAGCAATTGTAGAGCAAATGCCAGTAATTTGGTAAAATGTGCCAGTTTAATTTCTAAAGTGGAATAAAGTTAGTATTAAGAAAAGATTTACTGCTGTATAATTAATTCAATTTAATATGGTAGACTGTACAACAATATCGCTTTCATTTTGCTCAATGATATGCAAATGATGTTTCTTGGTATTCCAGGTTTTTATTATCGTCTTAAAATCAGCATCCAAGCGTAAAGCCTTGTCTCCACTAGCAAGCTTCACCAAACTCCAAGTTTGCTGGTGTATATTTGCAAATTTGTCTTCTGCAGTTTGCCTAAGTTTATTAACGGTTCTACACTAGCAAACTTTGGAAGCCTTTTCTTGACAAACTTGGAGTTTGGCCAAGCTTGCAAATAAAGTTTGCTATTGTAAACTTATTCAATTTTGTTGTCTGCAGTTTGGTGTACACTAGCAAACTCTGGAAAACTAACATAAATATATTGTACCTTTTTAAAAACAAGGCCAACAGCCATAAGTCGCGTGCTAAAACGCATAGTAATACCGGACCGACAGACAGACCGACCGACATAGTGAACTAATTATTCATAATTATGTATTTTTGTCATGGAAATTAGATATAGATTTTAGATAATCTTTTTTAATTTTAGACACTCATGCAGACAGTTTGGAGGCAGTATTTAAAATTCAACTGTATTCTTATATTAAGAAATACATACCTGCTGACATTTGGGGGAATAACCAAGTCTCACTTTACCAAAAACCTGTCAAAGAAAATAAAGAAAACAACATGGTGGACTTTGTCAGTTTTTTACATTAACAATTTTGATTAAAAATGATACTGCTGCAGTTTATAAAAAATTAATGGGAAGGTAGTAAAAACATTTAATGAAATTGGTAGCATAAAGAATAGTTTGGCAGGTATGTTGACGTAGTATATATTATACATTTATTATTAAAGAAAATTGAAATATTTACGGTCCAATTTTTATTTTTTTCCGCTATGTTTTTCCAAGGAGAAAAGTCATATACTAAAAATTAAAAACAAACAAAACAACAGAAGATGGATATAAAGTTAATTCTAAAAAACGTTGTTACAGAGAAAAAACTGTTTACGTTAATGAGTTTAACAAAATTCTGATCCCAAAAATCTTGTAAACTTTTGATTGACGTTTTGAACATTGTTTTAACAAGCATTTTCGCAAACCAATCTAACCCTTAGATCTGAATCTAGACGCCCTAGTCTGAATAAGAGGCATTGTTTTCTATAAACATAATAACTTAACATAATCTCTGTATCCGACATGCTAGTAGGCGTACTGTTTACTGTCCTTATCAGTTGCATTATTATTGACGGCTACCTACAGTATTCTTAAGGCCAATTTACACTGACAAGTGGTAACGGTTAGAGGGAAAAAAAGGTATTTCTTATGACCATTTACACAAAATGCATTGTGGATGGGCAGAAACCCACTCGGGATAGAAACAGATTCTTTGAGATTTAGTATTTACCTACAGTAATCGCGCCTTTCAATAACCTTTGACATGTAAATAAACTTTCCTACCTTTTGGTAAATTCTTATCTTTCATGGACGTGGAGATATTTGAAAAAGAGAATATTGTATATCTCTGTATTAATTAATAATCTGTAAATAAATGATATGGAATATAATCAACCTTTCCAATATTGGACACATTTCAGCTGACCCAAAATGTTTGGTTTTCCGGAAAGTCTGGTTTTACTAATACAAATCGAAAAGTATTATAAAGTTTAGGGACCCTTTGGAAATTCTTGTTTTGGGTGAATTTTCTGATTTTCAGGTAATCCAGTATTTGAAGAGTTGACTGTGCACCATGTAAAAATATATAAATGTATATATTTAGTTTTTTTTTTTGAAAGGCAAGTCCTATTAATCAAAAACATTTATAACAAAAAAAAACCCTTAAAAAACATGTTAACAAAAAAAGTCTGAAAAAAATATTTGTGCATTGCAATAAACAAAAAAACATCTCGCATACCTTCTTACAGGTTGTATTTAACTGTACAGTGCTGCCAAGTTTTGTCATGGAGAAGTGGCTGGATCAATTCTGTCATGCTTAAAACTTGTTTTATACATACAGTATATAATTCAAATACATTTAAGGTTTTATGGTTGTCAATAATTTGTAGATTAGAGGTTTTGTTATTTCTTAAAGATGTATTGTCCCCCAAAAACCTGTAAAGATTAATTAAATCAGACTTTGAATAGTTTATTTTGTAGTTTAAATACAGTTAATTATCTTTGTAGAAAAAAAAATGTTTTTACTTATAAAATGACAAAATAAATGGTTAAATTCAATCAAAAATCTGCTGGTAGCCAATTTGACTATTTTTTCCCCATTAAATTACAGTTTTTTTTTCAGATAATACATTTTTTTTAAATCAATTTTTGGTCAAAGTGGATAATTTGTATGTGACATTAAAATGACATATTCATTTAAAAAAATTTAAGAATTATTTTTTTAGGGGGACAATACATCTTTAAACATTTTGTTTTGTTTTCATAGTTACCTCACTTATTTCAACATTTAAAATATTAATTGTCAATATGTTGCATAAATAAACTTTTTTTAAAGTAGTGTATGTATATAGAAAATGTTTTTAATTAAGAATTTAGATTTTAACGTTTTGTACAAAAGTGCGAATTTGTATATAAAAAGATCTTAGCAACCTATAACAACATAGGTCTATGCCAAGGTAAGTGAACATGAAGTATGTTACCTACAAAAGGCATTCATCAAAATGAATTGCATTATTTAGGTATGAATAAATGTTTGCAAAAGAAAGAAGACCTGATTGAAATAACCAATGCTGGCTACAAATTAACCAGCTGTTATATGAATTGGGTTTTACAAAACATTTGAACATTTAATATTTTAAGAGTTATTTTATATATTAGTATTATCATTTTTTTGTAGTTTTAGAACTAGATTATAAAATGCTAATTGTTAACATTGGTAAATTGTATTTAATAGAACCAATTGTTATATGAACTGAACATATTGTATTTTAATCATTTTTATGTACAGTACGTAATTCTTGTAAATGCTATTCCTTAATTGTAACAAAGAATGGAATTATAATGGAATACAAAATGTGTTGTAAATGATGTTTGATAAATAATGTATTAAAGTATTAATTAATGTAAGGTTTAAGTAGGTATACTCATCCAGTTCTATCTAAACTAGTGTATAGTTTTTAGACAAATTCTATGATACAGCAATGCATTGTAAATAAGATAGATAAAGCACTCTGTATCATATTTTGATTAGATACATTGGTAGGCACATACCATGTACTTTATTTATTTATTTTTTATTTATTTTTTTTTTTAATGTGAATTTATAAGTTCACATTTTAATTAGATACAGTGGTATATATTGTATTTGTTCTAAAAATGTTTAAATAAAACTTTCATCTTTTTAAAAAAGCATTTTTATTTTTTCACAGTTAAAAAAACATAGTTCTTTTTTTTCCCTCAACATTTCAAAAATGTTCACAATTAAAATATCTCCAATGATTCTAACTTAATGTTATCATTTATCAAGAACAAACATAAATTCATGACGTTGAGAAATCAGGAATTTTCTAAGTTGATTCTGACTTTTATCGGACATTTCATTAAGATAAGGAAATGATATACATATTACGTTGATTTCATGCTGTATAAATTCAACCATTGAAAAAATATGTATCTGGTTAATAATTAATATACATCATTAACAATTTCAGGGTAGATTTAATTTGAACAATGTTCTAATTTTAGACGATATGGTAATTGAGAAAGAACTTTTGGTTTTTAATAACCCGCATGTTTAAAGAACATAACACTGTAAATTCCCTTGTATTGTAATAATTACAGAAGTTCTTGACTTTCATTTTCAAAAATACACAATACCTTTAACATTTGAAGTTGTAAATTATACCGTATTTCCCCTTCTTTATAAATAAACACTGTAGAATTCCTACAAAGAGGAGACCTTTGAGACTGAAAGGTACTTTATAGGGGTATACCAAGGTAGTTCTATGGTAATAATGTGTTTCCTCAGTTATAAATAATAATAATAATATCTCATTAAAAAGATTCATCCGGTTGGAATTACAGATAAAATGTAATAGTTAATTATATCTCAACTTTATCAATAATTATCCTGGATTTATATAGCGCCTAATGTTGTGAAACCTCTAAACGCTGAACATTATTACCCTAGTCATGTTTTGGATCAAACATGTATGGAAACATACTCCCATAATGCAGCTAGTAATCAGCGCAAAGTTGTGTCTTGATCTAACCAGGTACCTATTTATACACCTGGGTGGAGAGAGTCAAACGTAATTAAACTATCTTGCCTAAGGATACACGCAATGCGGCGAGAGTTGGATTCGAACCCACGATCAGAAGTCCAACGTCTAAAACACTGCGCCACACATCCTCACAGTACATGTTTAAGTACGAATACAACTGACATAGCCACATTTAATTAAAATATACTCTACAGAAGTAATAATGAAATGGTGAAGATGCGAGACATAACATTAGTATAAAATGTAGTGTGAAATATTCACTGTGATATCTCTATACCTTATGAAGCACATTTATCCATTTTAAAAATGATATTCATTAACATATTTAATTACTGTTACAAATTATGTCCTTACAATCTAAATAATACAAATAAATTATATTTTTTTATTTCTTTTTTTAATAATATTAATATAGATAAATTGTAATAATACTAGCTAAAATAATTCTCACTTAAACACATACCTTTTGAAGGTGTAAATTGAATTTAAACCTCAAAAGATAAAAAACACAAATATTTCAATTAGTTAAGCAATTAATGTCCTAAAACAATATATTAATACATTTCAAAATATATATACAGAAACACTTATGTTTTTTTTAATTTATAAAATCATATGATCAATTTGCCTAATAATAAAGTGCACGTGAGTTATATAACAATACTATAAAAACCAAAAAAATGAGATATGTATTTTAAAATAACTTTTGTAAAAACAAGCTTCTACTACGCCTGTCCAAAAGTTAATTGATTGATTATGGACCAAACAATTATAGAGTGGGGGTGCTATACAATCAAGCTTTTTATATTGTTATCATTGAGGAAGTATAAACTTATTTCCTTGCTAGTTCGATCAAAGTGCACTGACCTCCGACTTCTCCCATAAACAATAACATTGAGATATAACATAGAAGCATTGACAGGTTAATGATGTGTGTGTGCAAGCGTGAATTTATGTCAAAAGCCTTCCGTATATGATACAAGTTTTAATGGCTTATGTACTATTGTACTACCAATCAGAGTGTATCATTCTTTAAGGCATACCATTCTATTCTTTGTGTGCAGCAAAGTTTTTTCAAATGGAAGGAATCACAAAAGCACTAGGCTTAAATACAACAAAATTGCAATCAACAGTAAATAAATCAAATATTGTGATAAATAATACAAAATCAATAAAACTGTGTACGAATACAGTAGAACTGTTGAGACACCCTTATCCAGGGACACCCTTATCCAGGGACACCCTTATCCAGGGACACCTTTATCCAGGGACACCTTTATCCAGGTACGCCTTTATCCAGGGATGCCCCTATCCAGGGACTCCCATATCCAGGGGCTCCCATATCCAGGGACACCCTTATCCAGGGATGCCCCTATCCAGGGACACCCTTATCCATGGACTCCCATATCCAGGGACACCCTTATCCAGGGACTTCCATATCCAGGGACACCCATATCCAGGGACACCCTTATCCAAGGACACCCTTATCCAGGGACACCCCTATCTGGGGATCAATTTGGCATCCCCTTAATATCAGTTCTACTATATTAACAATATGAACAAAAAATTATCATACAAGTTTGTTTTATGCTCTTTGATAATCTTTACCTTTCTTACTATGCTTGCCTATAGAAGAAATCAAATTTGACAAATTAAATATATTTTTGTGCCTAAATTTGTTTTATAATACTTCTTGATGACATAAGCAGTCTGAATATAAATATATATCAACTCGCTCAATACTGGACACACTTGGGAAGGTTTTCCAAAAATTGTGGTTGTCCGAATGTGTTTTTAAATGGTAACAAAAAATTGGACTTCAAGAAAAGTATGATTCTGGGAATTTGCAGTTTTCAGGGAGTCCGGTATTGAGAGGGTTGACTTTATTTACTTATGCTACATGGGTTCACACTATTAAATAAACACAGAAAATGTGTGTATCTGTTCTCTACACCATTCGCTACACCTTTGATATGATAGTTAATGCAGTACTGTTATCATAAAATTCATTTATTAAAAAAAGGTTGTAGCCAAAGGGAAATTCATAATATTAAAATCATGTTCCTCACATACACGTATTATCTTTTAAATCTTAAACCAAAATATAATCTTACTGCAGTTACAGCAGTAAAGGATTTTGTTTTGTATAACGGTGGGTGTATTTGGGATTACTTTGGTAAACAAGATTTGAAAGAACTATTATTCTGAACATTCACACTATTGTATATCGTTGTATTATAAAAGGTGGATTCATTTGCATACATTACCGTTGGTGGGTAGAGCCCTAAATGGGTTTATTTGTTCGAAAAAAGACCCCTGTAAAACATTGGCTTCTCAATTGAGTCCCAATAATAAAGTGATATGTTCTTACCAGTTTGTATATGCTTTATTTTGTACTTAAGCGCACGTTCAAAATGTAATAAATACTTAGGATCGCTTCTCTCTGGCTCCATAATCATCTATGATAACATATGAGATAAAATACATTAATTTCAGTTGATAATATTCTAAAATTAAAAATATTGACTACTTTTTATTTTAAGTTTAACATCGATGAGTTAAATCTCAGTGTTGAGATTTATGGTGAATCTCTGCAAACATCATCGAATGAAAATAAAAGCAATTGCCTCTTGGAAGTAACTATTTGCTTCAGGAATATGTCGTCTTCTGTGAATTGCGCCCTCTAGCAGTACATATCTTGCCATCTTGTGGAACATTTTATTGCATCAATAATATTTCTCCTAAATTATAGCCACAGAAAGCTGACCAATATCTTGGAATCAAATAAACACAGGAATTGACCTTTGTTCATGCAAACATCCAATACGGGCTGTAAACATTATAAATATAATTCTGATAAATTAATCTTTTTTTGTGTAAAATTTCAAAATGACGAGTTTCAAGAAATGTTTCATAATTTGTTAGTGGAGCAGCACACATTATCTCTCATCTTGGCATTCATCTCATATTTCATAATTTAAAAAAATACTATTGTTTTAAGTGATTCATGGAAAACTTCCAATTTTGTGTTAACGATGTACGATCACATTTTTGAACAACCAACGCTTGTCCTTTAGGGTTCTTACTATCAATACATAGATTACTGTTTAGGAATCGCAAATGACGATCTTGTCGCTCCCATTTCTGTTTGAAAATAAATATAAAAAAATTATATGTTATTGTAGTATTTCTTTAAAAAAATCAACTAACAGGAATAAGATTGAATTAAGTATTTTTACTATTTCGGCATATTAAATTTTTCTTTCTTTTCCCTTCCCCACAACAAAAATTTAAAAAACATATTCTGAAACTAAAAGAAGAGCACTAAATAAGACGTATGAGAAAGAGGACTGTCATGGACCTGGCAGATGACAAGGTAGACATAGAGTACTTACCTCATTCCAAGTTCTCTCTAAAAGACAATTACACATTTTTTTTTCGCTACGGTGATTGTTCGAGATCACCTACCTCATAAAATAAAGATCAAACTTCAAACAGGTATAAGTTCTTGTTTAATTTTCTTATTTTTTTTCCTCTCCCTTTTTACTCAATCTTTCCCTTTTTTCCTCCTCAACATACTACTTCTATAATACTCTATCATAGGCAAATTTTGTGATAGTGTCACATATGCATCACATGTGATGCCTGTATCATAGGCCATAAGCCTAAACATTACCTCATCATAATACAGGGTCATATGTAACACTGTATTACAGAATCTACCCAGTAATACAGGACATACAATGCCATAAAACACCAAATAACATCATACCTGGTTTTTATTTCCTGACTGGCAACCATGTAATTTTATTTCAGATCCCGGATTTTTGTCCAGTAATGTTAAACACAAATCTGCATGTTTTATAAGCTTATCTTTGGTTAAAGAAAATTCCTGCAAATAAAAAAAAAAGATTTTAGAACATACTAACCCTGCCAGTTCCCAAATTAAATCCAAATGGCTGTTTTGATCAGTGACATACTGCAGGGGGTAAAGGGGTCTGGTTTAGCACTCCTAAGGGGCCCTTCAATGCTGCTTGGTTGCATTGGGCTGCTAAATGCTGGGTGGTTGCATTGGGCTGCCATTATGCCACTTGTCTTGATTTGACTTACTTGATTTCCACCGCTATTGTGGCATTCATATACACCTATTGTTCCATCGTGTATGTGGCCTAATGTATCTATACATAAGTTGCCCTGTTGTAGAGCTCCAAATGCTATATCTGATTTATCAGGTACCCTAAAAACAAAACAAAAATAGGATAAACATTTGTTGGTTATCATCCCTATACATTGGGGCGTCAAAATGATCAATTGTACTGGGGAGGTTTTAAGGTACATTTAAACACTCTTCTGGCCCTAGTATTTTTCAACAATACCCGTATAATACCTGTATATTCTCTAGTATAATCCCATCCACTAGATTGGGCTGACTTTGAGGGTGGCCCTGGTTCAGGGAAAAAAATGATTGGCAAGCATTTATTTTAAAAAGTCATCTGAACTGGCTAGAGAGAGAGAGAGAGAGAGAGAGGCCTACATCAAGACCAAAAGTCAATACTGGGACTACACCCAGGGGTATTCCTGTTTGTGAAAGTAGGGGGTGGGATTAGACTCAAAGTGGGATTAAACCTAAGGATATACTGTATATATCTTGATAATTTAAATGTGAAACTTACCTTAATTCTGGATAGACATTTTCAAGGTACCATTTGAAAGGTTTGCAGTTTAGTTTTTTTCTTATTTCCAATCTACCTTGAATACTATAAGAACAAATTCAATCATTAATATTAGTAACCTTTTTTTATTACAACTACTACGACTACAAAATTTGAAACTGTCATCTGGTCTGATGTGTCAAAGCCCTGCCATTAGACCACTGGTTTTTATGTCACCTTTAAATTTGACTATAGTTATATCAGAGTTCTTGGTTGTATGATAGCTAGTTAAAAAAAAGGTGGAGTTAGCACTTTAAAAAAATTTCATACACACACAACAGCAAGCAACTCGCCAATTACAGGATGGATAAACTATTTTATAATTTGCTCATTTGAGGTTTAGGGAGTTGAAAGAGTCGTGAGCAACAACCCTGGCACTAGGTCAGGATTGAACCCTGGACCTTAGGATTGGAAGGCAAGCTAGTTATCACCAAGCTACAGCTCTAATACAAGCTACACTCCACTAAATTAAACACTACCATTTTCTTATTTTTTTCTTTAGTCATATATAAATTGATACTGCCATTTGTGTATACTTTCTACAGATACAGTATATTTATCTTTAGATTTTATTATAATGTAAAAACGACTTACTTTCCAAATTGTACATTACGAGCCGATGGGACAGCAGCGTAATAAAATTCTTTATAATCATCCATCCAAACTTCTGCCGCGCGTCTTGTGTTTCTATGGGAAATTAAACATTATTATTCCCCAATAAAAAAATAAAATTTAATTTTGTCATTTTTTGTGTTATGTTTTACACTTTTTTTTACACAAATGAAATCCGTTTTGCTTTTTTAAATTGGTTCTCACTGACTTGGACACAACGCAATGACATAGGCACAATGCAGGTGAGTTGACCTATCACAAAAGACAATTCTGGTGATCTTTCACGTCATGATTGACCTGGTCAAAGTACTTATGGTAGGCATACATCGTTGTCAAAGTGGGAACCGATCTTTAATGATTTTTTATTTTAAAAAACCTCTGCAAACATGTTAATGATTAAATTTGCTTATTTCTCTGAAATTCTCCAAAAAAACAGCCATTTCATCTTTTACAAAACTTAAGTAAAACTATGTTGACACGACCTTAAACATTTGTTTCATAAATAATGCTAATACTAAATTCTACTGAGCAAAATGGTTGTTGCTTAAGCTTTAAAAACTATCATATCTACATTTATTATGAATTATTATTCCTCTAAAGACCAAGGTTATGTCCACATGGACCAAAACAAGATCAAATGTACAATTAAATAATTCTGTATTCAAGTCGCAATGTAACATGATCAAAACATAGGCTATACATAATATAGATTTAACTAGAGGTAGAACGAATAAAGTCCAGTCAGGAATCCACAACATTAAGCTCTGTCTACACTATCAAACTAGTTTGACAAAGGAATCCACAACATTAAGCTCTGTCTACACTATCAAACTAGTTTGACAAAGCAAATGTGATGTGTCCCAATATGGTAGTGATATACTCAAATATAGTAGTGATATATGAGCATATCGCATTTTTTTTGTCATATAAAGTTTGATATTTTAGACAGAGCTTTAGTTTGTGAATCAGACACAAAATATAAGATTTTTTACTTGATTCCAATAAAACAGTATAGTACTGTACATTTTACTATGAGAATGAAAATTACAGTAAAAATTAAATTCATAACATCTATATACGAATCTGACACTTAATGCATACACTTTTTACATTTTAATGTAATATTTAACAAGCATTCTTTACTGGTCCACACGGATTAATGTAAAAATTAGATCTTTTCAAATAAATATTTCTAACTACCGCAATAAATTAAAAACTAAATTAATACGATACATTTGCTCTGCCTTGCACCGAAACATTCATTACAATACATTATCAACGCACACCTGATAATTATTAATAGTCAGCAAAGACATGTAATTAATGTGGAACTATATCCATCAACATGAACACATAACAAATGTCAATGGATTTATTAAACGTCAAAATAGATTATTAATTGAACACATAGACACAGAATGTGTACAACAGGTAACTCTTTAAAATAAGATATTGGTGTAGTCAACTTTGAACTACTTTAAGATGAATGACCAGTGTGTGTGAAGGCATACATCTGAGAGAATATTTGTTTATTTCTACAACCATACAATACAATACATCTAGTATCTGCCTCAGACCTCTGGTCAAGGTGGGCACTGGACGAGAGAAGCCCTTGATCAATGTTAGGACCAATCAAGGTGCTTTAAAAGTCCTGGCTTTGTTTGTATCAAACCTGTTTTAGTGGCGGTAATTATCGCTGTTGGTTTCGATTGAATAAAATAAAAAAATAAATAAAAATACTGAAATTTAAAAACCATATTGTATATATATTTATATTCCATACTTGGGCACATCACACTTTTTTTGTCAAACTAGTTTGATAGTGTAGACAGAGCTTTAAAGGCCAGGTGCGGGCAAAAAATTTCTATTGATCATACATTCCAATAATTATCGATCTATAGTTTCCCCTATGTTTCATAATTTTTGGGATTTTATTTGTGTTACACGAGCTTGTTGAAAATAAGCACTTTCATATCAGTGGGGGGATAGTTCAAATTACACAGTAAAATCTCTATTCTTTTGTACACACATTTTGTAAATAGAGAGGCATTTTAAAAAGCTATGAAAAATAAATGGTGAGGTAAAAAATGTTATCAGATGATCAAATATAGGTAATATAACTTGAATATTACATTTCTGATATTTTTATTCAACTTCAGATTTTTATTTTCATGCTATAGCAAAAATTATCCACCGTATATCCACCATCTTTTTTCACCGTCTAGGGAGTCACCAGACATGTTATTACATTAGGTTAACTACCTAACTACTGAAAAAAAGTCTTCCTGGTTTTTATGGAAGAATTTTGCCAAATTTTGTATTTGACCATATTAAGGGAAATTCATGTTTTTTCGTCTCGATTTCTGTTACAAATATTTCATTAATGTACAATTAACCAAATATTATATTTAAAATTCATGCCTGTACCTGAGCTTTAAGTGATAAAAACATTGTATTAGGCACTATCTATAAGACTATCGTTATTATTACATAGTCTGTTGTAAATTGCTCAACATACCTGGCAAAGACATTCCCACTTCCACCTGGGAATGTGTACGGATGTTGTTTACGGAAAACATGCCCTACACGACTGCACGGAATAATCTCTAATGTACCCCCACACTGCCACACACGAAATGATATTTCTATTAAAAAAAACAAACAAAAACCATTATTGTTGTTATAGTATACCTATACTTTTGAGAATTTTAACGCGATAAAAATCAAATATAATCCTTGCATTATATTCAAATCATTATATTCTGATTGAGAAGTCTAAATTCTATGTTGAATACTCCTGCACATACATTACTAATGTGCTGGGAGTAAAATGTTAAATTTAGGTTAATATGACATGTTTCCGCATCAATAAGCATCCAGAGAGGTAATTTAGGATTTAATGTGATCTCATCATCAACACATTCTACAGTAGTCTCTTCATCAATGCGTGTATTTTATGAATTAAAATTATGTTAACGCATTTTGCTATGGGATTTCTAATAAAATTAGGTATAGGGGTTTATGGGGAAAATGCCAAGATGTGGACAATTGTACAATTTGGAAATTTCTTCAAAAAATGACCGGATGACTTTGTCCAGCCATAAAGGTAATTTTCCATCAGTTTTTATAAATTACCCTATGTCTACACTATGAACCATTATCTGACAAAAAAATGTGATGTGCCCATAATATATAGACATGATAATGTCATATCAATATCATATTTAAGCATATTACTACCATTACTATTTGGCAACACCAAACCTTTTTGTCAAACTAGTTTGATAGTGTAAACAGAGCTTTAGTCCATGTAATTGGGCTGTTATCCTTTAAGAGTGGTTCTTGTATTAAACCAGCAAATAAATATTGCTTAATAATAAAATGTATTTTAAAGATTAAAAGACAATTTATATTGTTGTTAGATCAAAGGTAAATTTTGAGTAATGAATGATGATTATAATTCATTTTTATATGCATAAGAATTGCACATGTTATTTCTATTGATTTATCAGCATTATAGTGTATAATTGTTTTTGTTGTACTGCACTTTATGGATATAGATATGTAAACAAAAATTGAATTGAAGTAAATATCAAATTGACATGTAAATGTAAATAAAATAAATCAGTCATTAAAGCTCTGTTTACACTATCAAACTTATTTGACAAAAATAAATATGATGTGCCCTTATACTGTATGGACACGATGATGTCATATCACTACAATAATTGGTCATATATCGCTACAATATTTGGGCATATAACTACCACATTTGACTACCTAGTTTGATAGTGTAGACAGAGCCTTAAAACAAATTGTCATTGACTTTATACTATAACAAACAAGATATATGTATATATACCTCCTGCTGGAATGTATTCGTCAATCAACAATAAGTGAAATATAATAAATCTAAAATCAATATTGTTTTCACGGTCAACAACCATTTTATGCAGTAATGACAGTTTAGCTGTGTGAAAACAGATATCTATCATATACTATTGGAAGTAACTCATGTATGAATAAGGATGATTTACTAGGTTTTATTAATTGAAGAAGTAATATAGTCAAATTTGATAATAATACGTAAGATGATATGTATATCTGAGAATTTGATCAAATTTTGAAAAAGTGATGTGATGATACTGCAATAGATTTTATTTAGAGATATTCACATAAAAGTCTTACCAATACACCAACCTCCCATGACAATAAATTATTTGAACTAATGTTTACCTAAATTTTCACCGCCCCATATATCCATCATCATGTCGTATTTTCCGAGGTCGTCAAACCATTTTTTAGAAATTGTGAATAAACCACCTGCAATCATTGGTGTTCTGCAAGAAAATGTAAAAATAATATAAAAAATTGTATGAAAAATGTAAGAAAAATTGTTTTAAACATAAACACATAAAAAATACCTTTAAAATCATAACAAAAATAATGGATAAAGATTTACTTTTGGGACATCATTGGTGTTGAATTGTTATGGTTACAATAAAATATGTTTCTATCTAAAGCTTTGTCTACACTATCAAACTAGTTTGACAAAAAAAGTGTGATATGCCGAAATATGGTAGTGATATACCCAAATATGATAGTGATATAACATCATATGGGCACACCACATAGAGTTTGATAGTGTAGACAGAGCTTAATAAAGCTATTCACCATCACGCAGTAGCATAACACTTTAGATTAAAATTGTCAGAATATAATCTTGGCATTAAGTAGAAATACTGTTCATTGTTCAATTTTTTTAACCATCATATCATCACCAACCCAACCATCACAAGAAATCAAGTGTACACATATTGTGTTATACCTGCAACATAATATTGTACTTTAGCCTATAATACTATTATACTACTACAGTAGTACTATTATTGCTCTCTCTTATACACATACACTATACACAACAGGTGCAAACAATGTATGGCCGATAATGACCAGACTAAACATAATGTAATATAAGTAAACCCATTAAAAAAGAATCAATCATATGGTAGGCAGAATTTATGAGTTCTATGTTTCAAGTTTATTTGAATATAGATGCATTTGGAAATTTGCCATGATTAAATTGTAAGATTAATGGTATTATAGCTTGGTGTTTGTCTTGTAAGACCAAAATGCTTTGTTCAAATCATGACGGTGGTAGAACCAGTAGCATAGATCTACAGTTTCCCATATGTTCTCATGGTCAACAAAAAACTTTTAGTAAGGGGTCTAAAGCTCTGTCTACACTATCAAACTTTATGTGACAAAAAGTGTGATGTACCCATATATGGACATGATGATGTCATATCACTACCATATTTAAGCATATCAATACCATATTTGGGCACATCACTTTTAGTAGTCTACACTACAAAAGCAAATATTCAATTCTTGGCTGTAAATCTCTCTCACATCACTCGTCAATACCAAAGCTTTTTTATAACATTTGTTTTAAAAGCATATATACTGACCCTGTTAAACTGGCTATTGGACAGTTTCTGACTTAAATGAAAAAAATGAATATGGATGAAGTGAAAAAGTGCTGTCACTAATGTTTAAATGTTAGTATGATTGACTACATGACATTTCAAATGTGTTTGAATGCCAAAAGAACTAGCAAGGCAGGTACTCATTGCAATGTGGCCTATATTTTATGCAGAGATCCAAGACGCTGAATTTAATTTAACCAGAATTTTTGTCTTCTTAAGCTCTGTCTACACTATCAAACTTTATGTGACAAAAAAATGTGATATGCCAATATGGACATGATGATGTCATATCAATACCGTATTTGGGCATATTACTACCATATTTGGGCACATCACACCTTTTTTGTCAAACTAGTTTATAGTGTAGACAGAGCTTTAAACTACATCATTAAAAACTAACATTATGTGAATAACAATTTTAAACATTTTATTTTGTAAAAATAATTTCTGGTAAAATAAAAGAAAGAAATTAAATCTCCTTATGTTAATTTTGTTTAAAAATGTATAGTCCCACAAAAACATGACAAATGACAATATACTGTATCTCACAATGTACTTCATACTTTTTTCCATTGAATTGAACAACATTAATTTGGTATTTTTAAAAACTAAATATTGATTCATATTTACTATGACTTTATAGTTATTATTAAAGTCAAAATATTTACAAAATTAATAACTCACCAGAGCACATAAAATCCATCTACTAACACAATTTATTGATTAAATTAAGTATATATCATCTCAAAATAGATTTGAATTCATAGACATAAAAATTGTTTTTTTACAGTGACACTGTGACAAACAGTTTAATTTATTCAGGTGAAGAATTTGATAACAAAAATACTTTGTTGTCAAACTAGTTTGATAGTGTGGACAGAGCTTAATACAGAATAATCTTTTAAAGTATGTATCACTTTATTGTGGTTTTTATAGCAAGGATCAAAAGAATCAGATACCATTATGTTGTACAGAAGTACCAGTGGGGCCTGGGTACAACATTTGTAGGGGCTGGTATATACATCTTTTTTACACCCTGTTATTTATGAATGCATTTTCCTTTATTATGTATTATTGACAGAAATTAATAAATGGAATAATAATAATAATGAAATTGATCATAATCTTGTTTCCATAGCCTAAATTAGGTGGTGGGATTGATCTCAGGATAATACTTGAGTATTCGATTCAACTTGTTCATACCGCCTACAATATATTTAACACACAATACCTTATTGGTGCAACTGGATTTGATCGTCTAGAGTTTCTTTCCGTTGCTGTCATGTAATCCCACCGGAAGACTAGATTCCAATCAAAGCCTCCCTTCAGATCTGCAGAAGCTGCGACGTACTGGAAGGTATCCATGTTAATGACATCAATGATGGGGCTAACAACTGCTTTCCAATCCTAAAAAAGAAATTTTTGGTAGAATGTAATTTAATAGATAATATATAGAAAAAATAGATAATAGATAATAAAAACACTTGATATGATAATATAAATATATCTGGAGCAGCTTTAGAGAGAAGAAGTTTATACCAAAAAAGAAATGGTAGAATGTAATTTTATGCAATAGATAATTTAAATACTTTCATTGATGATATGAATATATAACTGGAACTGGTATTCAATGGTTTGCAGCCTTTGAAGAACTCCTCTCCCAAAATTGGAGCAGCCAGTTAACTTACCATATGGGAACCAAGCTCTGTCTACACTATCAAACTTATGTGACAAAAAAAATGTGATGTGCTCATATATGGACATGATGACATCATATCACTACCATATTTGGGCATATCACACTTTTTTGTCAAACTAGTTTGATAAAGTAGACAGAGATTTAGATACCCTAAAATAAAATAGCCAGTGATGAGTGATAATCAAAAAGCTTGTGGTTTGATGTCAACATCAGTAACGTTAATTTATTTAACATTTCAATCCTGATATCACCTTAGGCCTACACGAAATGATTATTAATCTATTATTTATACTAAATGAAGTGAATAGTTTAAATCATCTCCATAAAGGAGATACATTACATTTACAATAGCACATAAAAGTAGGTTGCACCCACTCATGTTAACCACATAAGGTTTTTAAAGATGCAAGATCCATTTAATACTAATGTACAGCAGAGAATAATTTCGCCAGTGTAGCATAAAAACAACCTTCTTGCTACAAATTCTACAATTGTGTAGCAAAATATACTATAGAAAACTATGTTTCTCGACTCAAACATCAGAAATTTTTCCCTGTACAGTATAACAATTAAGTTGTAATTTAAACATAAAGATCAATGACTTTAATTTAATTATTTAATTTTAAAATACTGTACTCCAGGCCTTGTCTTTTTAAAATTGAAGGTGTGCAACAAATTGCACTCCTCAATACAGCCAGGGGTGCTGTAGGTGTGCTGTTTGTATGTTGGTGTGTAGAAGTTTACCAAATTTAAGCGTGTTGTAAATCGCACTCCTAAAGGGCAGTTTAGGAGTGTGTTAGGCGAGTGATCGCACTCGCCTTAAAGACAAGGCCTGGTACTCTTGTAAATATGTAAAGTTATTTATCATAAATGTGCAATATTGAATAATTATTATAATATAAAATATAAGCAATTTTTAATCTTTTAGTCACTTTTTATCAAAGAATTTGTGTTGTGCTTACTGTATCTATGTTTGTGAAATTTTTTAAATTTATATATGATATTCCAGTTTTCAAAACAAATTTCTGTTAATTTTAAAAATATGGACAAATAAAGACATACATAAGACTATGATTAAATTTATAACAATACAAATAATACATAATTAAATGTGGGTGGATATAAATTCAAATTAAATTATAAACTATTATTATCATTGTGGGAATCTGGAACAATATTGTGTACTTTATTACAGCTACATCATGTCTACTATCGTTTACACAGGAAACAAATTACTGTAAGGTGATACCTTAGACAAATAAAATTAGACAAAATGATTGTTTATAGTGATTGATTTGGTATTAAACAGTCTTTATAATTGACGACATATTGACATAGCTGTGTTGTTGTTGTATCTCTGCGATTTCTACTACAAAAGGCGGTAAAGAACATTTCACTGTTTAAATATATAACTGTCAAAGCCAATTTTATATATCAATCCTAAAAAAAACAAGTTACTAAAAGAAAACACAAATGTCTCAATTTCCTAATCTCAGTAAAGCTCTGTCTACACTATCTAACTTTCTGTGAAAAAAACATGTGATATACCCAAATATAGTGATGACATAATGTCCATACAGTATATAGGCACATCACATTTTTTTTGTCAAATAAAGTTTGATAGTGTAAGGAACTTAATTTATTGTAAAATAGATATCTTTACATGATGTATAGTATTCGATAATAAATTTGAACTTGAAAGAAAAAAAGCAACAAAAAAACAAAAATTAAATCAAAAATCGAATCAAGTATTCAAAAGGCGATATATGTATTCCAAGAATATCTACTTTTCTATCATTACTCAATATACCAAGATAATTTATTCCAAAATTGATGAGATGGTAAAGAGGGGTTGCCTAATAGTAAATGGCTGGAAGGTGCCATTGACACAATAACACAAGAACGCTTACACCAGTTGATATGTTAAATTTGTTTACATAGACAATTTCTGACATATAAAGTGTTACTAAAATAAACTACATGTTGTATGCAGATTGAAGTGTTAAAATAACAGCTACCAATTAGCACTTGACAGCAAAGAGGGATGGCGTAATAATGGTAAAGGGATATCAGACTAACGCGTGAGAGGCATGGTTTGAGTAATATTTCTTGTATCATTAGGTAAGATGTATTACTCTCATTGTCACGTCCTTCAAATGGGATGTAAAGTGGAAATAACTTTTCTGTAATTCACAAGATCAATAAATATAGTATTACTGTAGTTCTTACATAGTATCACACAAGAGCAAACTAAAGCTCTGTCTACACTTTCAAACTGTAAGCTCTGTCTACACTATCAAACTGTAAGCTCTGTCTACACTATCAAACTGTAAGCTCTGTCTACACTTTCAAACTGTAAGCTCTGTCTACACTATCAAACTGTAAGCTCTGTCTACACTATCAAACTGTAAGCTCTGTCTACACTTTCAAACTGTAAGCTCTGTCTACACTTTCAAACTGTAAGCTCTGTCTACACTATCAAACTGTAAGCTCTGTCTACACTATCAAACTGTAAGCTCTGTCTACACTTTCAAACTGTAAGCTCTGTCTACACTATCAAACTGTAAGCTCTGTCTACACTATCAAACTGTAAGCTCTGTCTACACTATCAAACTGTAAGCTCTGTCTACACTATCAAACTGTAAGCTCTGTCTACACTATCAAACTGTAAGCTCTGTCTACACTTTCAAACTGTAAGCTCTGTCTACACTATCAAACTGTAAGCTCTGTCTACACTATCAAACTGTAAGCTCTGTCTACACTATCAAACTGTAAGCTCTGTCTACACTATCAAACTGTAAGCTCTGTCTACACTATCAAACTGTAAGCTCTGTCTACACTATCAAACTGTAAGCTCTGTCTACACTTTCAAACTGTAAGCTCTGTCTACACTATCAAACTGTAAGCTCTGTCTACACTATCAAACTGTAAGCTCTGTCTACACTATCAAACTGTAAGCTCTGTCTACACTTTCAAACTGTAAGCTCTGTCTACACTATCAAACTGTAAGCTCTGTCTACACTATCAAACTGTAAGCTCTGTCTACACTATCAAACTGTAAGCTCTGTCTACACTATCCAACTGTAAGCTCTGTCTACACTATCCAACTGTAAGCTCTGTCTACACTATCAAACTGTAAGCTCTGTCTACACTATCAAACTGTAAGCTCTGTCTACACTATCAAACTGTAAGCTCTGTCTACACTATCAAACTGTAAGCTCTGTCTACACTATCAAACTGTAAGCTCTGTCTACACTATCAAACTTTATGTGACAAAAAAATGTGATGTGCCCATGGACATGATGATGTCATATCACTACCATATTCAGGTATACCACTACCATATTTGGGCACATCAAACTAGTTTGATAGTGTAGACAGAGCTTTAGAGGCACATCATGCCAATGAACAGCCAAGACATTTAAAAATGAATCTAATCTCATTCATTATGCATATAATTTTATTATATGTATATCAATATAGCGAAAGATATATTTCATGTAATTAAAACGCATTGTTCTTTTTCAAACATGCTTTTTATATTTAAAATCTAGTGTTCAGTTACTGAATACATTAAATTTATATCAAGCATTTGAAAGAAAGAAAGGTGTTGTTTGGCATCGTTTGTGGTAACATGTTACTAAAATCATTTCATTTTAGGTGTTACAATCTATAAAGATTATTTTCAATAATAAATATAGACTGCAATACCAGTATGTAACAAAATATTTGTTTAATCTTTGAATATTTAATTATTCATATAAAAACAAAAATAGTTTTTATATAATTCAAATCACAAACTAATATTACAATATCATAGTATAAACAAACCAACAGTGTGTTGGTAGCCTATGATATGAGTGCCACTTACCTGGATAAAACAATATTATCCTTTCTCTCCATAGAGAGAGAACAATATTAAAAGAAGCACCCCTACCTGGAAATGGGACAATCCGCAAATTATCCTCTCTAGTATATAGAGGGAACATCATCATACCGTCATCATAATTTTTAGGCATGAGTACACTTACCTGCTGAACTCTTGAAAGGAGTGGTTCAAGCCAGTGTTGGTTGCACTCACAATGACTGTCTAGGAATGTAAGAATTTCTGCTGATGCATAGTCTGCTCCTCTCACTCGAGATCTCATTAAACCTGCAGGATACAAGAAAATAATTTTATTTTTTTATAAAAGGATTCAACAGCAAGTAACTCGCCAATTACAGGATGGATAAACTATTTAATAACTTATCATGCTTATAAACTAAGTCTCACTTGAGGCTTAGGGAGTAGAGTTGAAAGAGCCGTGCGGTACAACCTAGGTCAGAATTCTACCCTGGACTTTGGGATTGTTGGCAAGGCAAGCTATTAAGAACCTAGCTACAGCTCCACTACATTTGTTTTAAAAGTATTTTCTGAGCAAACAAGTGTGTATGGGGGAGGGGGGGGGGGGTAAGGTAAGCTGAGGTCACACAAAGGTCACCCAACTTGGCTCAATTTTCTAAGTGCTCTTAACTGTAACTCCTTTGAATCCTCTTGATAACATAAAGTAGACTGTTGTTTATGGTTATTTTATATTAATTTCCTCACAAATAAAGCAGCACAATCTAAAGGGCATGACTTTTATAGTTCTCTAAACTTGGATTTAAGAAAGGAAGATTATATTAAAATCATGATAAATGATTACAGTTATTATAATTCAATAAACATTTGATATCATTAATTCTTACCCTCCCTTCTCTCATTTCGTAATACTTTAACTTTCTCAATTTGTTGAAGCTGCTGGCCATCTTCAGCTGTAAGTAAACATAATTTAATGCATCATTAACAAGTTTGTTTTGACAGAATCTATACAATTTGTGAATTTAATTTGTTTGAAAAAAAATAACATAATAAGAATAATAATTAACTGTAGTCAGTGCTTAATGTATATTTTAATGTAATGACGTTATGTAATTAATTATGTAACACATAATTCATTACAAACTGTACACCTGAGACAACGTTAATTGTTTTAATATCATTTTTGTAGATTAAAGTTTGCATTCTTAATACATCTGTGAACATAGTACCCAATTATACTCCTGGTTGAAGGCGATAGTATGGCATGAACATAAGAAAAGGATTTGAACCTTTGACATTGTAAGCATAGGCACATATGTGGGTCAGCAAGGTAAGGGTCAAGAGTGTGATGGGTCAGAGTTCAACTAATTGATTGATTGGAATTTCCATTAAGATTGAAACATAAGGGAATTCACAGAGCGCATGTTCTACATTGTAAAAATAACATTCACATTTTAAAGATTTTGAAATATGGATTTATAATTATTAGAAAACAACATTTGTGAACATTTAATAAAATTGAAAAGTCTAAGTCATAGTGGCTTGCCTCACTTTTGGAGTTTGTTTGTTTTATATTATCATAATTAAGTCAAGATGAATCGATGCTTCTTAAACTAAACTGTATAAACGTTTGACCTTTTAAAAATTATTTTTCGCAGAAACTGTCTTTCTGGGGTTACGCTCTATAAAGTTGAATTTTAAAAAAACTTCAATACTTCAGGACATTATTTTTCCCTGAACCTACAACTAGGCTTTCTGTTTAATGCTTTATGTACCATCTAATTGGGATTTCTTTTAAAATTTAACCTTCAACTATTGATATGGTATACTGTATATTCTAAACTGAGTCTCCCTATTTTCCCCCAAAAAAAATTGCTACTACTAGTACTACAGTAGTTTAAACTGTGGTTGTTAATTTAGTTCTAGTTAAATTCTGTTGGACTGGATATAACTGTATATTTATTAATGGGATATTTCACATCAATGTAGTGTTTGACTTCATTAAAATAGATTGTTTTAGAATATCAGTTCACACAGACACTTCACAAGTACAAAGTCCGTTCATTTCAAGCTTGCTTAACACCTTTTCACACCATCATCTTGTTATTTTTCACATCTTATCTACTAATTTATTGGCTGATAAAAACAGAGAAACACTTCTCTTGCAAACAGATCTAAACTTGGAATATCATAATCGGTTAAACTGTATTTGGCATTGTTTAGCAGAGCAGACATGATGTAGTGACATTAAATTAACTGCCCGAGATAATTAGTAATTTAATCAACTTCCGTAGAAGAAGTTTAACTTCCTGTAAAATTATGTTTAAAACACAGTATATTGATGTTTAATGCTAAAATTTTAAAGAAAAGGGTACAGCAATGGAAACTCGAGAACTGAATTGAATTTTTTTTTGTTCAGAAAGAGAATTTATACAGTAAAATGTTCTGATATTCCCAAACATCTTTTTTTGTGTGATTTAGTTTAGATATCACAGTTGTATACTGGGTTGATAATAGGGGGAGGTTGTTGAACCTGGCTGTATTTTCTCTAAGTGCTTAGACTTTTTATTACGGCTGAATATTTTTTTACCAAGTCCATCATCTCTGTCTTTGTTTTGTTTATTTAATATTTATGTAAAGTTTATGTAATTGCTAATTAAGAATTTTCTTGGTTCTATTATTTTATACCTATTAAATGTTTTCTGAAATGGTTTACGATAATTGACAGACAGACAAACTTACGATCATCACTAAAATCATCAACTAGTATAATTTCTTTGATTAGATGAGGTGGGCTTCTTCGTAAAACACTATAAAAAAAACAAAGTATTATTTTTTATAAATCTTTTAATATATTTAGTGGCTGTATTTATTACATATAAATGTTATTGTTAGTTAGATGTTTACATAATTTTAAAATTATTACTGCTGTACCAGTACAAGTTGAATCATCCAACAAGAAAAAAATGTATGAGTTTATAATAAACATCATTACACAAAATTCCACAAATTGGCATCATTTATGACAAAAATCAATCCTAGTAAGAGTTGTTTTCTCGACTTAAACCTATTAAAGATAAATGACCCACATGTTGTCATAGCAACAACATTCACAATGAATAATTATCTATTTTAAGGTCCCTGCTACTATACAAGTTTAGAAGCTCAGGAAGAAGGATGTCGACGACATAATCGTAAAATAACTGGCCTACGATAATGTGACGTTAGAAAATGAAACAAATTCAACATATCTGATGTTGAAGGAATAATAATTATTACTACTTAAAAGAATAAGGCTCACTGCACTGATGCCTAAAGCTCTGTCTACACTATCATTATCAAACTCCATGAAAATGTGATGTGTCCATATGTGGACACCTGTGGTCATATTTAGGCACATCACTACCATATTTGGGCACATGTCAAACTAGTTTGATAGTGTACACGAAGACAAAACAATAATCATCTTTCATTTAAATTTATTTTTGTATAATAACTGTATGTACTGAAGAAAAGATATCCAAATAATTCTTGTGTGGAACAGAATCTTTTACAGTACTTTGACAAACATAGGAAATAATTTGGAGTGGATCTAACATAACGACGTCAGAAGATTATCTCCGACCATTTAATATAAATTATTGTTAACCTTGTAAATGCAATTCAAAACTATAAATAATACAATAAATAAAACTAATGAGTATTTCATTGAGTTTTCAATATTAGTTTGAACAATCAAATTATATTTTTATTTTGATTGGTATGCTATAAATAAAATAAAAATATTGAAAATCTAATCAAAATGATCAAAATGTTATGTGCAGCATCATTTATGGTTTAGAATTTAACCTGTATAGTAAAGTTCAAACAAATAAAAACATTTTTTCCCCAGTGAAATGACAGCTATTTGTCTAATGTACAGTATAGAACAGAAAGAAGGCAAGATTTTCAGGTCATCTTAAAGTCAAAGGTCAATTGATGATAATGTTCCCTAAGTTAATCATAATATATATTTGTGATCAATGATATTTCTGAATACCGTAGAGATTTGCTTTGAATGAAGATGCTTCAATTTATAACACAAAAATGTCTTATGTTAAACTTAAAAGCTGTATCTCAACAAACTATCTAATGGTATCATATTACAGGTATACAGTACCGTAGGTCAAATATTAAAATTCAATGTATTTTACTTTTTCATAATTATCCTAAATATGTTCATGGTTTTTAAACAAAATTTAAATTCTCATGATACTGTGCAGATGAATAAAAAATAATCAAAATATTCTGTAGGAATTGACTGACATGCAACAAACGAAAGACATCGGCATTTTCGAAATTAAATTTTTATAATAAAATACTCTAAATGGTAATTTGATGCATAGGATGAATATAACTTTAAATGATTCACTGTAATATAATGATGCAGATATATTTAAATTTTCTACAATTTACACCAAAAATGACAGTTTATACAGTATTATGTGGTTAATAAAAAGCTAATCCAGTATGTGTTCAAATTAAGGCCTACAGCACCGTGCAATTTTTTAAAGATAATAATTAATATTTTTTCTTTGTTCAATATATTATTATTAAGGGGATATTATTAAGGGGACACATTTGTGACCCGATATTTGTGACCCAATATTTTTCCCTTTAATTGAATAGTCTGAGTGTCCCCTGAATTAAAAAATCTTTTTCTTCTTGTTCTTGACATAGAAAAATATCCCCTTAATAAGGGTATCTAAAGGTAGGTTTCAATCTACTTTACTTCAATCTATTAGAACTAGTAAAGCAAGAACGCTAGGAGACCAAACCCGTTTTGATTACGACCATTCAGGAAATTACCTCACGACTTTATAGAACAAACAGTATACAGTACAGTAGGCCTAGATTAATTGAAATGATTTCTAATAAACAAATTACACAAACCAAAAGTGGTGTTGGTAGTCTATAAGTGCTAGCTTACCTGGATAAACCGACATTGGCAAGGTAAGCTAGGCACGAAATAGACTTAACAATTAGTAAAAAGAACAGACATAGACTTCAATACAGAAACCAGGACAGTTACCAGACAAATTTGAAATATGATATACTGTACTGTTGGCATGGTAACAGTATACGAAATATGTATTGAAAAAATAATATATGATGGAAACCTATGCCTTGAGGTCCCTCGAACTTTCTATAAATAAACCTTTAAAATACATATTTTATTGAAAACTGACCTTTGTACATAATACTATAATATTCAATATGTCTTACTTCAAATGCTATAGTACTTTAAGTTTAAATAATTTTAATGTGATTTTTTTATCTTGATATCTCTTTACTCAATAAAAAATCTTTTAAATATGATAGAAATATATACAGTAAAGTAAAGCTCTGTCCATAGCAAACTTTATGTGACAACAAAATGTGATGTACCCCATAATATGGACATGATGACGTCATATCACTACCATATTTGGGCACATCACACTTTTTTTGTCAAACTAGTTTCATAGTGTAGACCAAGCTTAAAGATTGGTAAACATTAGTATCCATATATCAAAATATTAATTTTATAATTGACAGAATTTTTCTACAAATGATATTACCGTACTGACGCGGGTATAAGCCCATACTCGGGTATAAGCCCACCCCCGACTTTTGACTAATTTTCATGAAAAATGAGGCACTCGGGTATAAGCCCACCCATTAATTCGAAGATCTAGTGTGTGTCGTAATACATATTTTTGTATTTGCCGATGTCCATACACCGAATACACCTACCTACCTTTGATCATAACCAAGCTAGGCTAATATACGCTAGGCCATATGAGGCCTAACGGTCCTGTTTTGTTTACACTCCATCGCGGTCGAAGATCGCTTCACACACGACGCTACATACAAGTCGCCAAAACGGAAAACCACTATTTGGTATCGGCTGCCATAAACAAGCTTATTAAATTTCTTTGGTACATTTCTATTTAACGAACATTGTATACTTGCTTTTCTGCTTGATAAATTCTTGTTCAATTGATGTTTAAAATAAGATATTCTACGATAAATTACACGAACTATAAGCTTAATTTTCCGACACTCTACACCTCGTGTATTTAGAGGCAACGTCGTACACGTGAGGGCGCTCGCTCGCATGGTGGAAATACACAGTGTGCATGTGCTGTTTTTGACAATCTGCATTTTTGGATCCTCGGGTATAAGCCCACCCCCCAAACTTGACGTGATTTCATGTTCAAGGGGGGTGGGCTTATACCCGCGTCAGTATGGTAATTGTAACTCACCTAACAACTGTTCTTAAGAGTGTTGATCTAGCTTCATTGTGAAAAGTTATAATAACACTTGTAGTTGGTAATGAATCATCATTCCATTTTTGTGATTTACATCTGAAAGCAACAAAAAATTAATTTATAGTAACAACTGTGATTACGGTAAAAGTGCATTAATTAATATTTAAACGAATAACATTTGAAGAAAGAATTAAAAACAAGGGAGGGACATTCTTCATATTGTGCATAAACTGTGGTGTTGGTACTGTAGTCTATGAGTGCCACTTTATACCTGGATAAACAAACGATGGCCCACACTCTGAAGAGAGGGTATTTTACAAAAAGAAAAAATCAAGTCGGAAACCCCTACTGCATAATGAAACCATGCACTTACCATCGCCATCAGTTCTTTTCACCAATTTTAAAATAATATAGGTTTAGCTGCAGTGTTGCTATTTTTATTTAACCTTGTCTATTTTGTGCCTAGCTTATCTGCATAAACCGACAATAGCCCATGCTCTCCAAAAGGAGGGCTTAGATACGAAAAGTTAAAAGTTTCTAGGTAAGTCCCCAACCACATACTGTACCACTGTCATCATTTTGCGACTTGACTGCGCATCATGCAAGTGTTATTTGTGTATCAAAAAAATGTTTAAGGGCTAATTTAACACGATGTCCTGTCTGTCATTCTGTCTGTAGAACCTTAATTCCACTACAAATCAAACTGCGTTGACTTAAAATGTCAAAACAATACAAAGAAATGACATAATTGCCATGTGTGTTCACTCTAATCTTGGCATGACTTCATGAAGACTGGAATCCATGTTGGGTATAATTGACAGAATTTATTTTTAGTCAGTCCGAATGCAAAGTTACTGGTGGTAAATGGTCTAAATTCATTTTTTGTCTGTCCGACTACAAAGTTACTGGTGGTAAATGGTCTAAAAATTTTTTTAGTCTGTCTGACTACAAAATTTAATACTGGTGGTGGTATTAAAATGGTCTAAATTTTTTTTTAGTCTGTCCAAATACAAAGCTACTGGTGGTATTAAAATGGTCTAAATTTTTTTTGTCTGTCCGACTACAAAGTTACTGGTGGTATTTGGTCTAAATTTTTTTAGAACCCAGACAAATGTGTATCCCCTCTTGTATTTACTACTTTAATTATAAATAATGGTTGTTGGTTGTGTTAAGGGGTTCATGGACTATACCATTTAAGAATAGGAGTATGAAATAAAAAATGGAATAGGTCTGTTTTTCTAGGCACAAACAGATGAATGTTTATATCGGTATAAAACAAATTATTATAAAAGGGTAAGAACATGTTTTATTACGTATAATAAATCATAAAGGTTGAAGGAGGATTTCTCCGAGCTTAAACATAAATGTCAAAAGTTGAAATGAATCTCTTAAAGTGAAGAATTTTGACTAATTAAACTTAACACATTTCAACACATAACAACGTATAATAAACAATTCTACATCTGAAATGTTTAGCATTCTGAAAACGTCGTTACCTTGTCGATCAAAACGCTTAATTTGTTAAAATGCTTTAAAAATCGATTAAACACGGTTGAATATAACACCTTCATTGTAGAAAATGTTAACACAGACTTTTATTTACGTCAATATTTTTTAATAAAAAGACAATAACATTTCAATGTTAATTTATAGTATTGATATTCACACAAACTTCTGACTAGTTTGGTAATGTTATTCAAAAATTAATTTGATTTGATATTACGTGGAATCTTAAACACTACAGTACGTCAAAACTGCTGAGTTAATCTATAATATAACATCCACATTCCAACTGAAATAAAAATTAAATTTTTTTATATAAAATTAGAAAAAAATCAAAGTTTAAAGACGTGTACCATCTATAAAAACAAACGACAGTAAAAACAAACCAATTTTTTTATGTTTGAAAATAGTTTCATCTGGTTTTATATAAATAATACTGTTAATACTGTTTTTTTTTTATATATATAAATGTAGTTTTAAATGCTGGTTCCAAAAATCCAAATTCCTAGGGACATGTTGATCTGTTCTTATAGACATGAGACGACATCAATATAAATTGAAAAATTATGTTTTATTTATAGAGAAGCCGACAGTGTGTAAAATAAATGTTGGTACAGTTGAATGAACAGTATGGTCATTTGGTAGTGGATTAAAACCTGCAGGAAACCAGAATCGTCTTGTACAGTAAACCTTTGTTTAAACTAATGGGTGCAGTCTTGTTCTTAGAAATTATACATTTTAGTCACTTTAATAATATACACAGTACACCATCCCATAATAAGGTTTGACGGAATGCTAAAAAAAATTAAATTCCAAATGCCGGTTTATCCAGGTAAGCAGGCACAAAAAATACGTCATTTAATATCAAATCTGCTGCTAGTTCCTAGTTTTTAAAAGAGCACCACTTTTTTTTACTTAAATTTTTTTTTAGACTTTTATCTCATTTTGTTTTGTAGCGCTTTTAATGAACACAGTGCCACCTACAAACCCTTTTGTCATCCACTCTTTAGTCTCATCCCTCGGACACCCAAATTATTAAAAAATATTTCCATTGTTTGAATTTCAAGGAGTGTCTGCCATTCAAAACGACGGTTTTATTGAAAGCAGACTTGAAACTATTAATCTAAACACATCTAACTTTCAATTAGACAAGTTTCCTTTGCACATAAATACACACAATTCAATATTTTGTCACGATCAATTGAACTAATTGAGTCACTTGTCTACTAGGACTGGTGATCTGGTTCGTCCACCATTAAGCTCTGTCTATACTACAGTATCAAACTAGTTTGACCAAAAAAGTGTGATGTGCCCAAATCTGGTATAGTGATATGCCCAAATATGGTAGTGATATGACATCATCATGTCAATATATGGGCATATTTTTATCACAAAAAGTCCAACCAGAATAACAAGCAACTGTGTCAATTCTAACACAGTGTGCTAATTCAAACTCTATCAAAGGACTTAGATAAATTAAAAGTGTTAAACTTAAAGACTATAAAACCAGGTGATTTAAGAAAATACACTATTATATTACAAACTATTGTAACTAAAGCTCTGCCAGAGGAAAAGGAAGGAAGGCAGGAAGAAGTATCCCACAAAATATAATATTATTTCAATGAATTATTTCAACCGGACAATCCTCAAATTAAAAGCTCTATTTATATATTAACGCCATTTATTTCATGTTTTCCAGTTCACTCAAGATTACACTGGCAATGCAAGTGAAATCTCAATCGTGTACAGATTAGCAAACGTTTCCCTAAATTGTAAATATTGCCTCACTTACTAGTAAGTTGGCTAGAATGCTCTACTAATGTAATTATTGATTGTGAATTATGATTATTCAACCTCCAGACACACTTCAATGACTCATTTCATAAAAAGCATGTGTTAAATGCCGTCCAAAAGTATGTATTCTGTACAGATGTAGGTTAAAACATCGTGAAATTAATTAATTAACATATACAGTACTACAGGCTATTGTCGGTTTATCGAGGTAAGCTGGGAACGAACTACACTATCCAAACTTATTACCACCTCTGGTACCACTATCAAACTAATTTGACAAAAAAAGTGTGATTTGGAAATATGGTAGTGATATGCTCAAATATGGTAGTGATATGCTCAAATATGGTAGTGATATGCTCAAATACGGTAGTGATATGCTCAAATATGGTAGTGATATGCTCAAATATGGTAGTGATATGCTCAAATATGGTAGTGATATGCTCAAATATGGTAGTGATATGACATCATCATGTCCATAATGGGCACATCACATGAAGTTTGATAGTGTAGACAGGGCTTAACTACTAGACACATCGTCAATTAATGAATGGCTGAAATGATATTATGAACCAGCATAAAAGGAGTCATGTGCACTTAATACAAACAACATTGTAAGATTCAAGATTCAAGAAATTTTATTTGTCCATAAATATGGAAATTCACTTTGCTTGGTAGATTAAAACAACAATATTGCAACAATTTAAAAACGTGCAGTATTATAACAGATTAAAAATACAAGATAAAAAGTTAAAAATACTGTTAAAAATGTAAAACTATTAAAAATTGCATTAACGTCTTACATTAGAATTAAAAATATGAATGCTATTTACAACGAAGGATTTTCTAGTTCTACAAAGATTTGCTCTTGGAGGTCGTAGCCTAATGCCTGATCTATTTAAGATATAACAGTAATGTAACGGATGAGTGGGGTCTTTCATAATATTGTTTACTTTTTTTAGAACAAATAAAGAACAAATAATTCAAAATGTCTAAGTATATTTTTAACAATAAGACTTGAATGATCTTTTCAGGATATGTACTTTTAAGTAGGAATACCTACACAAATAAAGAGTGCATACTTATTATGATTGAATTCGCAGAGAAAGCAAAGTCAATTTTACCTCCGTTCACTATTAGTATTACCAGGAAGACTTTACAAACTACCTGCTACAGTATATTACAGTTTAAAGTAATATAAAGTTTTTTCATAGCAAAACATTATTTCTTTGAATTGATCATTAAATTGACTTGCACGTTAATAGTCTCAAGGTGCAATAGCTTTAGTAATAATAAACTTGAAATTAAATTTGATCGTTCTAAGTTGTTGAGGAAAAAGCAAGGAGTTTATAACGTTGATCCTATGATAACAAAAAGATGGCTATACAGGAAGAGGTCTGAACTTAAAGAAAACAAACATTTTGAAAAAAAAAAACAGATCACACACAGACAACATAGCATGCAGGAAGTTTCATATACTCTGTGTCTGTAGGGTAGAAAAGCTTAGTGGAAGGTTGGGAATCATATGGTAAAAGATGGTAGGATTTTAAATTCTAATTTTTACAATGCTACAAAACAAGCATTTAAACAAATAAAAGAACTGTATCTTATCAGTGAAAATACTAGGTCTTCGCAAATTTTTATTAACAGATTTTGCCAAAAAAGGAAAGACAATATCAATTCAGCAACCAGACAACGTCAGACTAGGCTAGCGTATGCATAGCTATGTTTGTACGTTACCTCTCTTTATATAGGCCTACAAAACTACTGTGAGACAAGAAATTACCTGGTTTAATGTATTTAAAGTTATACATTATTTTTACAAAACGTCAACAATTGCAGGTATATTGTCTTTAAAGTGAATTCATAGAGAAGAATTCTAAGAAACTTTGTCACTTGCCAATTATATTTCCTATGTGAAATTCTATCTTACATTAGCTTATTGATTGACATGATATACAACTTAATGTCACTAATACATCAATACAAAGGTGCAGTGCAGGTTTTCAGAAACGAAATCAATGTATTTTTTTTTAAATCGAGCAGTTAGAGCTACAACAAAATTAAGGTATCATTTCAGTACTTGAGCCTATGATAAAGGGGGTCATTCTATTATATAACCAACGACAAAATGACAAAGGCGCAGTGCAGGTTTTTAGAAAGGAATCTTTTTTTTTTTAATCAAGCAGTTAGAACTACAACAAAATTAAATATAAATTTAGGTATTATTTCAATAATTAAGCCAACGATAAAGGGGTCATTTTAACCAACGACAAAATGACGCTGTTTCGGTTTTATTTACAACGACCTTTACAAGACAAAGTTTAAGGCAAATTACAATTCCTTTTCAACACAGAATGTATTGCCTATAAAATTGTCAAATTTATAATTCATAGACAACTTTTGAATATTTCATTTAATCTATGAATCTTTTGAATAAACCCAGTCAATTTGGCGGCTACATAGTTCGAAATAGTTTTAATAATTTTTTATTTTTATATTATATTCTAACGTAGAAGACTAAAAATAATAATTTGTAAACAAATTAATTGACATTTATTCTTCCCATAATTTTAAAATGGTGTATTTGTTGAATACGCAATTTTAATGTGACGCATAATGAATAAGTTATTGACTTGTTCAAAAATAGGAGTAAAAAAAAATAATTACAATTTAAAGATAGTCATTGTCAGGAAGCCAATAATAATAATTTTTTTGTCTTCTTATAAAGCAAAATCACATTTAATTATCTTTGTTAATTTATCTTTTATAAAATTTCAAAATGGCCTAAATTCAAAGTTTGATTTTTAGTCATTTTTTTTAATGTTTTGAGGGAAAAATTTATAGAGAATGTGTGGCACCGCATATTAACAGTAACCAACTACGGTAGCCATGGTTTCTACACTGTCAAAATGCAAAATGGGTTAGTTACAAAAATTAGTATTCGCATAAATACATTAAATGTGATGCAAGTACATTTTTATAATTTAATAACTGGGTTTAATAGATTCTTGGCTGAACACTAATGCAACATGACTATAGGACTGAAACCCATTTGCAAATATTATGATATCAATCACCAACTAGTCTGTGTTGAAATCCCAACGGGAATGGGTATATAAAGGGATGCTGTACATCATCCAAGAAGGGCATCAAAAATTTAGCATAGCTTAAATTAATTAATAAATTATTCAAAGAATATACACAATGAATATTCATAACGCTATTTTGAGTTTTGTTTAAGAATAAGCAATGGTGCATGAAATTAATTGTAGCTAGGCTCAAAAGTGATGACATTTCTCATTGACGATAGATACTGATAAATAGCAGGTTTCCACAAATTACAATCGCTATAGATAGCACTGTAGGCCTAAAAATGAGGTACAGTATTCACTGACTGACGACAGACCTGGTCATACCTGAATAAGCTTTATTATTCGTGTACACTTTGCTTTTGTTTCTCACTATTAAAGGCTGCGCACAAAAGAAAACAAAATAAATACAAAAATAAAGGAATGAATTATTATAATACAAAAAAAACAGAAAATTAAAAAATTCTACAAAAAGATTGTCGATTTTCATCTTGTTTTTAATTAACGAAACCATCAAGAAGGTATTTACCATCTATTTTCGAAATTTGTACAATTGGTTTGATAAAAATAATTCTATAAATGTACAATAAAGAGCGTATTATATACAAAACAACAAAGAAAGGTTGGGCTTTATTGATAAAAAGAAATTTATAATTTCAATATTATTTTCTAGGTTAACCCTACCACATTCTACCAGCATATTTCTTTATTAACAATACACATTTTATTTTATAGTCAATTTTTATTTTTTTTAAATATGTTGCTTTCAAAATAAAATATATTAGAAGCTGTGAATGATTAATATTTGATAAATAATACGCATTTCAGTAGAGTGCCTGATATAAATATTAAATTGGTAAAGTACACAAAGGCATGTATTCCTTGAAAGCTAACACAATATGAATGCTTTAACAAAGTACCGAATTGTTAAAACGTAATCAACAAGACTTCGAAAGGAATTTACTAAATTGTACGCAAAAGAGCCGCATAAATCCACATGGAAATATTATCAATTATCCATGCAAATATGTTAAATTAAAAGATCAATGTCTTATCACATCAAGACAAAAATATATTAATTAAATTTTATTTGACAGTCAATAAAAAGTCCCAAAGTTCAATCACCATCCGAATACAAATATTTACTTAAATAATTTTGGCAAATCAATCTATACAATCTGTGTCATCAACAACTACTATTACTGTAGGTTGTACTACAGTAAATCCCTGGTTCAGGCAATTCAATTATTTTTGTAGGCGACTATAATAAATGCGTTGAGCCTAAATTGGGGAAGACTGTGGAACTAACAACAATCAATTTAACAATTCATAATAATGGAAATTCAAAAGTAGCAGATCTATGCATTAAGCTAATGTTTTCTATGCAATACTGTAAAGCACTTGAAATGGCATTATCTGGTTTTAAATGGTATATCTTAAATGCCCTAATATATTTACTTTCTTTAAATTGTGCTTCAAATTAACAACATGATTAGTATGACCTCTGTACGACTTGTATAATCATCGTCTTCTACTCTTTACGCAACGAATGAATTGTAAAACACACATTCAAATTTACATCGCTGGATAAAGTTCATTTTATTGGAAAGTATAAATGACACCTGGGTGGATACACTATCACTATGAATGGTTATTATTTATGATTTAAGAGGGATAACAGATTGACATACCCCAAAGGAAATTATAATTTATATAAGTTTGTAATTATCTCAAAACTGAATGTTGAATGTCAAGGTGAAACCGTTATAAGAAAATATGAGGTGTATATGTACTGTACAGTAGGCATAATGTTAAATTCCAAAGAAGTATACGCATCATCTATATAGACTAAGTGTATTATTTAACCCAGGGTTCTTGTATAGGGAGCAAGATAAAGAAAACCTGTAGAAAAATAGGGGTAACGATTTGGTATGCACGGTTTAAGAAAGCCTAGGCCATTAAGCAGGCATATCTAGAGATGGGCCCAGCTGGCCCAGGCCTTCCCCCCCCCCCCCCACTATTTCAAAATCCTGGATATGCCATTGACGAGATCATAATTAAATAGCTAGTGTAAAAGTCTCTGTTTATCTGCATGCCAAAAACCATGTTAATCTATTTTCTCTCATTTTTGCAAAGTAGGGTTGGTGGAAGATCAAAAGTGACTTCCCTCTCACATCACAGCCTTTATAAATGAAAATTTCTACTTTTCGAGTTATATACAGTACTTGCTCTTCGAGGAGAAAGGGCTATTGTCGGTTTATCCAGGTAAGCTAGGCACGTAATAGACATGGTAATAATATTTTTGCTTTCAATGAGTTAATAATATTACACAGTACTGTATTATTATATTTAGACTTGGGATGCTTTGATCAATGAAAATATGTTAAAGAGTTTTTTTATGAATTTAATTTAGAGGAAATTCGCTTTATAGTATGACTAATGTTTGCTTAAAACAATTATGTGTTGATATAATAAAGTCTGTTCATGGTAAAAGTTAAAATTGTTACATTCCTTCCAACAAATTGAACATTATCATAAATTAGGATTACAGATCTATTAAGCATTTCATGAAATGGCCAATTAAGAACCCAATTTTCTAATCTCTTATTTAATGAGAAACAATTTTAAATAGAGATCTAAAGTCCACTATAAACAACCGATGCTCAGGAATTTTTAGACAAAAATTGCAAATTAAGGGTGGATGGCAAAACATAAATAATACTGGGTTGAAAATGGGAAGATTCTTAATAATAAGAAATAAGTTTACTACAGAATGGGCATAATTGAATTAATTTGCAAAATCATTATAATGTCCTGCAAACCTTAAGTTTATGTGAAAAAAGATTTATGTACAGTAATGGGTTAGAAGTGTACAGTTTGATATATTTTGAGGGATTATCTAGCTATCTGATTGGACGACATCAAGACTCCACTTAAAGGCATATTGACCCTTACTTAACCTGCTAACAATATACAGTAATGTTCACTTCCGATTCAGTGACTATTTTCATACAGTATGCTGTGCAGGAGTACTACGTAGTACTACTGTACACACTGCAGGAGGTGTTTTAAAAACCTGATTAAAATGTAAGAATAGGGATTTAAAATCTACCTTTTACTACTATACTATTGAAAAGCAGGTTTTAAAAATAAAACCCACTATAAGAACATTTTAAAAGCAGCTATTGTTTTTATTGTTAATAATTTCCTGAAGAAAAATAAAACTTGTCGAAATTATATATCATATGCAAACTGGACGCATTAACCACAATGCAATGCTTCTCCAAAGAGATACAGTAATATTTAATGAAATAAAAAAGGGAAAGTTTATTTAAGATAAAGAAGATAGAGGAATAGAATAATAACATAAAAGTTAAAATGCATAATTATATTAATTCTATCTATTAATACTGTGGAAAAATACAATACAAAACTATGTTTCTCAACTCAGTCAGTCAGTTTGATTAGCAATATTGCTAAACAAAATTTAAAAATGAAATTTTTCTCTGCAGTACAGAGTGATAAGTGAATAGAATTATGTTATTGAAACCAATAAATTATTGCTAAAAATAACTCTTTCTTGGAGAATTACACTATCACTTCATTTTAGTCCTATCTATCATCACTAGTATGTCAATTTGGCATTAAACGCATACATTTATAATGAAGTTGTAAAAAGGCAACAAATTTTAAAGTCACATTCTGGACAGAAGAAATATAAAACTGGAATCTAGACGAACATGAAAAAGAAAATCTTTTCTTTTATAAATGTAGAAAATAAAAGAAATTTTACGATGATTTAGAATTGCTGATATTAATAGAATATTCACAAAATATTGATATATTAATAAACTGCACTTTATATTGCTGAACTATTTTAAAAGAGAAATAATTGATATAAAAAATATTATGATTATTAAAAGTACTGTAGAATTACTATAATGTCGATTTTTGACCATATAAAAGAAATAAAATATTAAAGAATATTCACTAAAAATATTATGATTATCTAATATAATACTGTATCTCTATTGTTGTACTTAAAATCCACATAAAATGCATGGAAACTAAAAAATATTATGATTGTGTTAAATGGCCGTCATTAAATAAGAATTGCTTATGAGAGATACTTGACAAAAATAGGCTATCCTGTGAACTCAATATATGCTTTATATACAATGATTATTATGACTTTACGATTACTTTAAATGACTGATAATAAAATTTAATTTTCTTTACGACTATTGTTCGACAATATCGACTATAACGAGCCGCAGCAACAGATCTCGTTTTCTTCATTATTGTTGTAAGAGGCATTAGTATATAACTCTGAAGAATACAAATTGAAATACAATTTCTTTTTTTTTATAATAATAGAAATATAAAAGTATCCTAATTTGATGCATCAGGTTTTACTACTTGATATTAATAAATAAAATTTTAATGCGAGTATTCAAAAAAGGTAGTTCAACTGAGTATGCAATTTGTGGGGGAAGACAAAACAAAGAAGACATCAAAATGATACATGCAAGCCTACAAGATGTTAGCCTACTGTACCTACTGTAATGTACATACTGTATTCTGTCTTCTCAAGGAAATACATTAAAATATATAGTATTTCAGTACAGTAGTTCAATGGGGTACATATGTACATTGTAGGAAATCATTTGGCCAGACATAAGCAAAGTAGATTGTTCTCAGAAAAATCTGTACCTAGATTCTGAACATATTTGTATATATTTATCTATGAATTCAGAGCCTGAAGAAACCCCAATGATTGAGCAACTCTAGGTGGCAAAATATTGTGAATAATACCAGTCAGTGTACTTACTAGTGTATTATTAGATCTGTAGGAAATCTAGTGAAAATTAAGCAAAGTAACGCTAGTCATGTGGCCTAATTTTTGTCATCAGGCTAAAATTAAATGATTATGAAATATTCTTCTATAATTGTAAATTATATTTGATTTTGTAATCTGTATTTAATTTGAAACCTGAAAGGAATAAATGTTGATTTGACCTGACTTGAACTATGTGTAAAATTGTGTTTGAGCGTGCGGTCATTGATCGCACTGACCACCTCAGACCATCTAAACAACTGTCTAATCTCAATAAATTCTTGTGATTTTTCTCACCTTT
Source organism: Antedon mediterranea (assembly GCF_964355755.1). NCBI lineage: Eukaryota > Metazoa > Echinodermata > Crinoidea > Comatulida > Antedonidae > Antedon > Antedon mediterranea. Next base: position 2,296,936 of record NC_092679.1, on the reverse strand, counting down.
TTTGTACCAAAATCTACAAATGATACAATATTATCATCATGCCTTTTGGCAATTTCTTATTAAATTACGATACAGCTCAAACGACAGACTTTGGTGATGATATTGATCTACGAATCAATTACCAAACTGACCATTCACAGGTCAACAATTCATGTACAGTAGCCTTAGTAGTGAATACAATGGATAGATACTGCAATTATATTAATTTGCCTATAATTCAGGTGTACAGTACTGTAAAAGCCTCAAACAAATTTGGATTTAATTTTCAAGCATTCAAGTTCACCATACAACTTTGGCCTTTATTGAAAAAAAAAAACACCCCGGAGATAAGCCTTTATTATATAGTAAAGAACCCAATAATAAACAATAGCTGTTAAAATCACAATACAGTAATATTACTATTTATATCACTAGGTTGTATTTAAGGCTAAGAAAGAATGCCAAACCTTTTATCTATTCATTGATCTCATCTCTGAGATTCTAAACAAACCTAAGGATAGAGTGGTTGGGATTATGTAGCAACAGTGTACTTATAGTATATTATTCAATTGTCTCTACTTTCTATACAAATAAATATCTATATCACTTGCACTGATGAAGGGCCAGTGTTGCCCAAAAGCTCTGCTACTTTTTGCTTATAATTTTATTTTGTATCTCCATTGAAATCCAGCCACTGATACATACAGCATTGCCATTATTTTCAGTAATTTGCCTAAGGATTTTAATCTCTATGTAAACTTTTATTTCAATATTCAACCAACTTAAAATGTTAATTACTTAGGTAATCTTAAAAATTGAAAGATATGTCATCAACTTAATTGAAATGTAAAATCAAGTTCAACTTGCTCGTTAATTAATTATCAATTCCTATCAGATCAGCGAGTTTACAACTCAATTGGAACCCACGTTCTCTCATTCTACCCTGGGGACAGGTTGAATGCCATTAGCATCCGTCCGTAGATAGATTAATTTTTGCTCTTTTCCGATTCTATATATCTGACCGGATGATTCGTAGCATATGGTCTTATTGGTTTAGTCTGGTCAATTTTTAATTAATAACATTTGAATCATTATGATTAATAATATATTAGAAATGAGTTCAAGGCAAGCGATTTGCAAACAAAATTTTTATTTCTATTCAAATATCAAAGTCATTAGGGATTTTATCTGAAACTGGATCTTTCACTAGTTATCTGTACAAACTATAGTTCATGGACTATACAATTTTGTGAAAAGGGGGATTCAATGAAAACTTCTACTTTTTGGGTTATATCTCCTCATCGAGGAGAAAGGCTACTGTTGGTTTATCCAGGTAAGCTAGGCACGAAATAGACTATTTTTTGCAGATAGCACAGTAACATAATGTTTCTTTCCGCAGCTTAAATTTTAGAATACCATTCTCCATATAATACCCATCTCCTCCTATACAGTAACTCCCTGGTACCATTACAATAAAGGTTTATCGCATGGGGGGGGGGGGAGCCAACGTCACGATGTGTATGTACATGATATGTTGTTTGTACGTACACATCTCAAACCCTTTACCATCATCATGCATTGTGCAATGACGTTCTTTGCGAAATCAAGCTATTTGCTATAAACCTTAATTGAACTTCTTTCCCAGATTATTTTTTTTTTATTATGATCAGTGGAAAAATGAATAATTTAATGGTTTGACAAATTAGGTTCATTTCCTGACAGGAAACAAGTGACTGAATATGGTGCCAGTACACATCTTCAATAGGTCACTTCATGTATAATAATGATCTTGAGGTTGCGAGTTGGATATCTTACTCGAGAATTACTTCGCAAGTACAGTATTCTCAATTTACTTAGTATAAAGTACAAATATTAAATGTCAGAGAGTAGGGCAAAACATACTGTATGACCAATTACTTAACACCCTGATGCAAAGCTACTCCACAGTAATTACAAACAATTACAATCACATTCAGGTGTTCTGTAGGTTTTCTGAAATCAGACCGTCAAAAAAAGACAGCAGTGATTCAGATTGATAAATTAACATGTTGAACTTACTGTGAATTTCTAGAATCAGGAACGTCCCTACTTATTGGTGTTTTATCACTTTCAACTTGGTTAAATTTATTTCGTATATAAGCATCTCCGCCCGGTTTTACTTTAGTTTTTGCTAAATACGTCTCAACGTCAAATGTCCTCCAATCGTTGTCACTGTGAAGAACTTTGCCGTTATCCCGAACACGGTCGGCAATTGGTAAGCTATAATCCTGGAGAAAAAAAAAACCAATCATGTAGGAATTGAAGATGATAACCATGTAATAAAAATGATTAACTGTGTAAAGTTACATTTATACTTGTTAGGTTTCACGGAACAGAAGACAGCGCCGTTTATTAAATAATGGAAAATCATAAGAATTACGGCACAGTCTTCCGTTCCGTGAAACTGAACAAATGTGGATGTAGCTACAGTGTGTTTGAATTTAGCAACGGATCTAAAGTACGATTTGAACCCAACACCTTTATGTTTGACAATGCAGACACTCTACCACCATAATGGTTATGCTAAAAACATTGATACATTTCCTCGTATACAGCATTAAATAATGTTATTTGAGATGTGGTGACATATGATTTATGCCGCACTTTGAAACGTTACGGTCAATCACTGTCAAGCATTACTATCAGCCTTAGAATTTAAGCACGTATCAACCTTTTGAACTTTGCATTTAAATCTTTTTTAATTCTGTTTTTGTAGTATTTTAAAGACTAGTTTTGTTTTTTTGTATCTACCTATGAATGGTATATCAAACATGGGTGAGATTGTTAAAAAAACATAGCTCCATGTATATCCCAATGACATAGTGTCTTGTTTTAACTGACTGAGTCCAACATTTTTTTTTGTAGCTACCTATATCTGTGTGAAAGGGGCTTATGGTGGTATTGAACATGGGTGGTGAGATGATGGTTAAAAAAACACATCTTCTAATCGGGTCTTAGGCTAGGAAAACAGTAGAAAGGTTAATAATCTAAACCACAACATGCTGTACTCCGATATATACAAAAAAGTAGCATTAATTTGTCATTGAAATTGTTGCAAACATTTAATCTAATCCCTAGCCCTCCTGCAAATTGCAACATTACATAGATTTCTTTGATCAACAACTTATGCTGTGCTCTTCAAATATTTGGTCTCTCAACACTGCAAACAGGTGCCAGCCATTAAAAGTACAGGTACATACATTGATACCTTAATACAAGGATCTGCTATGTACTATGTTCTGGCATTATGTTGGTTAAACATAAAGGTTAATTTAATAAACCATACAGCAGTCTACTAGCCAGACGTTACAGTACTACACAACATAAGTATAGGTTTCTATGAATGGAAGTTATGCTAAAATTGTGGTACAAAACTTTATAGCATTTGCAATCACAGTCTGTATTAAGTTCTCTCTACACTATCAACCCAGTTTGACAAAAAAAGTGTGATGTGCCCAAATATGGTAGAGTGATATTCCCAAAGGTAGTAGTGATATAACATCATCATGTCCATATATGGGTACATTACATAAAGATTGATAGTGTAGACAGAACTTTAAAAAACAGCTCTCATTACGAAAACCATGGAAAAAATTCCACCATATATTTGCAATAGTTATACAGTAGTATTATATATACAGTAATAAGGATTTAGTTTGAACTCCGTCACTAAACATTAACAAATCCTAATTATTAGATTCTGATATCTAGAATTGTAATTAATCTGGACTACTGTACTTAAGTTTAATACTAATTAGTATAGATAGGACCTGTATCATGAAAGGACCTGTAAGCATCATTCTTAGTATCTTGCAGAAAACAATCCATGGTTATGATTTATAAAACTTAGTAGCAGACTTAAATAAGTATAAATTGAAAATCTCTAAATCCAGTCTACCGGCCTAGTTTCTTTTGGTAGCAGGAGAAAACATTGACAAATGAATCGCTGTTAATGCTACAGATTTAGAGCAAGCTATGAGTGTTACTGTATGGATTGTAGATGATGAAGTTCTCTGCGGGTCTCATAATGGACCTGGATTTATACAAAGCTGTGTAATGATGAATGTACATCACACATTAAAACTGAACAAAACTTTTCAACATCTACAAGCAACAATAATAATAAACAAAAAAATATAATATTAAAGATGTATTGTCCCCCTGAAAGAATTTTTTTTTCCAATATTTTTGTTGAATAGGCCATTTTAATTGCACATAAAAGTTATTCACTTTGACCTCAATTTGGATTGAGAAAAATAATTTTTTACACGGGAAAATCGCAATTTAATGCAAAAATTAACCAACCGGAAGCTATTTGTCTGGAAGACAAATGTGTTCCGGTTTAATTTAACCCTTGACCTGAGTTAGCTCATGTAGTATATGCACGCGCACATATATATATGCGTACTGCGCATATGCTCTGACGAGGTTTAGGCGCCTACAAAACGTTCTATACTATTGTTCATGACTACTAGTTGGTTTCATTAAATACGTTCATTATTATACTCATCTCAACGTACTTGTTAATTTGTCTACGACGATACACGACACTGGCGACGAGGATACAGGCACATTTACATAGAGAGAAACGGAAGTATAATAATATTATAAAACTAGGCCTAGGCTAGCAGTTTTTGATTTTCCAACAACGGCAACCGTAACCAAGGAACCGCACAGGCTAATAACGATTCTGAGCGCCCTGAACGTACAGAGCGAAGCGCGGTAATGGCAGCGGCTAATACCAGAATTCTATTCGAGGAATTCAACGTCCAGGATGGAGACATAGATACGTATGTGGACAGGCTGGAACAATATTTTGTGGCATTAGATATCAATGACGGAGGTAAGAAAAGAGCGATATTATTGAGTAGTTTAGGAGAGACTGGATACACAACGATACGAGATTTGTGTTTTCCTGATAAACCAAGTACAAAATCGTACGATACGCTCACAACCAAGCTCAAAGAGCATTACAAACCTACTCGAATAACGATTTCTGAACGATTTATATTCAGAAATGTAAAACAGACACCGGGACAGACTATTTCTCAATTTGTATCCCATCTAAAGAAAAAGGCGATACATTGTGGTTTTGAAGGAGAGGCATTGGAAAACGCACTGCGTGATCAGTTCGTATGTGGACTAATAAGTCAGAGCATCCAAAAGAAATTATTGACAAAGAACCATACGTTCAAGGAAGCAACAGACATAGCCATAGCCTCGGAGGCAGCAACAGCGAATATGAAAAGTATGTCGCACGATGTGGACAAGCCAATCAACCACGTTACGTCTAACAGCAGGAAGTCTACGAAAACGTATCAAGCGTCAAAACAAACACGAACGCAGAAATGTGACCGCTGTGGTATGAACAATCATACAAGAGATACGTGTAAATACAAAAACGCTACATGCTTTAAATGCAACAAACAAGGACACCTAAAATCAGAATGCAGGCAGTCAAGTAAATCAACAAAACAATATAAACCTAAATCCATCAAGCAAGTAGAAGCACCGGATTACGACGAAGGTAATGACGATTTTGTAGATACAATGTTTTGCGTAGGCATTAAGCAGGACAATTCGGTACCACCAATAACGGTACAGATGCGAGTTGATGATATAGATATTGATTTTGAAGTAGATACGGGCGCAGCAGTATCGATAATTAGCTTTGACGATTACGAAAGCAAGCTTAGCCATCTACCATTAAAGTCAGTAAAACGTACACTTCACGCATACACAGGTACTAAGCTCGATATAGCAGGAGAAATTAAAGTCACCGTGAACTATAGGGGCCAGAGTAACGTTCTCCCACTGATAGTAGTGAGAACACAGCGACGAAACTCACCACCCTTGCTTGGAAGAACCTGGTTAGAAGTGATTAAGTTGGACTGGAAGTCATTATTTCCACCATCGCTTGCTCAGAATTCGGTAGAAATAGATAACGATGTCGGTCAGTCATTCAAACGGAAGTTCCCAGAAGTTTTCCGAACGGAATTAGGTACGGTTCAGGGACACAAAGCGACATTACATCTAAAAGTGAACGCAATCCCAAAATTCTGCAAAGCTCGAAATGTTCCATTTGCGCTACGCTCCGCAGTTGAGGTAGAGTTAGACAGAATGCAAAACGAAGGAGTTATTTATCCGGTAGACTTTAGTCAGTGGGCAACCCCATTGGTATGTATTCCAAAGGCCGATGGCAGGGTACGTGTCTGCGGAGATTATAAAGTAACAGTCAACCCGAGTTTAAATTGCGACCAATATCCAATTCCGACCCCAGAGGAAGTTTTCACCAAGTTGGGAGGTGGAAAGCGATTCTCTAAGATTGATTTGAAATGTGCGTACCAGCAGTTAGTACTGGAAGACGAGGCGCAAGAGTTGGTAACGATCAACACGCACCGCGGATTATATCGATACACGAGGTTACCGTTTGGTATTTCGTCCAGTCCAGCCATATGGCAGCGATTCATAGAACAGGTGATAGCAGGACTTAAAGGAACATGTGCGATCATGGACGATGTTCTTGTTACAGGTGCGTCTGATAAAGAGCATATTAGTAATCTTGAGAAACTATTTGAGAGATTTAACAAGTATGGTCTCAGAGTGAAAGCTGAGAAATGCGCGTTTGTACAAAAGGAAGTAGTCTACATGGGACGTAAGCTATCAGCAGCAGGAATTCAACCGACAAACGATAAAGTGAAAGCCATCAAGGATGCACGAGCACCACAGAATGCAACAGAACTAAGATCCTGGCTAGGACTAGTTAACTATCACGCGTCATTTATTCCACGATTATCGACGATGATACATCCTTTGAATGAGCTGTTGGGAAGCAAACCATGGTCATGGACTGTCGACTGTAGTAAAGCGTTTAACGCGGTAAAGCGAATTATTAGCGAAGACATGATGTTGACGCATTATGACCCATTAAAACCACTGGAACTATACACGGACGCATCACCATACGGAGTTGGCGCAGTCATTTGCCACGTAAACGAGAACAATATCAAAACACCGATCGCGTACGCATCGCGACGCCTGCATAAACACGAAAAGGGTTATGCACAACTAGACAAGGAAGCCCTAAGCATCATGTTTGGACTTCAAAGGTTTAGAACATACTTATACGGACGGAAATTCACGATAAGAACTGATCATAAGCCACTTGAACGCATTCTAGGACCTAAATCAGCTATTCCGACACTGGCCGCACAGAGATTACAGCGATGGGCAATCGTGCTGTCAGCGTTCGAATACGATTTAAAGTTCATTCCTGGAAAACAGAACGTAATTGCCGACGCACTCTCACGTCTCCCAATGCCATACGAAGGACAGGAAGACGATGCAGTATATAACATAGCGGGGCATACATTAGACAATTTGCCAGTCACGAGTACGAACGTACAACAGCATACCAGGAAAGACCCGCTATTGAGCAAAGTGTTATACATGGTACAGACAGGTTTATGGCAGTCAGAAAACGACGACGATCTAAAACCATTCCTACACCGAAGAGACGAATTGAGTGTAGAACAGGACTGTTTGCTGTGGGGATACAGGGTAGTGATTCCACCGAAACTCAGAGGGGCAGTTCTGGAGGAGCTTCATTGTGCTCACCCCGGAATCGTGCGTATGAAAGAGATTGCGCGAAGTCATGTCTGGTGGCCCCAGATAGATTCCGACATTGAACGATTGGTGAAGCAATGTCAAGCATGTCACCAAACACAAAGTCGACCAAGCGTAGCACCAATGATGCCCTGGATCTGGCCAAATCAGCCTTGGACACGAATACATATTGACTATGCGCAGAAAGATAAACGAGATTATCTAGTAGTGGTTGACTCATATTCGAAATGGCCAGAAGTCGTTCAGATGAACAGTACGACGAGTGCAGCGACCATTAAAGCGATGAGAGAGTTGTTCAGTAGATACGGATTGCCTGTTCAACTTGTAAGCGATAATGGACCTCAATTTGTTAGCGACGAATTTGAATTCTTCTTAAAGCAAAACGGGGTGAAACATGTAAAGGTTGCACCTTATCACGCCGCAAGCAACGGAGCAGCAGAACGAATGGTTCAATCTTTCAAAAGATCGTTAGCGGCAAGCCGAGCTAATGGGAAGGATTTCCAACAATGTTTGGACAGATTTCTTTTATCGTATCGCACAACAAAACACGCAACTACGGGACAAACGCCAGCGAAGTTATTCATGGGCCGTGAGTTGAGAACGCGAGTATCACTTTTACATCCCAGTACAGAAAACAAGGTACTTAACCAGCAGAGTGATCAGAAGCTTCATCACGACAAAACGAAAGATCTACGAGAATTTTACCCAGGTGAAATGGTATTAGTGAAAGATTTCCGACAAGAGGGAAAGTGGTGGCCAGGTACCGTGATAGAACGTACCGCTCCAAAATCATACGTAATTAGTGTTGAGGATGGCCGAGTGTGGAAAAGACACATTGACCAGTTGAAAGCGACAGACGCGGACGCTTACGCGAGTAAAACCCCTACCTTACATAGCGAGTTGGAACACAAGATTAAACAGACAGTACCAATAACGATTGCGAGCGAAACGATTGCGAACAAAGAGCAAACATCCACCAACCAACCGGTTGAAGAGGAACATAGATTGTCTTCATCGCCTGAGGTTATTCCACGACGCTCCACGCGACTTCGAAGGAAGCCAACACGACTTATCGAAGAGATATAGAACTTGTGAACAATGTTATTATTATGAACGTTAAAGTTATGTTGTTCATGTTTTTACACAAAATTATAATGGTGAGAATTACTCACATTTGTTAATTATTATGAGGAACCAAATAAGAACTATCTGGAACTATAGAAGCAGTAATTTAATCACGATGATTAACCTATTTGATTAACAAAATAATTAACGAAAGTTTATTGTGCTTATTGATATAATGTTAACGTTAAAATAAGAAAGGAGGAGTGTAGTATATGCACGCGCACATATATATATGCGTACTGCGCATATGCTCTGACGAGGTTTAGGCGCCTACAAAACGTTCTATACTATTGTTCATGACTACTAGTTGGTTTCATTAAATACGTTCATTATTATACTCATCTCAACGTACTTGTTAATTTGTCTACGACGATACACGACAGCTCATAAATATTCATATTGTATGGATACATCGTGTGGATGATGATGCTTTCCAAATCAACAGCCAACAACGATAGCAATGCGCGATGCATGCGTGCGAGAGAGTCGAGGAGTGATGCGAGACGAATCTTGAAGAAAACACGAAAACTATAGCTAGCAGAATGCTAAGTTAGAATTACAGTTGGCAACTTTGATGTTGAATCTTATTCATTTAGGTGAGTTTTTGTTTCGCTAACAGGAGAGGCCTAGCTAGGCCTAGGCCCGAATTTGCTGCTACTGTACTACTACTAGCACTGACAGTCTCGAGTAGCCTAACTGCTGCCTACTTCTGTCTCTAGAAGTAGAGTGTAGTAGGCCTAGGCAGTACACTGCTAGCTAGGGCTACAGTAGAACACCACCAGAAGGGATGTATTTTTGTTTTAATCATGATGAATTGGTTTAATTTTTAAAGATTTCAACTATCTATTCGGCAGTGAAAATAAAAAAAAAAAAAAAATCTAAATATTGTTTTGGATGTTTTACTGATGCAATATTTTTAAAATATTTTCTGTATCAAATGCAATAGGTTCAAATTAACATTCCGCAAATAAACATTTTATGCAGATATTTTGACACAAATTTCTTTTTTTTTTTAGGTTGATTGATTGAACAATAAGAGCAAGTAGTGAGAAACATAAAATGTATCGTACAGTGGCACAATTTATTGAAACGTTTCTTACTATTTAAAATAACACTTTGTAATGGATGTGAGCGATCTTAGAAGACTATAGCTGTCGTAATTACTGCCACAATCAACACATTGATAATTAGTAGACAAATTGACACAAAAAACAATACAGGAATTCAATCAGATATACTGTATATATATATTTTATTAACTCCTTTTGCACTGTAATATTTACAGTAAAATTATGAAGTGTAAGTAAATTTGAAGAATTTATCCTGTGTACTGTTGTAGTAGTTTTTTTTTTATTTATTGAATGTTATGTTTACAAAATAATATACTGTACATATAATACAAAAAAAATTATACAATATTTTACAAGCTGGACAAGAACATATTGGCCAAATGCAGCAGGAGAGTCAGAAATATTTTTCCTGCAATATCCAATCATATTCCAATACCGAGTCTATCATTGTTGTCTTTGGGTGACCTCTGTTCCAGTCTTCATCAGCTCAACGTCTTTAAAAAAAGTAAAAGCAAAGTATGAAAATCTGGAAAAAATTGATCATGCATATTTAGTGCAAAATTGGGCTAGTGAAATTGCTTACTTTGACATAGTCAAATAAGTATACTACCTTTCTATGGTAATTAAAACACATTACTTATAATGTTATAACTTATAAAAAGAGAAAATAAATATTTGACTTACTACAGTACAGAGAACATTTGTTTGTGTTGTAAAATGGCTAAGCTGGCTTTTCCCCTCTGTCTACTTGTACAGTGCTGCTGGAAGGTTCTCAATTTCAGGCTTGTATTGCAACCATTTTCCCTGAAAAATGTTTGTTTTATTTTTATCATAAAAATTAGTTAAACAAGCTTCAACTGTAAATATATATGGTACAGCAAGCTGGCTGTATTTTCGGAATGTAGCTAAGATTGATGGCATATAGCCTAGGCCAGTCTATGAAGAGTACAATGTATAGATAGGGCCTAGCTGGGCATCTTCTGCAGGGACCCGATTGTCACAGTCTGCTTGCTACTAGCCTAGTAATATGCAGCAGCATGTATTAATTATTCTAGGCCTAGCCCTGAACTGAAAAAATCCCAGGTTAAGTTAATTAATTTACCTTCCTGTTATTATTGCGTTATATATATTATTATATTTAAAATAACCGTCTAGGCCTACTTACCGACAAATTAACAGCTCAGCTTTACATATTTATACGATCAGGCCAGGGAAACCCACAGTCGAATCGCGTCGATCTCTGGTGGTGGTGTTGTACATACAACGTGCATCGTCCATTGTTAGATCAGATCTCTGCTGTGTGGATGCTCATTAACATATCATGCATATGTATGAGTTAGCTCTCCCGGCCTAATTTCTGAGCCGATGAGTTCGAAAAAATGGTAAACTTATTTTGATTTTTTTATAAGCGAAATCAATATTTTTTTCGGATTTTTTTTCGGTGGAAGTGAATAACTTTATGTTAACTACAAAACGGTCTATTCAAAATTTGATTTTTTTCATCTTTATTTTTTATTTTTTGGGGGACAATACATCTTTAATAAGAATTAAAATCCTTATACTGCTCTCCTCTTTCTATTAAAAAGTATTTAAAAATGTTAAATTTGTAGTTTAATATCATGCTTGCAATGATAACCTTCCAAACTTATTCCAGCTTATACAGTTTTTTTAAGAAGTTAAATTTAATGCAATTTTCGGATTGACTGGACACCTAAAACTGTGTTTGTGATCAGCTACTGTGTATGACTGTAGGTAATGTAAAACAGATGCAATGATTACAATTAAAGAAAAAACAAAGTTATGACAGACAAATATTTCATCTTTCTCTTGGAAGATATTTGCATTGTCTGGAAAAAGACTGACCACATGCATATGATAATAAATACAATGATTTACTTAAAATACGAATTTGAAAATGTGTAGGCCTATTTCATTTTTTAGTAGGCCTAGCCTAGATATAGTCTATTTAAATAGCATTTTATTAAATTATAAATAGCACAGTACATAAAGTTAGGTCTATGTTATTGTTACTACAGCTACACACAACATATCCTTCAACACATAAACATTCGTTTTGTTTGTTGAAAAAATGTGGGACATTATTTATTATTTTTTACGGTTTAAAGTGAAACAATCTGGAAAACAAAGGCTTTATTTTCTGTTTCATATTATAGCCTAGGGCCAGGCCTAGTCTAGTTACACTGACACAGGCCGTAACGTCAACGCCATGCACCTGTTCTATGACTTTGTGGTGTGCTGTGTATCTTGTACAGAGCCTATCTAGGTAGGCCTAGGGCCTAGGCCCTAGGCCTAAAAAAAAACAAGGAAAAGGTTGAAACTTCCAAACTTACGTTTGGCTCATCGCCAGAATTGTACATGTACACTATCATACCTAATACCCAAGCAGCTACAATTAGCAAAAGAAGACGGGATTTCCTACGAATCATGTTGTTTAAATTGCACTAAACAGAAATAAAGAATGTAATTTTTTATAGCTACGAGACTCGGTCTCCAGCCGAAGAAAACCGTGCCACTCACGGCGTCAGACCACGTCCTATTTCCGTTCAAACTTTGGCGTGACGGTAGTAGCAGCAGCAGCAGCAGCAGCAGCCTTCACACACGGACGACACGAGTGTCGCGAGAGAGTATCGTCTGCTAACTCAAAAAAGAGGGCAGTGTTTACTTTTTTGTTTCTTTGTTTATTTTTCTCCTTCCTTATTATTTTTACAACAGAAAAAAAATCTCTCTGCCTTCCACCAAAGAAATAGAACATAAATTGTCCTTCTACACAAAAAAAGATAAATAAATTCACCCGTAGGTCTGAATTAATCCTATCTATCTAGGAATATGTTGAATGAAGCCTTCCTCATAACATTTCCATTTCTGTCCAATTCTTGCTGTCCTAGTCCATGCAGCTGTTCCAATGTATGTTGATAGACCATCTCTCCACCTTCTTTTCTGTCTTCGTCTTCCTCTTTCCTACCCTTGGTTGCAATTCTGTTAATCTGTATGTCTATCTATTATCTTGAAATCTTGCCATATGCCCAGCCCTTCTCCATTTTTTCTGATGATAGTATGATTTACCCTCTGTCTCGAAGCGATAAGTTCATCATCTTTCTTTCCATTGCTCTTTGAGTGTAGTTGTAAGTTTCTGATCAAGTTCCCATGTCTCTGAACCATATGTCATATTTGATAGCACACATGGTTAAATAATTTATTTCTCAGTGACATTGGTATATTTTTGTCAGTCAGCATGTGTTTGTGTCTGCCAAAATTCATCCATCCTGCTTTTATTCTTAACAATTAATCCTATAATGTATTCCATATCACTGGACGAAGGGTGTAGCTTTTTTTGGCCAAATAATATATGCATATTAAAAAATTCATTAGTCACAAGCAGGAAACTTTAGTCAAACTACTACTAATTTGTTGTTTTCTTTTCAAACTTTTTGCTACTTAAACGACTAACCAATTTGGGAACATTTCCGATGCAATGCAACATTTTAAAAATGTGTACATCCTAATTTGTGTAGATGCGAATACGCTTTATCGTCAAAAACTTACCATTTATCCAGTAATCCTGTATAGACCAAGTGTTTTTCGTGAGAAAATAGTTAAGTATTATTATTATAACATAACGCATGCATTAAAGGCAAAAATGGCGCTCCATAACTGTTAGAGTCATTGAGTTCGTCAAAAACCAGTCTGCTGCCCTCTATAAATATTTCATAACCTTTGACACTCATAAACAAAAACTACGGAAAACACACACGAAATGATTTCCATTCATTAAATGCTGGTATCTAACCGATTAGCCAGCAAAATTATAAAAAGTGGAAAGTCATGCATGATTTATAACAAGTTTAATATATTTTAATTAGTGGAATGTATTTTCTTATCGTAAGTATTACTGTACATTTATTTAAAAAAAATAATTATGCCAAGCAGTAGCCAACCACGTCGAATGAATGACGGATCTGAAACCCTTCTTGCATATCTAGGCTAAAAGTAGGCTAGTTTAATCAGTTTTAAGGCATAGATGCCCAGAGGGTATGGATGGTAGCCAGCTAGAAGCACTACAGTGGGCCTAAGTAGGGACTACCTATTACTTATTAGGCCTAGATCTTTTTACCATGTACCAGCAGTAGCCTATACGAGGCCTACTTATAGTCTAAGCATATTTATTATTTATATATAATAATTATATAAGATAAATAGGTTCCACATTTTAACAGACTCGACTTGGTCTGTGCCTGCATGCACATATTAATATATTTCTTTCTGATTAAATTTTTTTTTTTGCAGCACGGTAGTAGATTATAATTGGCTTATTGACCATTATTTTGCTATCCATGTTTCAACATGGCAGGGTCCTCAATCTCTTACTACGAAATGTCACTAATATCTATGGAAATTTGGATAAATTATGAACATATACAGTATTTATAATAAATAGAGATATATACCATACAGATTTACATACAAAATTATGGGAAACCCCATCGCAAAACACAATATTGAACAAGTCAACGGGGCCCACGCCACAAAAAGTTCTGATTTCAATGTCCGTACAAACAGCATGATGGCCGTTTATTTTCATGCCGAGCAATATACTACACAGCTGTTGCACTCAAAAACATGTGCACAGCGTGTAAAAAGGCTGCTGAAATGTTCTATTTACGACAGAAATTACTGCCTGAATGAAATTTATTATAGCATGTTGAGAAGTGTGCACGTATAATTACTTTGTCTATTTCGTGCCTAGCTTACATGGATACACCAACATGTAGACTTTTTCTCATTTGAGGGGAGAACACAAGTAATATCATTTCTAAGACTCCCTCCAGGCCAGTGGTATCATCCGTAAACCATATGTATAATTAATTAAAGATAATGACTTTGACCATAAATTTGATAGAAAACCCTAAAAAAAATTGTTAATGATGAATAATAATATAGTAAATCGGAAGACCATATGTCTGTAAGTTAATGAGTTTTTGATTAAATTTAACTATTTATTATTTATTTTGTATTTTTGTGAGTGAAATCAGTCTTGTTAGTGAATAAAAATGGAATATATTCAAAGTTTGATTTTGACTAATCTGTATTTTTTATGTTTTGGTGGACAATGCACACTTTACAACTAAAAGCAAGTTTATTTTATAATTTATTGAAATAACATTAATTATAATAATTATGTGTAAATGCAAAGCCAATTCACGCTGTTCTAAATGTACCACCAGCAGATATTTAGCGTCAATTAAATGACCTGAAACCATAAATTGAAATTATCTCATAAAACATTGTTGACTGATTATTTTCTTTCATTTATACCAGTGGATACATTGATTTCTATTTTAGGTGCAGATTTAGTGACAAAGTAAAATGGAAGCAAAAAGTGATGAAAATCAAGTTCCGAACTTAAAGAGGAAATGGGACCAATTCGTCATCATTCCTTCAAAGAGTTCACAAGAAACGAAGAAGGTAAGATGATCATTCATTAATATTCATTCATTTCTCTTCTCGCACAAAATTCATTCGTATATTTTTCTAGGTGCGTTTATATATTCAATTTTATTTTAGTTCATGTTGATTAGTTATCAACTATCTTCGAGAAGAAATGATATCGGTTATACGTGGGGATGGTCCGACTAGACTGTCCAATTGATAGGTGGGGGTGTTCCACTAAAAAAATTCTTTTCATATATTGTCTCCCACTTGGAAAAGGGGCTAATGTCAGTTTATCCAGGTAAGCGGCACTCATAGACTACCAAGACCATTTCTGGTTTGTGTAATTCAGAGAGTTATAATAATATTATAATACTAATACAGTAATTACTAATTAATTAAATTAAACTAATTACTCCCTGGTATAATTCATTGTTATGGCATTAAGCCACTATCAACTTTATGTGACAAAAAAATGTGATGTGCCCGTATATGGACATGTTGATGTCATACCACTGCCATATTTGGGCATATCACTATCATATTTGGGCACATCACACTGGCATTATGCAGTACTATCAAAATTCCATCTTAAAATTTGCATATACAATTAATTTTCAAGGTCCATTATTGTATTAACTTTAGAAACTAATTCATTAACATTAATTAAATAGAAATAATAATATATAATAATATTGTTATCCAATTATCAAGTTTATAAAAGCAAGCTGTTACTCCGTCTTTTATAGACTAATTTAATAAGTTACTGTGAATTACTGTATCTATCTGTAAAATGATCTAGATGACAATGGTAATTACTGTATTACAAATAACTTCCTTAGTACAGTATTCCTATCATCTGAAGATACTGTACATAATATAATAATGTATGAATAGTTTATTTTCTTATCACATATTTCACCAATATCATAGGCAAATTCCATTATATAGCATCCCATGTGCATCACATGTGTCATCTGTATCATGTAAAGTGTAAGTTAAGGATGTCCATGATATACACGTAACATGTTATGATGTATCGCAGAATTTGCTTTTGCTAATGCACCAATTTGTATTTGAATTTATTAGGAAAATCATCATAAAAAAAGACAAAGTGAACATAAATTTTACTGACAATGACATTACAAATAAAACATTTAAAAAAGATTTTCCAGGATTGGCCAAAAAGCTTAATAATAGCTTATTTCCATTGAGATTATTATGTTCAACTACCAACAATCGGTTAAGTTGTGCTAAGGCTAACAATTAATTGTATGGTAAAACAAAAAACTAAATTGTTTATAAAGATTAAACATTTAAAGATGTATTGTCCCTTTGTCAAATTCCAAAAGATTTTGAAAAAAAGTGGGTCATTTTGAAGGGGAAGTATCATAATAGTTATTCATTTTCACCAAAAATAAGTCGGAAAAAAAATCATATAACTGAAATACAGACGTTTTTTGGTGCAAAAAATAACTTTGACTTCCAGTCAAAGTTTTCTATCAAAACATATCTCATAATGCAACGCGCTTATTTGGCTACTCTGTATGCATAATCATAAAACTTCCTCGCGATCTGTGTGAAAACACCTTCTCATCTGTTGTTGTAAACAATCCTAATTAGCATCATGCATAATGTATACTCATGGTTTGAAATCTTTGTTTACTTTCGCTCGGGACGATTATCCAGACGAAATGTAATCAAATTAATTTAGCTGTTAATTACGTAAAATTGTTGTTTTTGGCTCGAATTTTCGCTTAAGGTGAATAACTTTAATATTACTTTGATGTGGCCAATTTAATTTTAGAATATTTTGACCTTCATTTTTTTGTGTTTCACGGGACAATACATCTTTAAGCTTTGGTTGATAAGGTCCAACTATGGACCGTAGTAATTTATATACCCATTGTCCAACTTAAGCCTTCTGTCTAATCATGGTCTGATCATGGAGGTATAAATAGATGGTCTGATAGTGAAAAAGCCTTTTCCTTAGCTGAAAAAATGGTTTATTCACAGAAACATGAGGAAATTATCTAATCTAGTATATTTACCTAAATCAGTTGGCACTGTTTGCTTTTGTGTGAAGGAAATTGGTAGAAGGTCATGTGATACCAGTCAGCAGGCAATCAGTCATGTGACGAAATTTAAAGTTTATAAACTCTTTTTACAGTATATTGAATGTTGTGCATAAATTACTAAATATTAAAAAATGTATTAATAAAGTTGGACTTTTATATAATATTGTTCGTGTACAGTAAAGTAGAGAATTGTTTGTAGAGTATCTTTTGTAGTGTGTGTCTAACTTTTGAACCGATTGTCACTAAGATAGAACGATGACAAAAAGTATTCGGCCAGTGACTGAAGGTCAAGTCTAGGGGTCAAGTCAGGGATGGACCATCAATACCGAAGGGAAAATAGTAAAATAAACTTTGCCACGATCTACTCTACCCTAAACTTTGTGTAATAAGGATACAGCCTTGAATCTTTGTCTACAGTAGAGGGCATGTGTGTATAGTATAGGGGCCGTGCCAAATGTTGGACGTATGAAATATACTATGGTGAGTACAGTAGGTGAAATGTCATGTTCTAAAAAATTAACAGATTATGTTTATCGGTAAATTATGCATCGATAATCCTAATTGTGGAATAATAATGATTTTAACAACCCAACAATTGTATCTAGGAATGCTCCGATCAAATTCCAGATTCATATAATATTAAGTGTACAGTAAGTGTTTGCTTTATGTGCGCGTAACATGTTTACGTTTTACCGCACCATTGTAGTAAATAATGCTTGTGTATCCGGTAAAACGACTAATAATAATAATAATAATGCAGGCCGCAAAGAAGTGTGAGTAACTATAGTATGTTATAACTACCTGTATATTTTTACAAGGGGATTATACCATTTAAATTATCATGTCTGATACAAAGTCATTTCTGGTAAGGTAACCCTATGGTACAGTTGTAATTCTGTACTGGTATTCAGGCAGGCTGTATTCAGGGTTGATTTAAGCATGGACTGATTCAAGGTAGTCAGCCCTTTAAACAATAAAGTATATTTGTCTTTACTTCCATTGTGTGTTACTAATGCCTGGACTCTTTCCCTGTGGGTTGCCAAAATAATCACTGCTTACTACAGATCTCAACATTTCTATGTTTTTTTAAAAATATGTAGTAGAGCTGTAGCTTGGTGCTTAACATGCTTGCCTGCGCCTATCCCAAGTTCCAGGTTTTAATCCTGTGCTAGTGCCTAGTTTCATGACTGTTTTGCCCCGTCCATGTGTGGGAAAGAAGTGTGACACTACAGTTATTTGAAATATTTACTAATTCTGTATAAATAAAAACTTTAGAAATAAAAGTTTGTTCCTTGGATTTTTTTTTGTCTATCCTGTATTATAATAAAGAAATATTTGCATAAAAATAATTATCTTGCGTTTTGTTTTATTTTACAATTTATGAATTTTTTTTGTGTACAGAATTTCTAAAAGTTTGTGGTGCTTTACCTTTGTCAGCACACACACACTCTGTTCACTACATTCAAACTGATAAATGCTATGTTTTCTTTTGAGTAGAATGACTATTGTCATTGATATTGTCTGTTAAATAAAGTGGCTTCATTCATAAATTTCTATTCTGGGACTTTTTTTGTATTTTACCACTCAATTATACGAAGGTCATTCCGTGACCTCTAAATCCGTTTATATTTACTATGATATCACCTGAGATTACCTTGCTACTTGAGATTCGTTTAAAGGTAAAGTCTTATTTCAATGTCTGTGTTATTGTATTTTTTTTATAATTCCTGTTGACCTTTTTAGATTAAGATATTTTTCTCTCTATACTGTATATTTTTTTCAGCAATGCATTAGAAATACTATCACGTTTATACAATTATTTTAACATTGTCCATTTCCTGTATTTAACCACATTTCAGCACAACAAGCATAGCTGGCCTAGTAATTCACAAAATGATATATTTGTGGTTTTAACAATGCCTTAATTAGCAGAAAATAGATTGATATGCTTGTGCCTCTCCTCAAAATATTTGGATGGCCTGGAAAGCAAACATTCCCACTCAATTTATAGGTAGTTATTTTAGCCAGACAGTTTAAAGCTTTGTCTACACAATCAAAATGTGATGTACTCATATATAGACATGGTGATGTCATATCACTACTATATTTGAGCATATCACTACCATATTTGTACATATTACTATCATATTTGAGCACATTACTACCATATTTGAGCACATCACTTACCATATTTGAGCACATCACTACCATATTTGAGCACATCATACTTTTGTCATCAGTTTTGATTTTCAGACCCATTTGAAATACATCATATCTAATTGCCTTCTTAGCTGGATAAACCAACATTAGCCCTTTTCTCACACTGGTGAGGGGCAATTACAAAAAGAAGAATTTTTAGTGGAATACCCCTACCATATAATGTGACATTCCACCTTGTTTTTGTTTTCTTTTTTATTTTGTAATTTGTATTATGATCATTGAGAAAATCAAACATTTAAATTGAGGATTTTTACTTTCTTTTTCAGGAAAAACAGTTGTGTTTAGAAGACTTTTTACATTTATTTCTAGTCATGTCGTCAAACAAAGCAATTGATAGAGAGGATATAACTAACTTTTGGTGAGTAAAATAATTACATTGCTTTAGCCTTTTGAATTAATTTAATATTGTTTTAAAAACACAAGTTGAGGGTTCTGTTTGAGACAAGTATACTCTTTTTATACAGTAGGTAATCAATGTACCATATTTTCAATCTTGTTTTTAGATAAAACATATGATTATGTCATCTATAACTTCTGCATGTTTTCATTATTCTAGTACGGACATACCAAGTTCGTTCAACATCATGACTCGGGAGTTTATGTCGGATGTTCACGAACTAGCGACCAAAGCTCAGGCAAACAACAGTGAAGTAGATGAGAATGGGTACACAATCTTAATGCAGTATTTAATTCAAGGAAGGGGATGGCTTATACTGAACACATTGCATAATCTAGCCACTCAGGTATAGTGACCCCACCCTCCTTATCTGATACAAGGAAGGGGTTGGTTATACACAATACGTTGCGTAATCTAGCCACTCAGGTATAGTGGCCCTACCCTCCTTATCTGATACAAGGAAGGGGATGGCTTATACTCAATACGTTGCATAATCTAGCCACTCAGGTACAGTGACCCCACCCTCCTTATCTGATACAAGGAAGGGGATGGTTATATATACTCAACACATTGCATAACCTAGCCACTCAGGTATAATGACCTAGAACCTACACACATATGATGTTGTTGAAAAACTGTGTTGAAGAATTGAGGCAGAAAGTACATCCTAATGTTGCTGTGTGCGCACACAATGAATTAACTAGTCCCTAAGCCATTACAAATTAAAATCTTCCTTATATGAAGATAAAGTAATTGTAGTAGAACCCTACTTTGGGAAACCCCTATTAAGAAGACACTTTTGAATGAAACTAATATATTTTAACAATACGGCCAACCCCCTTTTAGGAGACCACCCTATATCGTAAAACACTCTATTCGGTCCTGAAGGTGTCCCTTTAATAGGAGTCTTTTTTGTTCTAAATATTCTTACATTTCTATAATGACTTGGTTTACATTCTTGTGGTCTTAAATCACCACTACTCAACTTTCATTATGTTTAAAAAATAAACACATGATCCTTCCCAGTTGGCATGATGCTATACTAGGTCACATGACAATGACAATAAACTTGGCAGCAATTCTACATAATGCAATTGTGTATATTCAATTAGGATCACTATAATGCTGTTGGTTACAACCCTTTTTTTTGGTATTGAAATATTATTTTTAATACCTAAATGATATAATTTGGAAATTAGTAAAAAACTACAGTTTATTATAATATACAGGTTTGATTTAATGTTTTATTGAGTTCAATTTTCCAGTTTGTACTGAGAATAAATAAATTCTGCCATCTTTAGTGTTGTGATACTCATTGGATGGGTATATGTATTTTATGTTTATATTTCTAGGCATTGTCATGTATAAATGTTGATCTTGGAAATCTGTTAATCACCTTATTTCAAGAAACACTCAGAGTACCACTGAAGCAGAAAGTGAATGGTAGGTTTGAATTAATCAATTCAATTCATTTAAATATATAGAGTATATTATCTAGCCCTAAAGGAATCACTAAAGTCATG
Organism: Antedon mediterranea; assembly: GCF_964355755.1. Lineage (NCBI taxonomy): Eukaryota > Metazoa > Echinodermata > Crinoidea > Comatulida > Antedonidae > Antedon > Antedon mediterranea. Next base: position 2,275,431 of record NC_092679.1, on the reverse strand, counting down.
TCTATTTTTTTTATGAGCAAGATATAAAAACAAACTATAAGTGTCTCGCATCGGTGTCAGCCCAAGCTCATTTTTTAGATGAGTATTTTCTAAACTAGCTTCTTTGATTGACAGTTCACAGAATACTCTTTTATATGTTATCTTTATCTTTCAGAAAAATCTTACTGGGTTCCCCACGTTAGCTGTTGTTTCCCACAGCAAAAGGGGATTCCCCATAGACGCCTAAGTTCAATCCATCAAGGCCGAAATTGTCGCAAGTTTTCATTTATGGCATCCGCTAGCTGGCAGTATGGAAGCCGAAGGAGGAAATCCCGACAGAGAAAAGGAGAGGATAGCACTGAATCAGACGGAGAAACCAGACAAAGAAGAATACCTTATGAACTATTGAAAGAACCATCGGGTCAGTTCCTGCACACATGTAAAAAAAGTAGCGTCGTTCAGCCTAATTACAAAGTGGATCAAAAAACAGGTGTGGTTCTTCTGGAAGAGACAAATGCCTTTGATCTCTGTCTGGTTTTGTTATCGCTTCTGGAGAAACTCTGTGCCAACGAGTTGCTTAGCAACACAAACAGGACTAGTCTGTCAATTGTTCTTGTGCCACAGATGATGCAGATTTTGTTGTTTCTGAAAGAGTTCAATTTTGAACAGAAAACGAGTGTAGAAGGATTCGAACTTGGTAAGGGATGGAATCAGGATGAGGTCCTGCCAACGTTACAACGATTAGTTTTTAGAGTTCTACTGAAGCTCTGCCACACTGTTGGTTCTAATGTTGATGGTGCTACTAGAATTTCATCAACAAAAACATTAACTTCTCTTTTACAAATTGCTCAGCGAATTACGAAAGAGATCGATGGATCTAAACCTTTTGAAAGCTCTTATGAAGAGACATCAGATGATGATGCCGAGGTCTTTACTGATGCCAAGCAAGAATTATCAACCAAAAATGAAACGGTTTCATTTCATTTTGTTTATCTTTCGGAAATATTACAAGGAGTGTTAGAATTAATTACGTCATTATTGCGTAATTCTACTTCTAACCATACCGTCATTACACATGTTAATGTTCTCATGCAAGAGTTTGAAAACGAGGCTGGATTTGATCTTCTTGCGAATGTGATCAAAGATCTTGATGAGTGTTTAGTTCTTGGGATAGATAAAGATGGCCAGATTAAAGATATGTTAAGAGGACTTATCAGAGGATTATCTATGATGATTACGGCACTTAAGCGAGCAAAGTTAGAATATATGCACAAAATGCAGTGCCTTAAAAGGACTCACAGGCAGTGTGATTACTCCACCTATATGCACCATCATCACAACATCTACGGCATGAGTTGTACAATTTACCAAGAACAATTACAACACGAACACGATATGCAAACTTTAAAGACGGACTTTGCAAAGAAAGAATCATTACGATCGCAAAGTCTGTCGTCAAACTTGAAATGTTGCGTTTCTCGTGTCACTGAAACTCTTCTCCAACTGTTTATGCAATCAAAATACAAGTTAGTTTTAGCAGGAATTTTATTTGCCATCGAAAACTCTGGGATTTGTTGCTGTATGACACCAGAACAGATTGTCGTACCGCTTCTGGAAAATCTTCCAAAAGTATCAGTACAGTTGAGACCATACATTTTAAGCATTGTTGCGAAACTCATTTTAGAACAGTTAGGAGGAAATGAGAAATATGATCGAGCTAGTCTTGATATGTGTGCCGAGTGTCAGGAAAGAAGAATGAAAGTTTCTTCTTCGATGTCAGAGTTGAAGACTCCAGAAGCATTTGGTTCGTCAGACAGTGCCATCAGCAGTGACGGTAGTCTTCCCGAAGATGATACTATCTTCTCAAAATGGAATTTCGTTCACATGTACAGAACTTTTCTTACTCACAAAGACCGAGTATTGGGGATACAGGTTGCGAGACATTTATACCGTTTAGTTAAACTTGGTGACTTTTCGTTGAAGCAGAGTCTTTACAGAAAGGTTTTTTTGCCATGCTTTGAGATGCATACTAAGTTAGAGCAAGACGAGATGGACGGGTCTGAGCTTGTTGGCACAGAGGTGTTAGAACACTGCTTCTGTGCATTGCCACCGCTCCTAACAACCACATCTGCACAGAGTTTGTTCTTGTACCAAGGAGGACTCAACCAGCTCTTGTACCTTCTAAGATTAGAAAATACAAGACCGTATGTCTTGAGGGTTTTTGAGGTTTTGATAATTTCAGAGAGTAGCAATCAGAACCATAAAGATAGAAGTATAGGGAAGATTACTCCAGATAACATGTCACATGAAGAAGGATTGTCCTTCTCTACCTCCTCAATTTCTGAAAGCTTAAGCAGCCTAACTTCAGAGTCAAATAATGTTATTGAAGCGTTTGTTAACGTTCTTCTTAACGTAATTCCAAAAGACGAAGAATCCAAAACAACAGATGATTTATATGATGCAGATTCACCATTAAACACCAACAGTAAACCAAGCTCTTGCTCCAGCAGTAAAACAATGACACCCGTTAACGGAAGTGAAAGCAGTTCTCAAGGAGTCCAATCCGATAACTTACTCCTCTGTCGGAGTAAGAGTCGTTTAGAACAAGCAGCAGATATTTGGCGAAGTGCTATGTATCTGTTGACCCACAGTTCTGGGTTTCAAAAGGAATTTTTCCGATGCCGTGGACCTTGGACTTCGAAATTCCTTCTGCAGGAGTCTTTGACTGCAATCGTGAAAGTAAGTCGCGATTTGGATGACATCATTGATAAAAATCCGGCAGAGGTGGACAATACACGGTTTAATATCATTCTCGACTTGCTTGGTTCAACTCTGAGTATTTGCTTAAATTCAGCAAAAGTCTTCAAAATCAGTTCAGTGGTAAGTTATTTCATTCCCAAACCTTTTACGTGAATTCAATACCAGTAGAAGGCATTACTCCCTTTCATGCTCCAGTAGGCAGTATGTTCTTTGTTGTTACGACATTACTGTCAGGGAAAAATGGCTGTGGCCATGTTACAAAATGAGTTAAAATTGCCAAAACAACATGGGCTATCTGACAACTTAACCACATAAAAGTCCTAGAAAGTAGGAAGCATTTTGCCACTTTCCCTCTGATTTCTGTGAATGTTTTCATAGTTAAGTATGACAAACTTGTTTCAGAATTTGTAACCCCCATTAAGTTGCCCATTTTAGGCTTTAATTTAATTTAATTTGTCGTATAAAGGATTTATCAACTACGAGTATCGTTCAGAGGATAAAACAGACTTTGACGGATTATGGAAATTTACATACAATCATCGGGAAATCATTGATAGAGTGCGTGTTGAACACAGCGTCACTTGCGAACCTTGACCCTCACCGCTTTCAAAACAGTCGAATGTGCTCATTATCGAAGGTAAAGTTTTTTTTAGGTCAATATTTAAAATACGTTTTGGCACACAAGGCATGTCATAGCTATATTTGTGTTGGAATGGACAAAATATAATGAAACTAATCTATTCTTACAAGTGTCTATTTCTGCCTATAGTTATTATAATACTGTATTTATATATTTGATTACTTTCAATTATACTTTTTATTTGTACAGAAGAAAAGCCGAAATACATCGTTCAAATGGGAGGACCTTTATGATGTCAGCGACTCGCCCAGTGACTCTGGCGAGGCTTGGTTCACAGGAGCAGCAGGCTATGAAGCTGATAATGAAAAGGATGATAGTCATACAGGTGAGGTCTAAGTTCAAAGGTGAAATTAATATTTTCTCATGACAACCAAAATCCTTGGTTAAAATAACTTTGCAATAATCTGAAATAATACGTTTTAAGAATTGGTATTGCAACCAGCAGTGTTGAAATATGTTTTAAATATTTATAATGAAAATCAATTTAAAAACAATTGACAAAATTCTTTTAAATAACCACATTTAAGGATAATATCACGAGTGCTGATTGGATGACAACATTTTCACAGATGTTTTCACGTACAATGTTTTTGTCAAGTTTGCATATTTAGACGATTAATTGGTATATGCTTAAAATGGAAAATATTTTTAATAGCCATGTAAAAAAATAAAATATAAAAACTAAAATATTTTAAGAAATACTTTCTACGCTGATTATTAATAATTAATAATAATTAATGTTTGGGATGTTCTTGTACCCAAATGATAGACAAGACAATACACATAGAGGACTGTTTTAAATACCTGTAGGACTATACCACAATCTAATTTTCAAATCAACAAATCACAGATTTTGATTCAGTGTAGGTAAAGACTGCTAATCAATAATTAAACCTTTTAAATCACCTTGAGAAATGCTGAATTATAATAATTTATATAAAATAAATATGAATGTTAAAACTAAATACAGATTATATCTATATAGACTTGCACTGATGAAGGGCTAGTGTTGCCCAAAAGCCCTGCTACTTTTTCTGGCTGTTTTACTCCATTGAGATCCAGCCACTGATACCCACAGCAATGTCATTATTTTCAGTAATTTACCTTTGGATTTATGTAGATTGTGAGATTGAATGTGATATATACAATTTTTTTTCAGAACTGTATTCTGTATTTCACAATGATAAAGAAAGATCATATATTTTTATTATGTGTTTTATTACCCCAAGGATCCAAGCCATGTACTGGTTGGTTCCTAATCATAAACTTATACATACACTGCGACTTACACTTCTTTGTTTGTACTGTTGTGCTAGGCGAATCATCCAAAAACAAGGACGATTATCCACAAAGTGGACGGCAACGTGCTCTTCTTTATCCAGAGGTATGCCGTATGGTTCTTGAACTCCTCGCCAATGAGGAAGATCCGGAAAGTCATGACGTATTGTGTTACGCCCTCAGCCAGTTAGTGTACATCTCCAAAGGTAGCGACTCAAATCGTGTGAAACTTTATATCGATGGAATTGGCGGTACAATATTGCGAAAGTTTACGTGGATTCTCGAAAGGAGGGATAAAAATATACAAGGTAATGTATTTTTTAAATTTTTATTTATTTTTTTTTTACATTTTCAGTAATTATTTGCTTATGAACTTTATCTTTCAATAAAAAAATCCTTGTTTAAAGACATCTTCTGTACAGAAATCAATAGAATGTTTGCTGTTGTTGAATATGCAATTTGTATGATACATATTTTAGTTAAAACTAGAAAATAAATAGCCAATCAGTTTCTTTTCTGGTTAAAATGTACCTGTTTATTTTATTTTTTTTAACGTGCAATCATTGACATAAATATGTTTACAACTTGATCAAATTTACAGAAGTTTAAAACAATTTTTTGCATCAACAATATGTGAAATATGGTACAGCAATGCTGGTATTGTTTATGATCAACACCCAATTGCAAACATGTACAAAAATTCAACCCTCAAAATTACAATTGGTTCTTTGTAATCAATATGGCAGATGGCAGTTTTTTTATTGCATTGTTTTCTGCATATTTAACACCACCAGCCTCTCTAAATAAATGCCAGTAATTTTAAAAATATTTTTTGGACTAAAAACACATTTTAGTATACTTAAATTTGTAAGCAGTAACATACGTTGTTTTTGGTTAAAATTCCTGTTTATAAAAATTTAAAATGTCCAATAAAAAATCAAGGTCATGTAATTCAATACTGAAAGTTTGTTGTACAAACAAAAATATTTGTTTAAAAAAAAATTTTTTTTATTCATTACAAAATTCAGACTATATAAATTGTGATTGTTTGTGTTTAGTCGTTCAAGATCTTTTGTTAGAGCTGTTTGCGGTTCTCGTTCAACCATACATGTCGGCCGATGAACTACGCCAGTTTCTGCACCTCTTTCAAACCGCAGATCCCCCAGTTGTAAGTTAAACAATTATTATTATTTGATAACTGTAATGTTTTTTTTATTAAATCAAAAATAATAATTTAAGTATTAATAGGCAGTAATAGTATGCACATCAAACAAACTTTAAAACTGCATTTTATTTTGCCTTTCACTTGACCTAATTCTGTTGATGGGCTTATAACTGAATTCAATATGATATTACTAATGTAGACACAGTAGAATACTGTACAACAAATGAAATCCTATATGAATTTAACATAAAGTTGAACAACATTTAGTTTTGATAAATGAGTAAAATTATTTTTTGCAGGAGTCTTTACTAAACACCTTATTGGAGGTGACAGATAGGATTATCACCCAGCCTACTCACATTCTTTGCTTCCCAGTCCATACGCATGATGTCGCACCACCAAGCTCACCTGGTATGTCCCTCTACCAGAATCCCACCAGTAACCCTATCCTAAGCCCAAGCCTAGATCCATGGAGCATAGCCCCATTAAGGTTGCCACTGCAAAACCAGCTAAACTGGCCTCCGGTAGGGAAAGGTTTTGGCTTAACGATATGGATGAGGGTAGAGGATAAGGAAGTTAAAGAAAAGTCTAGTTCGAAGCTCTCGCGAAATAGACGGACAAACAGGTCTTTTAGGAAGTCGTCTTCCGATACCGGAAAAACCGACTCTAAATCTCCGTCAACGCATAACAAGCAATCATCATATGAACAGGATGATGTGTCAACTACCAAGAACGTTCAACTTCTCCATATTGTGTCCATTGGGAATTCAGATGGATTAGTTCAAATGTGGGTTGATCCTAAATCCAGCTCATTTATTATCAGGTATGTTTTTAATATTCAAAAATATAACCAATCATAAAAACTTATTTAAAGATATATTGTCCCCTTAAAAATGCTTTCAATTTTTTTGGTTGAATATGCCACTTTAATGTCATGTAATAGTTTTTACTTTGACCAAAAACTGGAACTTTGAAATAATTTTTTTTTTACAGAAGTAAAAAACTTTATTAAAACGGCAAAATGGCCTATTTAAAGTCTGATTTATTTTTCATGTTTTTGGGGGACAATACATCTGTAATATTATTTTTTTCATTTCATCAATTAATATTTACATACACAATAAACAATTTATACAAAACAATTACGTTAAAGAGGGAGGAATTCTTTAATATAGTTTCTCTGTCACATATTTTTATGACGATTTTTTTACGAGAGTTTCGCATGTTTACTGAATTTTAATAGTTTCATATCATTGTCATATGATGCGTCATCTGGTTTCTATTGCCTCTATTAATATTTATAGTGCAAAGATATTTAATATAGTTTACACATATTTAAGATTGTCAGTAGATCTATCTCTCAGAATTACTGTAAGAATCGCAACTTACACCTAACAAAGGTTGAAGTGCCGTTTTCAAACTAGAGATCAGTAGTGAAAATATGGTAGATAGGCCAAGCCACAAAGATAGAGATAATATCTCTATGGCCTAAATAGCCAGCCTTACCGCCTACAGTAGCTCATGATAGAGATATCATATCTCTTTGGCCTAAATAGCCAGCCTACAGTAGCTCATGATAGGCCTAACCATAGAGATATCATATCTCTATGGCCTAAATAGCCAGCCTACAGTAGCTCATGTTAGGCCTAACCATAGAGATCATATCTCTATGGCCTAAATAGCCAGCCTACAGTAGCTCATGATAGGTCCAACCATAGAGATATCATATCTCTATGGCCTAAATAACCAGCCTACAGTAGCTCATGATAGGCCCAACCATAGAGATATCATATCTCTTTGGCCTAACTATCCTCTTGATTACATTTTACCCTTTTGTAGAAAAATGAAGCCCCTGTAAAAATCCTAGGCTAGTTACATTAATTAATAATATTTTTCTTTTTTTTGTAAAGTCACTTAAAGGAAACTCTTTAAACAAACGTTGATTACTATTAATTGGTGTACGTTAAATTATGAAAAAATTTTGGAAGAAAATGTATGTATCTTTAAGCCATTGAGCGCAAATAATAATAATAATAATAATACGAATTTCTAATGCGCCAATTCCAGCAGTAAGTGATCAAAGGTGCGGTGTGTGAGAGAGCTCAAATTGAAAGAAAAAGTTTTGAAGGCAGATTTAAAGGCAGTAGTAGAAGAACGGGTAGATCATTCCATAAGCAAGAGGCAGCAGAAGTAAAGGTGCTTAGGCCATCTGTTTTAGTGTTAAAAGTCAAAATGGAAAGGAGATTTTCGGAACTATGAAGTTCAACATTATGTTTGTACTTTTTTAGATAAATAAAGAATATCAAATGCAAATATGTAAATCTAATAAACACTCCACATCTATAGTAACTTTATGACATTATTAATATTAAAGCATGATACCAAACCAGATGTTATCTAAAATGTAGTCATGCTTTGATTTTTATTACGCAATAATAATTTTTTTTGTATCGTTGGCCGTTCACCATTCACACTTGCTCTACTTAGCATTTCTAAATCTTTAATTTCAATTTCTATTTATTTTCACAATATAACAACTTGTAACATGTATTATACAATAACATTATGATAAAATGGCTAGTTAATAGATAAAATTTGCATATAAATACAATGAAAAAAAAGTAGTTTAGTCAGTGGTGGGGGAGAGTCAGAAAATCAGAAAGTTTGTATCACCCCAATATATAACATTAAATAGAAAAAAAAAATATTACAATACATAAAGTAAAAACAAAATATTTAGAAAAAACAAATATATTTAATCACCTTTTTTCCGATATTAAACATAAATATATGTTTAACGTTCAGTATGTTTTTACTTAAATACAAACTTAAATACAAAATATAATAATTGAGGGAAATATCAAACATTGTGTAATTGTGATGATATTAAAAACCAAATATGTAATTGTATGTAGTATTATTATGTTTGGTAACATGTGTTCACAGAGACAGATTACCCAGACTTAATGCCGTCCTTTCACATTGGTTTCACATTCAATTTTTATCGCTATTAAATTTTATAGAGCATCGGAGACGAGGCAAAATCAATCAAAATTTCTAGCTGAAAAAGTGATAGAGGTTAACATTAATCCTAGTTACTGGCATCATGTGTCGTTGGCGTATGTGGAAAAGTTTGATGGGCTGAAAGTGGCTGGACATGTAAGTGTATTTGCTTAAAGCTCTGTCTACACTATCAAACTAGTTTGACAAAAAAATGTGTGATGTGCCCAAATATGGTAGTGATATGACATCATTATGTCCATATCACATATTTTTGTCACATAAAGTTTAATAGTGTGAACAGAGCTTAACACAGTCTCTTTTTTCTCTTTACAACCACCAGTAGTGGGACAAACAAACAATAATGGAAATACAGTAAAAGTCCTTAAGCATTCCATTAAGGGGAAACTTTTGGACCCAACAATTTCCCCTTTAGTAGAGGTATCCTATTTTAAAATAAACAATTATATTGACTAATACAGGAATGTTTTTCTTTTAGATTCAATTGATTATTGATGGTCATAATCAGTATGAAACACTATTAAGATATGAGGTATCAGGACCAGTCATTCCAGGTCCTGTTAACACATGTTGTCTGCTAGGCCACATGCTTCAGCCTAGTGCTGCCATGCCAGGCCTCTGGCAGATGGGCAATGTCCTCATTTTCAATGGTAAGATATTTTCATTCTCTACAATCCACATTTGGTCCATCTATCTTTTTAATCTTATATAATTAAAAAGAATAACTGAAATTTGGGAATATACAAAAATAAGTTTTGTATATTATTTATATTCTTTCTTTCTTCTTTATTTATCTTTTGATTATATTCTGTGTTTACTTTTTTTAGATTCACATTTAATGACTAAAGAAACATGCTTCCACCTGCACACAATGGGTCCAGATTATTACACACTCGCAGCATGTGAGGGCAGTAAACAATCTGCGATGTACAGCCGTCATATTTCGGAGGATGTGCTCAAATCGGGAATAAGTCACGATTTGTTAACAGAAGACCGAGAAATGGATCTCAGGAATCTTAGGGTAATTTTACTTTACTAAATGATTTCATTGTTTTTTGTTGCCACTCTTTCAAAGCACATGAAGGTAGGCTTTACCTTGCATTAATTGATAAGGAGTACACTGTCCTATATGGTCTGACTGATGACATAATATATAAATATTTTCTTTTAAATTTTCTAGGAATGTTTCCTGGCCTCGTTCTCACCATGTGATGGTAACATCTTCAGTTGCTACAAGGCTTCGTCTCAGACTCAAAAACCTCTTTCGTGGATGCTGTCTGGCTCAAAAACTCTGTCCAATGCCCTTCTTAAGACACCTGTTCGAGTTGAAGTGAACAAACTGTGTTCTATTGAAAGTCATGTTTACAGGGATATGCAGGCTGCTGTCCATGAGTTGGGAGGCATTTCTGTCTTCTTGTATTTGTTTGCCAGGGTAAAGTCAATTCTATGATACATCATTTTTAAGATATACACCCCTCTGAGGGAAAATGGAATAGCTCAGATTCATAGTCATAACTCATCCTCAAACAAAAATAAAAAAGTAGAGGTGTACTGTAAATTATTGCCAAAATGTAAAATTCAATATAATAAACATTATTTTCAAATCCCTTAAATACCAAATGAATAATGAAATAGTTTTTTTAAATGTTTTAAATAAAAAATCTAATTTTTCAGGTTGTTGAAAAAACAAGCGAAGGTCAGGTTCAAGCAAAAGCTCTTAAAGTTTTATTCCAATTACTCAAGGGCAGCCAGTCATTAGCCAATGATTTCAGATCAATCTCTGGACCAGCGTTGCTAGGCAAAGTTCTTATGTCATCATCTTGCATTGTGGGATATCAGGTTTTAAAGGTACTTATTGTTGGTGAATTATCATCTTTTTTAGGCATGAAGATTGATTCAGATATTGCCAGCTGCCGGTTGTGTAGACATTGGAATAGTCCCATGTGTATGGGTCTTTTAAACTCTGTCTACACTACCAAACTTTATGTGACAAACAAATGTGATGTGCCCATATATGGACATGATGATGTCATATCACTACCATATTTGGGCATACCACTACCATATTGGGCACATCAAACTAGTTTGATAGTGTAGACAGAGTTTAAGAAGTAACGATACCTTAATGATTAATGATTTTCTTCCAGATTTTACTGGATTCCTGTTGCAGTGACAGTATCCTAACATATTGTAGTTTAACAAACCAATACAATGTAAACAAAAACAGCCAGGCTGTCATTAAGTCTAACCATCTATTGGTGTACCTCATCCTGGCCTGGAAGCTGTGGGAGAATGCTGAACATGGTGTATGGGAGACGCTTTACCACGTCATAGAGGTGCTGATACGTGAAGACCACAGGCATAGGAGCTTCAACGTTGCTCAGCTTCAAAGCTTGAATATAGTGGATAAGCTTTTAATGATTATTAGGGTAAGTTTTCAAAAGCATAATTCTAATCTGTAGGTTAATGATGTTGATTGTGAGTTTGTGCAATAAAGAACATTCACTATTGTGTACATAAAGACTCAGATAGCATACAGTTGGATGTACTATAGTGTAAATGGTATTAAATATCTATAGCCATTTGCGTGTCTTACAGGAGCAAAATAATGAATCAGTAACTGTGTTTCCGGGTGCTGTGTGTTTCTCCATTGTCAACATTATCAAGGCCATCATGGGAAGCCCACCAGAGACGCACCTCATCGCCGAAGTCTGCGACTTCCTTTTAGCGGTTCATCCAGCAATACAAACATTCATCTGTCATGCGAAAGCTAGCTTCTATTTCACGCTACACACAGGTACAGTTTTGAAAAAATGTATAAATGTAGTCATCTTCTCTTTAGGAGCAAACTTAATTGTTGAAAGCTACTGCTCCACTTTAGTAGCTTGTGTGGTTTTTTTTTTTTGTGGCACAGGTGGTTTCCCAAAAATAAATCTTACTCTCTTAATTGTAGGTTTTCAACAGGATTCAAAGACAATCTTCCAACAGACTAATCCTCATTACCAACTGTACAGTGACAACTCCAATTCACTGTTGACCAGTACTCCAAGAAAGTCTTCCTTAATGCACTCTGAAAGTGTCTCAGAAACTGATAGTAGTAGTTGGGCTCGCCAGGAGTCGAATTCAGATGTGCCAGGAACACCTCCAGTAGATGTCAAAGAGAAGGAAGATACTGGCCTGGATGCAGTGGAAAATGGAGTTGAGGAAACGCAATCAAAGGTTGATGGAGATACACTGGTTTCATCATCTGATATAAAGACTCCACAAGGTAAATTTGGAGTGATTTTATTGAAGTTTAGTTTCTTAGTAATCCATTGTGTCATCTTAAATGAAAAGTTTAAAGAAAAAGCTTTTAGCTTTCCTGTGTTCTTTCTTAATTTTTAGATTTTGTTCTTGATGAATTCCTTGTCATTGCAACTCCAGATACTAACTCTGTCACCTCTTCAGTAGATCTTGATGACTCCAGCAATCTGGTGAATCGTGACAACTCCAGCTTTGACACCCTCGATGCCAGCTGTATGAAAGAGCTCCAATTGGCGCTGCTTTGTTCTGGTCTTTTGAAGCTTCTCTTTGGTGCAATCATATCAATGCCCGATGCCAGCCGTCAGAAGATCATCGGGATAATTATCAAACCAGACTTACTCCTGGTTCTTGCTCACCATGCCCATAATGATGTCAGAGTTAACATTGTTAAGGTACAGTCTCTCCTCACTCATTCATTCACTCAAAGTTTATACTTTATCTTTCATCAATCCATTTACTAATTACCCACCTTTTCGTTTTTTTCAAAAGTCCAAATACTTGGTAAATATGTTTATCCTTTCCAGTATGTTGATTGGCCAGTTACCTTAAATATATTTCTGTTATTTTACTCAGCTTTTGGAGGTGTTCTTCCTCCGAGCTGACGAAGGACAACTTGAGGCGTTTCTAAAAATGCGAGGATTTAACCTTTTAGCCAATCAGCTTCATCAATACCCAGCGACTCGGGAATTATTTGAAGCTTGTCTAACAATCACTTTTGGTAAACCAGTGGATTTAAGTCAAAGGTATGTTGTATTCTTAAAAGCGATTAAATAAATGTCTTCTGTGTTTTTCTCCTTTATTTCTTAATAATAAGAAATTCAGCATTCAGCAACGAGTATCTCGCCAATCCTCATTTGAGGCTTAGGGAGGGGAGTTGAAAAAGGCATGAGTTACAACCCTGCACTAGGTCAGGATTGAACCCCGGACCTTTGGATTAGAAGGCAAGCATGTAAACCACCAAGCTACAGCTCCACTATGTTGCTTGATCTTTGGTTAATTTTGTTTTCTTATTATTTCAATTTAAATGTCTTTCAGTTACAACCCAATGGACTTGCAAGACATTGACAACTTCCATCAGATGTCCCTCATCCCAGCTATTGCTCTTCTGGAAAACTGCGTTCATGATCCACCTCTCTGTCACAATGCAGTGTGCATGTTCTTACATGTAAGCTAAATATAATAATAATAATAGAACTTAAAACATCGTGGCAAAGATGAATCGGCTTAAAAACAATACTGTTAGAATTTGGTATTTATTTATACGGATAACCTCTTCAGTCAAAGACTGGACTCCCAGTGTGTACTAGCACACCGGGGTAACCCTCTACTCATCTCGAAAGATGTACTAGGGTCTTTAAAGTGCACATGAACTGGATGTGTACACTGGACCTATGGTTTATAGTCCTTAGACGAGAAGACTTGTTCTACCACCAGAACCATGGAGCGTGTGAGCCTCGAACCCTTGCCGATGTTATGGCTACGTACTTACGGTTCCACTGTCTTAACCGATTGGTCACTTACTCGCACCAATTCACATTTTCATAGTTTCATATTCATTTGCTTGTTTTTTTTTTCGGTTTGTTGTGTTGGGTCTCTTCCGCCTTCCTCTTTTTTTTGGTAAAGCTGACGCAACATCTTTTAGAAACTTTGCTTTGTTGTTATCTCCTCCATCTATTTGTTAGACAAATCTCCCCCTCCCTCCACCTGAATATAAATTAAAATAAAGTGAATTTGATTGTATTACAATTTATTTTTAAAATAGTTGTTTGAAGGAGTGAACACTCTGGCTGTTGTTATGTTGGAAAATGGAATTAATGAAACGTTGTGTAATGTATTGACGGCACTGTCTACTAAGCCATTGTCGCTAGGTGTTTGCAGTGAAGACTTAAAGCTTTTGATTTCTGACATCCAGCATTTTCTAACCTGCATTGTAATACGAGCATGCAGGTAAGACAAAAAAAGTATGATATAAACTAGAAGGGCACTCCAAAGAGCCCAAACCTCTGCCTAGGCAAATATGAAAGTCACAGAACATTTATAAAATTAACGTTTTATATTTATATAGCCTGAGTATTCAACAGAACATGGACTATTTTGACGATGTGATGACATTACTCAGCGGTGTAGAGCATGAGCACAACACAACTTATGGTAAGTTTCAAACTGTGATGTGCCCAAATATGGTAGTGATACGCTTAAATATGGTACTGATATGACTAAATATGGTAGTGATATGACATCATCATGTCCATATTTGGGCACATCACATTTTTTGTCACATAAAGTTTGATAATGTAGACAGAGCTTTATGGTACTATTGTAGGTTCTAACTACAACAAGAATAAATGATTCTATATCACATTTTAGGTGACCACATTTAAACATATTTTTCTATATTGCCATATATCGACTGTTTCTGATTCTGATTCCATTTCGCAGGTGAACACAGCTTTCCGGTAGAGGTGTTCCATGAAACGCAGTGTTACATCGTACGTGAGGTTTTCAGTCACATGCAGGCTACGTCCTGTCAACAGGAATCAGCTGTATCACGTGTGTGGAAGTCGTCTTTTATTAGGAGTATCAGTTATTCAGGTTTGCAATTTATTAAAGTTCAAATAACAGAAATCATTTATTTATTATTTAACAATATCAATAATAGTTTTCAACATTTTCTCATTTTGTTGTATTGTCCCTTGAAACCCAAAAAATGAAAGTCAAAATATTCTAAATTTAAATGGGCCATATCAAAGTAATATTAAAGTTATTCACTTTATGTCGAAAATTTGAGCCAAAAACAACAAGTTTACGTAATTAACAGGCAGTGGCGTATCCAGTAGGGGGGCCGGGGGCCCGGGCCCCCCCCCCTGATTTTGCGGCCGTCGGCAAACAAAGGTGCCGGGGAAAAAAATAAACTATTTATTCTGACAATAATTGCACTGTAAACATAATTCTTTTGAGTGTTTGTTTATTTACATATCATATCATCATTGATCCCTTCAGATCAACTATTTTTTATTTTCATTACATCTAACGAAACACGTAAAAAATGTGTAGCACGTACGTACGGCCGTACGCGGTAGATTGTTTACTCAAGTCTTTGACCTTACCCTAAAACCTTGTTTTTGCATGCAGTTGAGCCTCTCATGACCTGGGATTTTTATGTCTTCCTACGCTAAGAGATTATATAGTTCCACATGCCATGTGCTTTTTTGTCTAAGATATATTTATTATAAGTGCCAAAAACCCGTTTTTTTTTCTCGATATGAGGCCTTTATTATTCAAAATTTTTAAATAAAAAGCACATATACCATAAAAAATATCCATGTATTTCATTTTTGGAACAGAATATTCCGTGAGGCTCAACTACAAAACCACCATTGTGTGATATGATGTCATCGTAAGCCAATCAAAGCTGAGCTTTCTCGCGATTGGCATTGCTCACGGTTGAATGATTTAGGATTCTAGCTGATTTGATTGGTGGATGCGAATCACCCGCAGCGGAATGTTTTCTCTCGCGCGTGTACCATGAATCTCTCTGATCGTTACACAAAGTTAGAGCAATGAATTTGTCCGAATTCCGTTAAGTAAACAACTTTATATATTTTATAAGCATTTAATAACATGTTTTATTGATATTTCCAATGGTGATATATAAAATAAATTACTAAAAAACGTAATTATATGTAATTATTTTAACCAAAAATGGCGTAGTTAATAGAATTGTCGACTGCGGCTGCAAATTGTTTTACTTCTTTCGTGGCTAAAAACGATCATTTTCGGCGATGTTTTAGACCCTATATTTCGAAAACTACAAATCAGATTTTCCTAATTCTTTCTTTATTGTAATATGAATACAACATACTAACAGATAATGTTGGTTTGGTTTTAATTTTGCATCATTATCCCATATAAGACAATATGACTATGTAATCCTAGAACATATATTGATCATAGACGTCGTGTATGTACAGATAATGACACCAATTTTGTCGGCAAATTGGCAATTCCCGGCCCCCCCCCCCCCCCCAACTTCAAAATCCTGGATACGCCACTGTTAACAGGTAAATTAATTTGATTACATTTCGTCTGGAAAATCGTTGCGAGTGAAAGTAAACAAAGATTTCAAACCACGAGTATGCATTATGCATGATGCTAATTAGGATTGTTTACAACTCGTCACGGTTGAGAAGTTTTATGATTATGCATACAGAGTAGCCAAACAAGTGCGTTGCATTATGAGATATGTTTTGATCGAAAACTTTGACTAGAAGTCAAAGTAATTTTTTTAACAAAAAAATGTCTGTATTTTAGTTAAATTATTTTTTTTTCGACTAATTTTTGATGAAATTTAATATTTTGAAATTTTTTTTTTTTTTAATATTTATACTGGGCGACCTCTTCAGTCAAAGACTGGTCTCCCAGAGGGCCCAGTTATGATCAGTGGCTGTGATGTACTAATAACTATTATGATGCTTCAAAATGATCCACTTTTTGTTGAAATCTTTTTTTGGAATTGGTTAAAGGGACAATACATCTTTAACTTTTATATTTATCTTATAATAATCACATTCTAATCGGAGAAGTCACATGATATTCATATATGGTCATGCTCTACCATGCCAAGCCATGTGATGTTCATGCTGTGACCATGACAAGCAATATTATAGCCATATGATGTTCCAATATGACGACCATTTTATCTTCATTCATTTTTCATCTACTAATTCATGCTTCATTCATGTGTGTTAATTATTTCAGAACGAAAATATGAGGAATCAAAATTCCGCCAGAGGGCGCCTGTCAATAATGGACGACCAGGTCTATCATTATTTTCATTCATTCTAATATATCAGTATTCATTGTTTTTTATTTCTTTTTTGTAATGAATCAATCATCACCATACTTCCGTAGCAAGACTTAAAATTATTCCTCAGCTTTTTTAAACATATTGAACTTTTATCTTTTGTAGCAGACTTTACCAGAGGCCATGTTACACATAGCCCATCTCGAGTAAGGTCTCAATCCCAAATGATCGGTTCGTCTAAAGAAACTCTGCTAGAACCTCAGTCACAAATTGGAGGCAAGACTAAGGCAGCCCTACCTTTAAGTGAAGGTACAGGAATTTTATTTATACAGAAAATTATTTTTGTTACTACATATAATAGTGTATACTGAATTAAATTATTATTTATTTTAATTTGTGAGGCAGGGTTACATCTGTAAATGTACTTGCAGCGTAAATAAAAACTAGTAGAATAACCAATCACGAGGCTCGGTTTCTAGGAATGATTATACTTCAATTCAGTGTGATTTTTATAAGATAGATAATTATGTAATAATAAAAATGAGAATTAATTTTAAAAAGTACAATGCACTTATGCTGGAAAAACTTAAATAAGCCCAGGGGCTTTAAGGCTAGTTCCACACATATTTCTCATTGTGTACCATTATATGCAAACTTTAGTACAATTTGTTTCTTTTTTTCGACAGATCAAAGATACTCTGTCTACCTTGATACAATGTTAAGACTGCAACGCAATGAAGAGGCCAAAGGTCACAAGAAGCATATTGGCCAACAAGTCGCATCTGAACAAGATATTGTGAAAAGATTTCAACAACTTTGTAAAATTGGTGTTAATCTTTTAATCATGACAGGTAAAAAGAACGCCTATTTAAAGCTCTGTCTATCAAGCTAGTCAAAAAGTGTGATGTGCCCAAATATGGTAGTGATATGCCCAAATATAGTACTGATATGACATTATGTCCATATATGGGCACATACAGAGCATAATGAAAGAGAGAAAATAAGATGTTTTCATGAAATCACAATCATTATCTCATATTTATTATTTAATATTGAATATAATACACAAATGAAGAATTTTACTATAATTCCTCTGAATTTCTAGAACCGAAGTTAATTCTGCCAAAGTCTCCAGATGCTTTGATGTGGTCTTCAACTAAGAACCAGCTTGATACCTTCCAAGATCTGTTACTTAGTGATTTGTATTCCTTACTCGTCAACAGCCTTATATCCACTATGGTAAGTATGCTAATCGTTAGGCTCTGTCTACACTATCAAACTTTATGTGACAAAAACATGTGATGTGCCCATATATGGACATGATGTTGTCATATCACTACCATATTTGGGCATATCACTACCATATTTAGGCACATCACACTATTTTTGTCAAACTAGTTTGATAGTATAGACAAAAAGTCCTGCATTGTCCACTGCACAGTTTATGTTTGTAATCTTTTTACTATCTATCAAACTTTGTAGGAGCAAAAACGAGGAAAACGATCGCAATGGGAGAGCGTTTTGTGGTCATCACGAGACACGATACGATTACAGCTCAGCCGTTTGTTTATTCACTTGTTGTCGCCACAGCAACCACTTCACGCAAGAGTGCTCAGCTTACAAATTGCGACAAAGAAACGAGCCAAGGATTTCTTAGAATATGTCCTGCAACATGAGGTAAGATTTCATCGTGAGGTAATTTCCCGAATGATTGTGAAATCAAAACGGTACTGGGTTTGGTCTACTAGCGTTCCTGCTCACAAACATTCATCTATACATAGAAGCCTTGATGAAGAGAGTCTATCTGGTGGTGACAATAGAATGGTCCCGAGATAACAACTATACTTCAGCTTTAGTTGATAGAATATTGACATTTTTTGTTAGAAATAGAGTACACAATGTTTAACTATATTATTGGATGTAATGATCTTGTTTAGATTGGAATTCTGTAGTAGTTTATCTGTAGTCTTTAAAGTCATATTTACTGTGGTAAATGTCTCAATATTGAAGCAAGAGGTAAAATCTGTTCAACGTGCCTATTGCTTGCTCCTGGCAAGATTTGACAAATAAATATGATTATTATTTTTATTCCAAATTTCTCTTTTCAGCACAATAACTTCACCCATCTCTTCTTATATGATCTCCTAAGTAAGTACAGCTCATTTTTAAATCCGCAAGAATTACAGCTTGCACTTACCATACAAAAGATGATGGCTGCCTTAGGATTCGAACATATCCCTCCAGAAACAGAAGACAAGCGTGTATTGGATGAAGTCCATAAGGTAAGAAGAATGAGCCGTTATACACTAAATGTTCTGTTTTACGTAATCTGTGTTATATATTCTGTATGTATGCTTTAGGTGTTGGTTTTAGATATTTTATAATCAAACTACTGATTGTATTTATTTACAGAGAATGATGTTTGCGAAAAGTGAGATTCGAATTATTAAACATAAATACTTCAGGTCAAAATTATCGGCGTTAAGATCAAGAAAGATCCCGAAACAAGAGAGTATACTGAAAGAAGTGTACAATTCAGCAATGGATGTTACACAGGTAGTGAGACCATAAACTATGTATGATAATGCACTATATTTCGTTAATGGAAAAATATATATATATTACTATATTCTTCAAAATATTTCTTTGCAGAGAATTTCCTCTTATCAACATACACTACGGAAAAGGCTCTATGATCATCTACGTCACATGATAACTCGGACCCTGGATGCAAGGACAGGTTGGCAGGACATTATTCAACAACTTGCCCATGAGAGGTCAGTTTTACAATAATATTAATTGACATTTGATAATAAAATTATGCCCTGTGGTCATTAAAGCGTAAATTTAAAAAAAAATTGGTCTTTCATAATATGTGACACATAGCCTGAAGCTGTATCTACACTTTCAAACTAGTTTGGCATAAAAAGTATGATGTGCTCAAATATGGTAGTGATATGCCCAAATATGGTAGTGATATGCCCAAATATGGTAGTGATATGCCCAAATATGGTAGTGATATGCCCAAATATGGTAGTGGTATAACATCATTATGTCCATATATGGGCACTATTTGTGACTAAACAATAAAGTGTGTTGTTTTTTTTTTCAGAGCTGTTTGGTACACTCCAGATTGTTATCCCACTTCTTGGCAACTTGACCCCACCGAGGGTCCAGGTCGTGTTCGTTGTCGTCTGCAGCGATGTCATCTTGGAATCAGCGATGAGTTCATCTTGGAAGGTTCCCGAAAGAAGTCCAACACGGTTCCTGGATCTCCGCTGGAATACCTCTTTCAGGATGTCATCAATCCTTCTGATGCTGATGAACTGAAAAGAAAACTCCAAGAAAATGAACAGATTAGGTACATTTTTTGTTCTTATTTCCCTTCTATTCTATTATATTTTATGTGTACTGTACTTGCCTTTTTACAGAATAGTGTCTTAATTCAATGTACTTATTGTTTGTTTATTCAGACACACTTGTCCTTGTTTAAATGTCACACCAGCAGCTGAAACACAAGGAGAAATCTTGCTTGGTGTGTATTCTTATCATTTTATTCAATATATTAGTCTAAATTGTCTTTAGTTTATAGATACTGGAAATAAGTAGAAATTTTGTTTATTATAATCACTCATAATATGTAAGGCAATCTAGAATATTTAACTTATTTTGTGTCCTTTATTTTGATTGGTCTAAAGGTCTAAATACCATGTACTTTGTTGGAGATGAACCAATCATGGACACCAATGTAACACAAGTTGTTCTAGGAGATCGTGAAGTAATGACCCTGTCATGGCTGTATGAAGACATCAAAGAGATCCTACCTCGTTGGAACCAGTTACGTGATAATGCTGTCGAGGTGTTTCTCATAAATGGCAAAACGTTTCTTCTCTCTTTTGAAAACCAAAAGGTAGGTATTAGGTATTTCAATGTGGTATACTGTATAATACAAACATGTTGAAATTTCATGCAATAGATACATGTGAATATAGCATATGCAATTAATTGTTTATATTACAATGTTTTAATCTAAAGCTCTGTCTACACTATCAAACTTTATGTGACAAAAAAAATGTGATGTGCCCATATATGGACATGATGATGTCATATCACTACCATATTTGGACACATCACACTTATTTTGTCAAACTAGTTTAGTGTAGACAGCTTTGGGAGGCATCCATGTTAACTTTGTATTATCTCACTTATTGTAGGAAAGAGACATTGTTATTCAGAAGATGATGGCTAAAGATTTACCAAACCTTATTGAGGTCAACGACATATCACTAGTGACCCAAATATGGCGCAATGGTCAAATCACCAACTACGAATACCTTACTCAACTTAATAAGACCGCTGGACGTTCGTTTAATGATCTGATGCAGTATCCTGTGTTTCCGTTCATCCTTCGTGACTACACGAGTACGGTAATTGATTTGGAGTCGCAGGAAATATACCGTGATTTGGTCAAACCGATTTCTGTACAAACCAACGCAATGGCTTCACGCTTCGTTGAACAATACAAGGTACAATATCTCAACTTTGTAGTTCTTTAAGCTCATAAAGCTCTCTCTACACTATTAAACTAGTTTGACAAACAAAGTGTGATGTGCCCAAATATGGTAGTGATATACTTAAATATGATAGTGATATGACATCATCATGTCCATATATGGGCATATCACATTAAGTTTGATAGTTTAGACAAGGATCAATGTGCTACTTTTTCTGGAAACATGCCCCCCCCCCCCCCCCCCTTTTAAATGTTTATTTTATGTTTATATTTTGTAATGCGGATCTGCTTTCAGTACACCTTCTTATTAATATTTTGATATTATATTTATATTTCACAGTATTAATTAAATTACTTTATTGTATTATGTTATTTTCAGTTGCTGAAGGAAGAGTTTCTGAAACAAGAAAGAAATGAAGTTGAGGGCAACCTAATTGGACCATTCCACTATGGCTCACATTATTCAAATAGTGGTACAACCCTACAATACCTGGTACGGCTACCGCCATTTACCAAGATGTTTCTACAATACCAAGGTAATTAATCTTGGCCAATCCAATCAAACTTTATACATTTTAAAGGTCAAACAAGGTCAAAACACTGTAATCTTTATTCAGACAAATTACAATTTCTTGCTTCAAAAATAGTATTCTTTTGTATACTGTTTTTGTGAATGACTTTGACTGTGTTATTATTGTTATATTTTTAGACAACCACTTTGACATACCTGATCGTACATTCCACTCGGTTGAGACAGCTTGGCGCCTTTCATCCTTTCAGTCTGCCTCCGATGTCAAAGAACTTATCCCAGAATTCTTTTTCCTTCCTGAGTTTCTTGTTAATAAAGAAGGTAGGTTAAGTTTTTTTTTGGAATGTGTAGATTGTCATTAAAATGGAGTGGTGTTTAATTAAAAGGTTTCTGTATGGTGGTTTACAGTATAATTGGGAATTGTCAATAATTGAATAGTTCTTTAAATGAAGAGCATTTTTTCTACATAACCTTCAGATGAGACATGAAGATGTTGGTCAGATGTACAACATATACTATGTATATATTTTTTTCTTACAGGTTTTAACTTTGGTTGCCGACAGAATGGCGCGCGAGTTGACGATGTGACGTTGCCCATTTGGTGTCAAGGTAGTCCACGACTGTTTGTTCTCATCCACCGCCAAGCTCTAGAGTCGTCTTACGTCTCACAATTCATCAACAGTTGGATAGATCTTGTGTTTGGCTACAAACAAAAAGGAGACAGCGCTAAGGAGGCTATCAATGTCTTCCATCCGGCCGTAAGTAATTTTTCATCTAAAAAAATCATTCAGTTTCAACGTATAGCCAGATTGAATTTAATTAGTTTCCACCTAGTAATGTAAAGCTCTGTCTACATTATCAAATGTTATGTGATGTGCCCATATATGGACATGATGGTATCATATCACTACCATATTTGAGCATATCACTACTATATTTGGGCACATCACACTTTTTTTGTCAAACTAGTTTGGAGCTTGCTACAGTAAATGTAAAAATTCAAGTTGCTTCATAGTTTAATCTTTGTTTTTGATTTTTGTTTGTTGTTTTTGTTTGTTTATGGAAAGGAAAATACTATAAATAAAATGTTAAAGAAAATTAAGTTGCTTCATAGTAAAGTAATTTTTTCTAATTTTGTATTTGTTTCAGACTTATTTCGGAATTGATACAACAAAGATGGAAGATCCTCTTAAAAGGCGAGCGTTGGAAACAATGATCAAGACGTATGGTCAGACTCCTAAACAGTTGTTCCGTCAACCTCACCCGCAACGCTTTGAGCGAGAGAAACTGTCTGAAGCAGCAAGCCTGGCAGGCCTAGCACATATGGCATCTAGGAGGATGGGCGCTAAAATTATAGCACCTCCTCCCCATGAAAACACTCAGGTAATTTCTGATACAATTTAGACCTGTAGTCCATTCACATTGCCTAGCAAAACTATAGAGTTAAAGTTCTGTCTACACCATCAAACTAGTTTGACAAAAAAAGTGTGATTTTTTTTTTTTCACATAAAGTTTGATAGTGTAGACAGCTTTACCCACACCAGGGCATTATCACATGTCTTTTGTATGATGTGTGCCCCAGTGTGTGTCTGTGTAAACTCCGGAATTTTTCTAGGCAGTGTGAAAAAGATATTATAGTCAAAGTAGAGATTTAGACACAACAGCTGTTTATATAAATCCTTAACGTTTTATTCCTTCTTATAGAGCCCTGTGAGTAGTGTTGAGAACATTCGATGGGGTGGATACGTCGGATCACCAGCCCTTGGTGAGCCTGAAATACGTTTGCAACAAACCTACCCAGTACCAGCGAAACAACTTGTCCCTTTGCCTACAGGAGGCGTTTGTGGTGTATCGGCCAATCAGTGCTTACTGGTTATGTACAGTAAGGAGAAGGGTAAGTACCTACTTATGGTCTTAAGTCGTAGTACATTTTGAATTACAAAGACATAAAGTAAAGCTTTTAATTAAAAAAGTTTACTGTGTGCAAGGCTATTTAGAGTGCATGATCCAAGTTAAATTCTCTTAAGCTCTGTCTACACTATCAAACTTATATGGTAGTGATATGCCCAAATATGGTAGTGATATGACATCATCATGTCCATATATGGACATTTTTTTGTCACATAAAGTTTGATAGTGTAGACTAGGGCTAGGCCACAACAACACACATGCTTGACTGTATACTATTATTTTGACTATACTATTTATTTGATATTAATATGTGAACTTTATATAGGAGTGAGTGGCGTGAATGCTGTGGACATCAAGTGGTCTGGTATAGCTAGCTGGGATCACCCTGATGGCATCCTACGTCTGAAGCATAAACCAAAGATGGCTTCTGTCAACCTGTTACACACCAACAAGAAAGACAAGGTATGTATTTGTTTCTCATAAAATTCACATTCTTTAATTTCTTTCCAATTCTGAATTCATGATGGTAGACCAGAAAGCATACTTTGATTCAGTAATATTTTTGATGATGAGTGTACAATAATAATAATAATAATAATAATAAAGTATATTGTATGTGACAAGAAACTTGTCCTAATTATATCATATATATTATTTTTATTTTGTCATTATTGAAATTAATAAGTGTCTTTGAAATAAAATATATTTTGTTACATATTCAGATAACATGCTGTAGTTCGGTGACTGATTGCCGTCTCTTACTGACTGGATCTACCTCTGGAATTATCACAGCATACAATACCAAGTACAACCCTGACAAGGTAAATACATAAAGGTCTTTCTACACTATCAAACTAGTTTGACAAAAAAAATGTGATTTGACAAAATATGTTAGTAATATACCCAAAAGAATTGAATATTTGCTTTTGTAGTGTAGACTACTAAAAGTGATGTGCCCAAATATGGTATTGATATGCTTAAATATGATAGTGATATGACATCATCATGTCCATATATAGGCACATCACATCTTTTTTGTCACATTAAGTTTGATACTGTAGACAGAGTTTAAGATGTGCATTTGAGGATCTGGTGCTTTTTTACACTTAGCAAAGGCAATGACATAAAATTGTGGTCCGGTGTTCATATCTGGCTCTGTCTATTATTGAACCTAAATTATTTTTTTTTTCACAGCAAGCAAGCATCGAGATTGTTGGCAATAAAGTGTGCCTTTATGGCCACACTGACGTCGTGTCAAGCATTGTAATCTCGCGACCATTTAGCATCATGGTAACCACCAGTCTGGATGGAACTTGCATCATATGGGATTTGAACCGCCTTTGTTATGTTCAGTCGTTATCGGACCACAACGGGGCAGTGACCACGGCTACCATTAGCAATACTCTAGGAGATATAGCCACAGTAGCAATGCAAGGTACAATGTGACTATTAACAGATGTGGTGTGCTTCAGTACATTTTATTTAAACTGAGCCATACAAGGAAATCAAACGTCCTATCATATATCATGTGTATACAATTTTAGAATTTGCTCTCATTATTTGTCTGCAATAAGTATCACAAGTTTTTATTTTTTTTTATATTTTTATATATATATATTTTTTTTTATTGTACTTTTTATTATAATCATTTCTATATAAACCTTCTGATATTAATATTTTTATATATATACATATTTTAATATTTTTAAAATCAAAGAGCTGCATAGGCAGGAAATAAGTTAAAACTGCCTCAATATAAGTTTATTTTACGACATGTTTTGAGCAAAGAGAATTGTAACAAAGGACATATATGTCACAAAATTACATGATAAAAAAAATCAGCCAATCAATTTTTGTTTTAACTCTGAGCAAATGAATTTCTCTTTTGGAGATTAATGAAATTATTCTGATTCTGATTCTGAGTGCTATTCCAGCCTGCTGACATGATTGGAAGCTCTCACTTTCAACATGTGTAGGGTGAGAGTGGTGGTGTTTGGCTGGGTTGTGTGTGTTGTGGCTTGTACACAAGTAACATTTAATAAGTGAAAATCTGACATGCAACTTGATATTATTTCAGAATCAGGATCTTGCTCTCTTCACCTCTGGAACATCAATGGTAACCCAATTGGCAGGATCATCTGTGAGATGACCATCTTGTGTGTTGCCTTCTCCAATGCCCCCGAAGGCATCTCTGTCAACTCTTTAGCAGCTGGGTGTAGTGATGGATTGATAAGGTTTGTTAAAGCTTGGTTCCCACTAGGACACAACGCAAGGACGGAAGCGCGAGTGATTTGACATCACAAGCAATGCACTATTCAAATTCTCATTGTGTAACTTTCTTGCATGGCATCTACGTCTTTACTTTGCGTCGCTTTATTCTTGTTTTTTTTTTAATGTCCTTAATAATATTTATTTCATTACAGATTGTGGAGCACATGGGACTTGAGCCTTGTAAGAACTATCTCTTCACCTTCTATTAATCCTATTATAAGGTAAGACACATTAGTATTAGTATGCTATTGAAATATTGTGTTTGAAATTATTGCAAGGGTTGATTGATTGATTGATTGATTGATTGAAATATATATTTATACTGGGTAACCTCTTCAGTCAAAGACTTGTCTCCCAGAGGGCCCAGTTGGTGATCAGTGGCTGTGATGTACTAATACACCGGGGTAACCCCCTACTCGTCTCGAAAGATGTACTAGGTTCTTTAAAGTGCACACGAGCAAGTTGTGTACACTGGACCTACGGTTTATAGTCATTATCCGAGAAGACTCGTTCTACCACCAGAACCATGGAGCGAGTGAGCCTCGAACCCCTGCCGATGTTATGGCTACGTGATTACGGTTCCACTGTCTTAACCGCTCGGCCACTCACCCACACTATTTTGATAATAATAGAGTGGTCTGGTGGTTTAAACATGCTTTCCAATTTCAGGAGCATGGGCTCAGTTCCGGCTTGAGTTAAATACATTATAACTATTTAGTGACACAGTAGCTAGATGGTTTACCGTTCCTAGATTTTGCCTGGCATAGCACAAAAGTTGTCCTCACTCTTTCATACATATTTGTTTTTTTAATTCACAGTTTGTGCTATACAGTGGACAGCCATTACTTGTTTTCATGTGATTCTGACGGACTTGTTACAGTATGGGGGCGCAAAGATGAAAACAAAAATAGACTTCCAAAATTTGAAGCCTTTATGGGGTCAATTTAAATTTGTAAAGCATTGAAAATAATTATGAAACCGAAGATAAGAATGTTATGTTACAGATTATGATAAAATTTAACAAAATGAAGAACGTTTTGAGAATTATTTTAGAATTCTTCTAAAATTATTCTTTTCTCTTTATGAAATAAGAAGTTAAATAGAAATAAGAAATTGATTTATGTTTATGAAAAATCTTTAAATTATTGGACAATTAAGCATAAAATAATCTGTGAAGCTAACTATGATGTAGATATGATGATAGTCATTCTATTGTCATGTTTCCGCAGCCAAAACAACATTTTCAGTTAATTTTTTAACCAATAAAGTGCACATGATCAGTCATTAACAAACAACCAGATGCCCAATCAAATCGCAACAATTTGTCCTTCAGGTAAAAGGTTAATAATGATTGCATTTATCCGATTTGAGTGAGATAATTATCGGTTAATTTTTCTCTAGTGGAATCGCTTAAACCCTGTTTCCACTGGCACATTATCGATTAATTTTTGGCCGCGGAAACATGGCCTATAATAGACAATTACAAACATCTGCTTTTAAAGTAATTAATTTTTTTTTTTATTACCATATTTACTGAGGGTAGCCTATCCTGCTTCAAATGGAAACTGATCATTTAGGGCCCTCGATAAAAAAAACATAAAACTTGACAAATTGAATTTGAAATGAATTACAATATATCCAGTACATTAAAAAATACCATATCTTACCATATATACATAGTCTCGGTTTTTTTTTTTATACCTACTGTTTCTATTCTATATCACATGTTTTTTTTACTTTCCTGCATCAATATAACATCATAATTGTCATGACAACAAAACCAAGATATATTCAAAAATTAACGATAATTATTTGCTCGCGGTGCTGTTTTGAAAACTATAACTTGTTAATACGAGTTTTTTTATATTAAATATGATTATATAAATATGTATATGGAATGTATAAAGTTGTTATATTATCGATTTTTTTTGTTGTGTAAATATTGTATTAAAGAATTATTATGTATTAATATTAAATATTATTACACTGAAAACAGTAAGAATAGATGAATACAGTGTATAATGCAACTGAGTGTATATCAAGAATACATTGAACTAACAAGAAAATAAAATGAGTTCTAGGCATAAAAACATTTACTTGCTGTTTGATGTGTTGTTTGACACGAAACATTATACTACACTATCAAACTTTATGTAACAAAAAAATGTGATGTGACCATATATGGGCATGATTTTAAAATGTTTTTTTAAAGGGGCTAATTTTTCCTCAACCTGTAGACCATAACAAAAGTTTTCCAATTATTGATTGATAATGTACTTACACGATAAGAGAACTTAGTCTTAAGCTCTGTCTACACTATCAAACTTTATGTGACAAAAAAAATGTGATGTGCCCATATATAGACATGATGATGTCACTACTATATTTAGGCGTATTATTACCATATTTGGGCACATCACACCTTTTTTGTCGAACTAGTTTGATAGTGTAGACAGAGCTTTACTCTCCACAATCTTAATTTTGTTTAAAATCAGGTACACTTAACAAATGGTTCATTCTGTACAAAATAGTCTGCATGAATATCATCCACTAAATGTCTACCACTACCACGTACCAAATCACTCAGTCTACATTCAGCAGTCATCGTATTGAAAGAAAAAGACAGACACTTGTTGTAGCCCTTCATGTTGTGACTCATACAGTATTGAGAACAGAATGCAGGATTGGCCACATTGTACGCTTTCACCATTCTCTCAATAGAAACATGTTTTTGAGTAGAAGATCGATTGTATGAAACCGACACTTGATTTGTATCTACAAACAAAAATAAAAGAAAACAAAGAAAGAAATCGAACAATACTAATGATTGATGCAGATTCTACATAATTAATTAAAGTTAACTGAGGTTTGCTTTAAAGGTGGGCTCCGGGAATAACATTTCTAATCTTTTACTTTTAATATTGTCTTACATGAAAGGTGGAAATTGTGATTGGCAAAATGAATGTAAATGCCCAATGCAAGAACAAGGCTGTCAAACGTTGCCCAGCTAGGTAATTGGTGGTATTATCGGAGGAATATTTTTAATTGCGAAATTAGTCATACCAGTAGCAGATGGATATCTATACTATTTGAGAAATCAAGTAATTAATTATTTGGCCAATCACGACGCCATTGACCACCGAACTGTCGATTGTGATTGGTCAACTCAGTTGCGTTGCTAGTTGTTGCATATTTCATTTCATTTTATTTATTTATTTGACCAACAAACATAATATACAATGTAAAAAGATGAATTGGTCAGGGACTGCTAAAGTAATACGATTACTACAAGAGTCAGCAGTCCCATGATCTTAACTAAAATAAATATATAATTTTATAAACAAATAAAGTATAAAGCTGTGAGTATACAGAAAAAAAAAGAACAAATATGATATATACAAAAAAAATTGAATTAAATATAAAAAAAAAAAATAATAAGATAATTATCATGAAGGAAAGAGTCAATAGATGATAAAAGATGAGGAAAAGATTCAGTAACAGCTAATTGACGTAATGAGGAAGGTAACTGAGACCAAAACTTAAGGAAGCGGTTTATAAGAGAATTACAAAGGGTCAGAGTTCGAGAAAAGAGATGATAACAAGTTAGGTCTTCAGTATGTCTAGGATTGATAGTGACATTCTGGATGACAGAAGAGCATACAGTAAAGCCATAAAGACATTTAAAAAAAAAAGGATTTTGTTGCGACGGTTTTTAAGAGACATGAGGTTAAAAAATGTTAACCTAGTAAGATATAGACAGTCAGCAGATTTTGAAGCATTATTAGCAACACTAAAAATAAGCCCAGACATTCTGTCTGTCTTCCGAGTAACATGCATCACTTTTGTCTTCTTTGAGTTAAATGACATAGAATTACCTAATGCCCACTGGTGAATGGAATTAAGATCAGATTGAAGAATAATTGTAGAGTCGGTATCTGAATGAATGGGTCTATGAGATCATCAGCAAAGAGTACAGAAGTAGAGTTCAGAGTAGAGTTGATGTCATTGACAAATAAGTTGAATAAAAGAGGACCTAAAACGCTGCCTTGTGGGACTCCAGATGTGACCAAACCTTTCAAGGAAACGTTACCGGCAAAACGAACACTTTGGGTTCTGTGGGTTAAAAAGGATGAACTCCAATGCCACAAGGGTCCGCAAGTGTTATATTGTTGAGCGAGTTTCTTAAGTAGGAAGTCATGAGGAAGTTTATCAAAGGCCTTTGACATGTCCAAAAATACAGCATTGATGATGGGAGGTTGTGGCTTGTCAAGAATTGAGGACCAGCTATGAGAAATATTAGTTAGAAGAGTAGCACAAGATTTACCTTTTACAAAACCATGCTGGCCTTGGTACAATAGTAACAACTCTGATAAATTTGAGGAGATGGGCTTTTTTACAATTTTCTCAAGACACTTGCAGATGATTGAAGTAAGGGCAACTGGGCGATAGTTTGACAGTGGATGAACACCAGATTAAAAAATTGGAACAACTTCTGCATGTTTCCACTGGAGGGGAAGAGTTCAAGAGTTAAGAGATTGTGAGAAGTATACAGAGAATAAGAAATAGGAAAAGAAATAGCCTGAAGAAGCCAAGGTGAAAAATTATCAGGACCGGGTGAAGCAAACGATGAGAATGTAGAGAGGGTATCAGCAACATCTTTAGGAGTAAAGTCAAAGTTATCCAATGGAGGAAAGGATGGAGATTGGATATTGCAAGCAGGAGGTGTAGACGGAAGGAGATTAGGAGATTTAAAAACAGAGCAAAAGCAAAAGCATTGGCAATATCATTGGAATTTCTAAGATCTGATTAATAACATTAAATGTTTGTGAGGTAACACTTTTTAGATTTAACAAATGTCCAAAAACGTTTACGATTTAAATTTATCCAAAACTTCAGAGCTATTTCAATAAAATTATTTCATAAATTGTCTATTTAGATACGCTTGTATCGATTGATTATTAGGCCTATAATATAGCATAATAGCATGTTCTGAGCAAAACAAATTGTCCACATAAGTATTCTCAATTGCTTATATATTTCCCAGTCTGAAATTGATTTAGTTAACTTAGCTTTCTTGAAAAGTATTCTTTTCTTTTGAATCATTTCTTTTTTTATATCTTGTGTAATCCAAGGGAACTACCGTAGGGGGACTCACGAAGGAGATTTTCCAATCCTAATCAAATAAAATTTAGCTTACCCAAACTCTCGCAAGCATATGAAAATGCGGCGTCTGAACAAGATTTCCAGCCCCACTTTGGTGATTGATTTTCGCCTATAGCAGCACAGCTGTCCCACGTTACATAGGTTCCCTCTTCAAAGTTAGTGAAACTCCTGTTCTTTCCATCAACCCACTCGTTTACAGAATTCTCCTTCTTGAGACCTAACCATGCAGATTCTTATACGCCTGCCAAACGTAGGACGTCAAACAAAAAGTAATTTTTTCCATTTGAGTTGACAGTAACTAGGTGGCTAAATTTTCCGTCGCATGTTTCACGCGCAGTCCACCAATCTTCTGCCTCGTAGATGACCTTGTGGCATTTACCGTCCAGATAATATCCGAGAGACATATACACTTTTAAAAAGATAAGGTATGTATCATAAATGTTCTTATAGATCTCCTCTCTAAATCTACAAAAGGTCATCACGCTTATGACGAAAACGTCGTCGTCGCGTTTAGCACCAGCTCTATAGCTTGGTTCCCACTAGAAAGTAACGCAAGGACGTAAACGCAACGCAAGCGTGTTGACCAATGACAAGCGAGAGTTCGAATAATCCATCGCTTGTGATTGGCCAACTCACTTACGTTACATTACGTACTTGCGCTGCGTTCTAGTGGGAACCAAGCATATACAGTATTTCATGACGCTCGTGTTTCTTTGCCGATATCAAATTAGTTCGACAAAAATGTGATGTGCCTAAATATGGCAGTAGTATGCTCAAATATGGTAGTGATATGACATCATCATGTCCATATATGGGCACATCACATTGTTTTGTTACATACAGTTTGTATAGTGTAGACCGCTTTAGTGAGGTTATATGTCAACACCGATACACTGTATATGTTGTTACAATCTCTGTACATTACTGGTAGTACCGTCAACAGAGATATTTGGTAGCCATTGACATAAAGCTGGCATTCAGATTAATGCTACAAAAGGTTTATATAACTATAAACATTTTAAACATAGAGTTACCCTTTAAATTAGTTGTTGCATAATAAACGTAACAACATTGTAGGATACCTACTTGTCAAAGATAACAAAAGGAAAATGAAGACAGATCTACAGAATTGCATCAACAGAACCATCTTTGTCCACGTTTTAGAGTTTGCCAATGATACGTAGTTAAAAGTAAAGACAGATTTTGATAATGATCGTCACCAGTTTGACGGAGTCAGTTATTACAGAAAATTACCTAACATGAATATTTCATGTTGTCTTAATTGTTATAAGCTTATTAGGCGCAGCACGTACCTACAATAAAAACATAACAAAATGTATACATTCTTATCGATTTATTGTTAATTGAATATATTTAGTGAGTAACAAAGGAACCAGTACTTAAAAACTAGGGAACTCTGAATGTTTACGTGTATAATAATAACTTATGCACACAAATTAGAGCCTAAGTGGTTTTTAGTTGTAATGGTTTTACTTTTTTTTTTTTTTTAAATTCAACAACAACATTTATTTAGACTATGTGACTAAAGTGCAGGTTTCAAGGTGTTACGGCAGTTTTAGTATTAGAAACTATTTTATAGACTATTGTGTGATAAACACGGTTGCCTTATAGATGTAATAATATTGATTAATTCTTATTATAAGAATAAATATACATGTATAATTTTGTGTTTTATTTTGGATCATAGAGAAGAGTGCACAACGAGGAGACAGAAGGAAGAAGTAGGCAACCTAATAGAAACTTTTTTATAATAAACATACATTATGATTAATTGAATTATTAATATTCTAAAATCTAATTAAAGTTTAACGAAGAATAATCCTTCCTTAAATCAACATTTTGTTTAAATTTAAAAATGTTGATCTTGAATTCAGAAGGTGCAAGTTGCAAATGGCTGACTCTCTACAAAATAGTCAGCATGTACGTCATCCACTAAAGCCTCACTAGAGGCACTTAGTCTACATTCACCAGTCACTGAACTGAAAGAGAAGAAATGACATCTGCCGTCATCCATACAATACTGAGAGCAGAAAGCAGAATTGAGGACCTTATACTGCTGAATCGTATTATCAGTTGCAACATGTTTCTGAGAAATATATTTCTTATGGACGATCACTCGATTCGATACTGAAAAGAGAGAAAACAGTAAGAGATTATAAACTGCAAATGTTGTTGTCTTATTGCGAAAGAAACTCGTATTTAATGGATAAAATAAATAAGATATTGTATCTCCATCGTTGAACCTACTTGGTCTTTTGCAAACATATGCAAATGAGGTGTCTGTGCAAGATTCCCAGTTCCACTCTGGCGATTGGTTGGCGTCAATAGCAGCACAACCGGCAGACGGTTCATTGGTTACGTCTTCAAAGTTAGTGAAACTCCTGTTCTTTCCATCAACCCACTCGATTAACGAATTCTCCTTCCTCAAACCTAACCATGTAGATTTCACGCCTACCAAACTCATGACGTTAAACAAAAAATCATTTTCTGTTGTTGAGTTGACGGTGACTAGATGACTTGCGTCCGATTCTGCGTCACACTTTGTACGCGCAGTCAACCAATCACTTGTCTCATTGACAACTTTGTAACAGGTACCATCCAGATAATACCCGTTATACCTTAGAGACATATCAACTGAAACAAAAAGATAAGTTATGCATAAATTAAAAGCTGTTAATCGAACATTTCTGAGCTCTGTTTTGGTTCAAAGTTAACGTCATATTTGTTCCACGTTGTCCTAGACCTTGATTGGGATTTTAGTACACTTTTTTTTGTACACTTACCTACATATGACTTATAGGCCTACTGTCTAAATAAATTGGAAATTGCATTTCTCACTTATCACAAAAAAAAAAAACACAGAACAGATATAAAAACATAGTATAAAAATATTATAGTATAAAAATATAGTACCTGTTACACCATACACGTAGATTTCATAAAGGTGAAAAGAGCAAAGAAACGAACAATCTTCTTCTTGAAGGGATAGAAATTTCCCAAAGTGTGCTGTCTTTATATCTATATTAGCTCCCCAAAAAACCGTATCACAGATTGTGTTTTCTCGTATGTTACTCGAACTTCCAATCCGGACTGTAACGGGAACTGTTAAAAATTGTACCGAATGATGATTGAACAGATAATAATAGTATAGTAGTCTTGACACGCATTAATATGTTTTTAGAATTTTATAGAATTCCTTCTTTTTATGAATTTTTAAGAAAATAGATAGCCTACATTGCCTGATGTGTGACTTACAGTGTTAGTAAAGTTTTTTTAAATTAATTTTTTAAATTTTCGTTAATCTACACGTATTAATTAATATGTAATAATGTAATTCAATAATAATATAAAAAGTTGTTCCATCGTCTTGTTCAAATGAACGGGTTCAAATCAATTTTATCATACAATATTATTATAAAATTCAAAACAACAGCATTAGCATTTTGGTTGATTTATATTCAAGCAAGAAGTTATAACTAAATAATTTGTGATCGGCTGTTAATCGGCAAATAATACAATTTCTCCAACTAAATGATTCATTTTGTATACGTAGGCCTAACTATATATCAAATAATTATATGGTTATATCAAAGAACTTATAACACAAGAATCTCCTGTTCGTCCGAAGCGCGTAACAATTTCGAAAGGCATTGTGGGATAGAATAGAGCTAATGGGTGGCGCCATTGTTAGCCATGGAGTAGGGCGCCCGCATCAAATTAGAAAGTCAAACTCATAGAGGGGATCTGCTAATACTCTAGGGTGGGGGGGGGGGGGCGCCCAGTTTGACCTTTTAACCCTATACTTCCGATACTGTGTTTTGAATGCAAATTGAAGAACAGGAGATTCTTGTGTTATAAGTTCTTTGGTTATATATACAGGATAATTAATGTCGTCAATTATTGTAGATGTCTTTAGATTGTATATCGATTCCAATATGCATACTTAGGATTATTTTTAAACAAAGACTTCTTATGTTACTATTAGAAGGACATACCACCTCCTTATATTATATTGATATACATTGATTCGTAATTACAGTTGTGAGAGCAAAACAATTAAACATTGTGAGAAATAACTAATATAATAATATTAGCAACTTACATGATAACAGATGAGTAATTATAGCAGATATTCTGACATAGGTGATAAAGACAAATTGGGAGAATTCTAAAACGATTGCCGGATCAACTTGATAATCTATAAATTAAAGTAACATAAATTGAATAAATAATTAAGCTCTTTATTAAATTGTCTTTATTATTATTATTATTATTATTGTTAGTGTTATTGTTATTATTATTATTAGGGGCCTATTATTATTATTATTATATCAGTGACGCGTTATCGAACAATTACCATAATATACTCTTTGTATACAGTCATGTAATATATTATAAAGCTTTGTCTACACTATCAAACTTATGTGACAAAAAAATGTGATGTGCCCATATATGGACATGATGATGTCATATCACTACCATCTTTGGGCATTTCACACTTTTGTGTCACATAAAGTTTGATAGTGCAAGGTTTTAGGCTTCGTCGTTTATACCTGTGTTTGCCAGTGTTAGCTCATTTCCGTCAATGGCGAATTCTGCGTCGGTTAGGCCTCCTACATTATTGTGATAATATATACGGACATTCGTCGAATTTAATAAGTCAATAGCGTCTGTGGAAAGAATATAACATACTGGTATAAAATAAATATATGACATGCTGTGTACAACGTCTTTTGTTTTCTCTTTTACTTGTTAAGCTCCGGTTCCCACTTGGATGATAAGCGCAAAGCAAGTACGCCTAGTAGTTTGATGATGACGTTATTATTGATGATTCCCATTGCGTTGTGATTGGTCAAATTACTTGCGTTGCTTGGTTCCCAATAGAGAGACGCAGTGCAAAGGACGTAGACGACGCAACGCACGCGAGAGTTGATCATAGCGACAGTAATCCATCACTTGTGTGTAGTCAAATCACTTGATTTTCTTGTGTTGCGTCTCTAGTGGGAAGATAATCAAGTAAATGCTTGGTTCCTACTAAAGCTTGGTTCCCACTAGAACGTAACGCAAGGACGTAAACGCAACGCAAGCGTTTTAACCAATGACAGCGAAGTTATAAACAGTTAGCAATCAAAAGCGAATGGAACCAAGCTTAAGTAGGACGCAACGACGTAAAGCGTGGTTCCCACTAGAACACAACGCAGCGTGACGTATCGACACATAGAGTGCTGTATTGTGTAATCACAAGTGGTAACCGACGACGCAATAGTGCTGCAAACATCGCAGGTTTGATTTCACGAGGCGGGGCAAACACAATTATTAGAAGGGCATTGCTTACGTTGCGTAGATTGCATTACGTTGCGTCGCTAGTGGGAACCACGTTTTATTGCTTAGCATTTGCGTTGCGCCCGTCTTAGGGTAATTGCTTCAGCAAAGATATTTACTTAAGCTTGGTTCTCACTAGCGACGCAACATAACGCAACCTACGCAACGTAAGAAAACGCCTTTCCCATAATTGTGTTTGCCTGCGTGAAATCAAACCTGCCATGTTTACAGCACTGTGCGTCGATACGTCGTTGCGTTGCGTCCTAGAGTGAATGATAAAAGTAAATGCAGTATTATACTTACTTGTCGTATTCCAAGATACCAAAAGTAAAAAGAAGAAAAACTTGCAAGTCAGTATCATCAAAACCATATTTTTGTTCACGTTTTACAGTTTTCTTATACTTTTGAACAAGATCTCAAAAAGTAACCGTTTATCGGATGTTTTTTGGATAAATGATCAACAATAAGCGGAGCAGAGGCAATTATTCAAGAAAACAGTTATTCCTCTTTAAAGCGAGTTTGTATTCACTTTTTATAGCATGGTATACGTATTCACAACAAAGACTTGCAACGGTACTCAAAAGTTTTATGTAGAATAATTTATCGATTTGGGTTTATTGGTCTATTCTTTTCCTAAAGATGTTAAATATATTTAAAATAAATACAAAAATATTAATATGCACTGTTATCGATTGAATAAATGTATTACAATTGCTGATACGTTCCGCTTCAGGTTTTGGCGATTTTGGCTTTCCATACTGAACCCTGACATGTGTTTTTCCAGAAAGTTCTCGGCGCGCGGGTGGATATCAAGTTCTTTATAAAGGCTAGGCCTAGCCACACTTTCATACGAACTCCCAAGACTTCTAGCTTTAAACACTTTATAAACTACTATTATGGCTGATGAAAAAGCACAAGTAAGTGTGAAAACGGTAATTTATTTTTTGTGAAAAAGTGATGTTTTTTTCACTTTATAGACAAATAAAATGATGATCTTTTTTGTTGTGTGAATCCCCGTGTGTGCACACAGCGGCACAGACCGTTGTTTCCGCATCCGGCCATGTGTGTCGGAAATCAAAAGAATAGGCCTAGGCCCTAGACCTAGTCCAGATAGAAACCTAATTAGCCTAGCCTAGACCTACCTCAGTCTAATCATAAATCATCAATTAAATATAAAAATCAATATAACAGTTATGCTAGGTGAAAAATGAAGACATATACTAGGGGCCTATAGAAAATCATACAAAATTTTTGAAAAAAATATATGCTAGGCCTAGGCCTGCTGGGCTGGGCTAGGTACCTATCTAGGCTAGCTAGGGCTAGTTAGATCCTACTAGCTAGTAGGCCCAGGCCTATTTAAATATATCATTTAGGCTAAATTAGGCCAGTAGTAGTACTAGCCTACTTTGGTCACCAATTTTTTTCTCTACTACTTGAGTACTACTACTTCAATCTGATAAAGGTTAGGCTAGAATAATTAAATTTATTTAGATTAAATAATAAAAAATGTAATTGGTAATTTTGATTGATTTTTTTTTGTGACAGGCAGTAAAGTTAAAGAAT
Source organism: Antedon mediterranea (assembly GCF_964355755.1). Taxonomy (NCBI): domain Eukaryota; kingdom Metazoa; phylum Echinodermata; class Crinoidea; order Comatulida; family Antedonidae; genus Antedon; species Antedon mediterranea. Next base: position 2,237,188 of record NC_092679.1, on the reverse strand, counting down.
GAGGGAAATGAAGCACAAAAGGAAGGACGTTTTAAAGATGCCATTACCAGCTATACAGAAGCCATTAAATTAGACCCTAGCAACCACGTCCTTTATAGTAATCGTTCTGCTGCCTATGCCAACATTAAACAATACGAGAAAGCATTGACAGATGCTGAAATGACAATCAAAGTAAAACCAGACTGGTCAAAGGTCAGGTGTCTTTTTATATAGTAGAACTATATATAATTAAAGGGACGCCTTTGGGACACTACAACGTTTGTTTCATTTGTTTAACCTGAAATTGTCCCCTTAGTGTATCTCCCAGTAAAGACGTTCTACTGTAGTCTAGTACACAGTGGATCAACTCAGACTGTCTTATGAAAAAAAGAGTAAAATTTGTGTGTTGACATTATTACACAGTAAAATAATAATTTGTGTATATGTTTTATAGGGTTATTCAAGAAAAGCAACGGCACTGCAATTTTTAAAACGTTACGAAGATGCAAAAGCTGTTTATACTGAAGGCCTGAAAGTTGATCCAGCCAGTGATGCATTTAAAAAAGGTCTTGAAGACTGTGATAAAGAACTAGCAGGTATTAAAATAATCTCAATATCAGTTCCACATGTTTCATATCATTTACTTAAGCTCTGTCTACAAATCACTATCAAACTAGTTTGACAAAAAAATGTGATGTGCCCAAATATGGTAATGATATGCCTAAAATTGGTAGTGCTATGACATCATCATGTCCATATATGGGCACATCACATAAAGTTTGATAGTGTAGACAGAGCTTTACAAACTCTGACAATCTTAAAAACAATGTATTATAAACAAAAGAATAAGCAAAGAAATTGATGATGATAAGTATCTCTATTGTTTTTTAGACAAATGATTTAAAAAAAATTTGGCAAACTAATTTGATAGTGTAGACAGAGCTTTAAACAATGTTATCATTTTTTTTTTCATAGCTGCAGCTGGAGCTCGATCAATGACAAATCCGTTTGGAATGCCAGGGATTGAACAGAAACTGTTGGCTAATCCCGAGACAAGAGAATGGATGAAGGATCCAGAATATTTAATGTTACTGAAATCGCTCAAAAGTGATCCCAATGCAATCGGCATGTAAGAGCTTGTTTCTTTCAACATTCCATGTCAAGTTTAAAGCTCTGTCTACAGTATCAAACTTTATGTGGACATGATGTGTCATACCATATTTGGGCACATCACACTTTTTTTGTCAAACTAGTTTTATAGTGTAGACAGACAGAGCTTGTATATTTTTTATCTGAAAGTATTTTTTTTGCCTGGCCATAATATTTATATGCCTTACACATGAAAATGATGAAAATGAAGAAAAGCCCTCTAAAGCAAATCCTAGCTATCCGATATCTCCTTCTCTGACTTGAAAAAAGTGGCCAGTTTCTTTACATTGTTTTGCTCAAATATGGTAGTGATATGACATCATCATGTCCATATATGGGCACATTACATTTTGTTGTCACATAAAGTTGATAGTGTAGACAGAGCACAAATTTACTTATATTTTTTTAAAATTTGATATATTTTTAGGAAGTTACAAGATCCTCGAGTTATGAAAACACTGAGTGTTCTACTTGGAGTTGATTTGAAGCTCGGAACTGACGCTGATATGGAAAATGACCCCAGGTCATCGGCACCAACGCCACAAAAAGCGAAGGAACCAGAAAAGATGGAAACTGACGAAAAAGAAATGGATCCAAACAAAAAGAAGGTTAGTGTAATCGCTTATATTAGAATTTGTACTACTTAAGTCTTGTTTCCCACTAGGACACAACCCAAGGACATAAGTGCGACAACGCAATTAATGTGGCCAATCAGAAGTGATGGATTATCCAACCTGTTGCCTGTCATTGGTGAACTTGCTTGCATTGCAAAGAAATTGGCCAAAACAATAAGTTGAAGTAATTAGAAAACCGCTCAGAGGATTTACAGCATAGTTAGCTACACCTACCACGTGATCTAAAGCATCATGGATTAGCATACGCTACAAATATCTCCCGTCTAAACCCTCTCTAATGTTGTGTAATACAAAGTTGCAAAACCCAAAATCGGTCATTGCAGAAACAAAATTGTGATATACTTTTGAATTTTTTTGTACAAATCACAAAATGTTTTAAATTATTTACTTAAAGATCTATTGTCCCCCTGAAAAATAATTTTTTTTTTTTTTTTTTTGTTAAAAATAATTAATTTTTTGAAATAATAGTTATTCACTTTGACCAAAAACTGCTTCGAAAACAAATTATTTACCTGAAAAAAATGTAATTTAAAGCAAAAAATACCTAAATTGTCTGTCAGACAGTGAGTTTTTGGGTAAAATTAGCTGTTTATTTTGTCTTTTTATAAGTGAAATGATTTTTTTTACTTCATTAAAACTGCAAAATTAAAAGTCCGGTTTTATTAATCTTCATTTTTCATGTTTTTGGAGGACAATACATCTTTAATAGTTATGTGTAATTTTTTATATTTAATTTTTTTTTCAGGCTTTAGACCTAAAAACTGAAGGAAATGCTGCCTACAAGAAAAAAGAATTTGATGAGGCGATTGATTTATATTCAAAAGCTATTGAGTTAGATCCTGACGAGATGACGTATCTTACCAACAGAGCTGGTATGTCGCCCTCATTTCTTTTTGATCTCTGTTCATTTTAATCATATAATTTAATCTCTTATAAAAAAATAAATAATAATTATATGAAATAAATGTCATTTTTCAGCGGTTCACTTTGAGAAGAAAGACTTTGACGCCTGTCGGACAGATTGTTTGAAGGCGGTGGAAGTGGGAAGAGAAAACAAAGCTCCGTTCAAAACAATTGCAAAGTAAAAATATTTTACTTTATTCTTAATTATTACTTATTGTATGTGACTATTTCATTTTAAAGGTTGATTATCATAAAATATTTAATTCACCAATTACATTAGAAATCAATGTTAAGCTCTGTCTACACTATCAAACTTATTATCATGGGCACATCACATTTTTTTGTGACATAAAGTCTGATAGTGTAGACAGCTTTAGTAACACGTTTTTGGCCACAACAAAAAATTATATAGGGGATTTGAACCCAAACCAATTACTAAGTAAGCACAGTAACTCATACACTGATGTATTGTTGTTATTTCTATTATAAGGGCGTTTGGACGGATAGGCAACACATACCTAAAAGAAAAAAATTACACGGAAGCATTGGTATACTTCAAGAAATCATTAACAGAACACAGAAGCGATGATATACTAAAGAAGAAACAAGAGGTACGTAAAAAGTTTAACTTTTAAGTAGACAATTAACATATTGAGTACTTTGAAAAAAAAAATTTTTAAATTCCTATCTAAAAATTATGAGATCGGATTAATGTTTAAAATGTCTTTCTGCCGTTTCCAAACATGTGAATATTATTCTCTAATGGTATTGTGTTTTAGTGTGAAAAGATTTTGAAGGATCAAGAAAGGAAGGCTTACATTAGCCCAGAATTGTCATTAGAAGCGAAAAACAAGGGAAATGACTTCTACCAGAAAGGTAAGTTATCTAAGACAGGGGTATTCTTTTGCCCTATTTATTTATTTTTAGCTGCATTATGGGAGTATGTTTCCATACGTGTTTGATCCCAAAAAATGACTGGGGTAATAATGTTTAGCGCTTAGAGGTTTCACAACATTAGGCTCTATATAAATCCAGGATATTATTATTATTATTATTTATATATTTATTGCCTAATGATGTATATACTATTGAGTTTATTGGCTTCATGACTGATGTATGTTAAATCATTAATATCTATTCTCAACTATGCTTTCTTATATTTCAGCGGACTTTCCAAGCGCCCTCAAGTGTTACGATGAAGCTATTAAGCGTAATCCCGAAGACGCTAAGATATACAGTAACCGAGCGGCAGCTTACAACAAACTGCTAGAATTTAACCGCGCTGTTAAAGACGCCAATGAATGTATACGTCTTGATCCAACGTTCAGTAAGTCTTGTGTTTGTCATGACTAAGTATTAAGTTCTGTCTACACTATCAAACTAGTTTTACAAAAAAAGTGTGATCTGCCCAAATATGGCGGTGATATGGCCAAATATAGTAGTGATATGACATCATCATGTCCATATATGGGCACTTCACACTTTTTTGTCACATAAAGTTTGATAGTGTAGACAGAGCTTAAAAAAACTAAACAAAAGAGTGTACAGTACTGTACTTAGAAATGTATTGTCCCCAAAACATGAAAAATGAAGATTGATAAAATCAGACTTTGAATAGGCCATTTTTCAGTTTTTATAAAGTCAATCACTTCTGTAGAAAAAAAAACCCAACAAATTATTTCACTTATAAAAAGTCAAAAGAAACTGTTAATTTTAACAAAAAAACCTTTTTTTTGCTTTAAAATTACATCTTTTTATCAATCCAGTTTTTGGTCAAAGTGATTAACTGTTATGTGACATTAAAATGGCATATTCAACAAAAAATGTTTTAACAATTATTTTTTTAGGGGAACAATATATCTTTAACCTTCTACTTACTAGATTTACTATCCCTGAATGCTGCCCTCTACATGACTAGGGGATTTCCCTATTGGTGATATAACTACTAAAAATAGTGGTCAAAATAACCAAGAAAAGGAAACAATTTGTTCAATGTCCCAGTCACATATACAATAGTATTCTTGATCTGTATTTTGTTTAACATTATATAAACAGGACAAAATGAAATGAATTAGAAATTATTTTTGCCAATAATGAATAACAATGGAGATGTTTTTATTTTTTGTATTTATAGTAAAAGGCTACATTCATAAAGGTAGAAACTTGATGGCAATGAAACAATGGGCGCAAGCACAGTCTGCACTGCAGAAGGCATTGGATATTGATAGTAGTAATCAGGTATGCTATAACAGTACAGATACTTAGATCGCCATAATCCTCAACTTTGTCCTGGGGTCTCCATGATTGTCCAGCAGTTAACCAAGATTATCCGGGAGTTTCTAAAATGTCAGTGGAACGTCCAAAATTTCCCATTTCTCCAGGCTAATATAAAAATGTGTAGATAGAGCCCCCCCCCCCCCCCTTATTTGATTCACTGGTATTGGTTCAGGTAACCGTCTACATAGAGACATCTGGTGGCCATTGACATAAAGTTAGATTAATGCTACGTTTGAGTGTACACAATATTTTGTTTTGGTTTTTTGAAAGGGATAACTATTTTTTATAATTCAATTTCTTTGTTTATTTTATTTTTAGGAAACAATGAATATGTTAATAACTTGTAGACAGGAGATAAATAAGGATCCAGAAGAAGTAAAGAAAAGAGCGATGGCTGACCCTGAGGTGCAAGCGATAATGAGTGACCCAGCAATGAGGATGATACTTGAACAAATGTCTCAAAATCCAGCTGCTATGAGAAAGTAAGTTTGTAAAGCTCTGTCTACGGTATCAAACTTTATGTGACAACAATGTGATGTGCCCATATATAGACATGATGATAATCACTAATATATTTAGGCGTATCACTACCATATTTGAGCACCACTACCATTAAAACCCTTTACTGTCCATGTGAACACAATCAATACATTACACATAGATGAATTGCCTCACCACTACCATTAAAACCCTTTACTGTCCATGTGAACACAATCAATACATTACACATAGATGAATTGCCTCACCACTACCATTAAAACCCTTTACTGTCCATGTGAACACAATCAATACATTACACATAGATGAATTGCCTCACCACTACCATTAAAACCCTTTACTGTCCATGTGAACACAATCAATACATTACACATAGATGAATTGCCTCACCACTACCATTAAAACCCTTTACTGTCCATGTGAACACAATCAATACATTACAAATACTATTTGTTTTTAGATGATTTTATTTACAAATGTTCTGCATCACATATGGTATAATTTATCAAATCATTTATTTCTATATGATAAAAGTTAAAATCTGTTACCTAAAGCGTGGTTCCCACTAGCGACGCAACGCAAGGACGCAACGCAACGCAAGTGAATTGACCAATCACAAGCGATGGCTTATTCGCTTGTGATTGCTAACTGTCTATAACTTCACTTGTCATTGGTTAAAACGCTTGCGTTGCGTTTACGTCCTTGCGTTACGTTCTAGTGGGAACCAAGCTTTAAAGTTAAAAATCTTGTTACAAAAATGAATTCATTTTAAAATTATTTTTGCAGTCATATGAGTAACCCTGATATTGCAAAGAAGTTGTATGTACTACAAGATGCTGGCATCATTCAGTTCCGCTGATGACCTTTACTGCGATCATAGAGGGCGTGCTACTCTTTGATGCAATACTCTGCTGACAACAAACAATATTATCAAAGAACTCACTGCTCATAACAAGACCAACATTTGTTTTTGCTGCAAGATCTCCGCATAAATATAAAACATTCTAATATTTACAAAAAGCATCATTTTGTTGCGAAGCTATCACAGCGACTATTAGTTTGTAAGCATGCTCAGATTATTGTCACGTTGCTTTGATGTTATATTCTCAAAAATCCCTATTATGTGATTCAAAATTCCATCTCAAAATGTTTTTTATATTGAAATATTTGTCATGTAGTTAAAACATCAAACAGTTAATGATATTAACATTTATGTCAAACATGAATAAAAATATATTATATTTACACAGTAGATTTTAAAGACCATCAAAACCTCATTTCCATAAAATAAAAAAAATAGAAATATAAAGGGATTAAAATTATTGATTGTAAATAGTAACAAAATAGATAATTACTGCAAGAAATGACATAACGTATTACATAACATGTGATGTTTTTTAATAAGTTAGTGATACTTAAGTCTAAACGTTCCTAAGATCAGCAAACACAAAAATAAGAAATGAGGAATTTTATAATTAAAACTAAATATGATATAATTCAGAAGAAAGTATGTACAAATTTGTGTACCCCTTTAGTGAAAAAACCCGTAAATATTACTGCATTAATTATATGTAGTTTACTGCAGTACCAATTGTACAAGTTTTGTGAAATGAAGGGTAATAATACAGACGTAGTGTAAAAGGTACTGCAGTCACTGTTGAATTTACTGCAGTAGAATAATGTATACACAGTTTTGTATTCTGGTGCATTATACAATGTAAACAGCAGGGATTATTATACATTGCTCATCAAGTCCAAAACTTTGTGTTGTCTTATTAAGTCTTACTGTCTTCAATATAATAAATTAATTGTAAAATGCAACAAAAAAGGAAAATTTGGATCAGTGCCAAGCGTTTCAATGTGGATGTTTCCATTGTATTATTGCCAGAGTTTCAGAACTTCCATAATGAATACTTAACCACTTGGTTGGGCGCTACCAAACGACGTACACGCAACGCATGAATGGTTGACCAATCACAAGCAACACTTCGTTTGATCCATTGCGTCGTGATTGGTAAAATTACTTTAGATGCGCCTACGACGTCCTAGTGTGAACCAAGCCGCATTACGCTGCGTCCAAGTAACTTAGTGAAAATCGATTATAGCGGAGAACTGTAGAAACACTGATACATTTAACTCCTGCGATACAGTAGGCCTATATCTTTTAAGTGCGTAGTTCCAATAATGATTATTAAATAGATAATCAGTTTCTATCCTGAACTGTGTCTACATATCTGTAAATGACAATTTGATTGTTTTATGCAATTGTTCGTTATTCTGAATTAGTTTCTTCAATACCGAATTTAGGAAAATCAGTATACGCCACACTACCGCCAACTTCTTGAATCGGAGGCTCATTAACGATACATTCTGCATTTGTTTCTTCTATGCTGAGTGTAAGAAAATCGGTAAACACGACAGTACCGTTTTGGCCAACCTCCTGGGTCGGAGTACTATTGATGACATGTTCGGCATTTGTTTCTTCTATCCCGAATTTAAGAGAATCGGTAGACACGACAGTACCGTTTTCGCCAACTTCCTGGATCGGAGTATTAATGACATGTTCGGCATTTGTTTCTTCTATGCCGAATTTAAGAAAATCAGTAAACACGATAGTACCGTTTTCACCAACCTCCTGGATCGGAGTATTAATGACATGTTCGGCATTTGTTTCTTCTATGCCGAATTTAAGAGAATCGGTAGCGTTTTCGCCAACCTCCTGGATCGGATGCCTATTCAAGATACCACTGTTTTCAACCAAGGCAATTGGTGGACTTGTTTCAACGTGATGTCGATCAGTATCATCGACAGAACCACTGGTTTCTTGGATGGGTATCCGAAAAGTACAGGCTGGACCACTACAAATTTCAGGGATTCTGAATTGTGTATTTTCAAATTCATTATTTTCTTCTTTATCGGCATTCATAGCTGCACAAGTAAAACAATTTCCTTTATTTTAACTTTAATTTTTTTTTAATGTTTAAGACGACAAACATGTTAAATAGATAATATGTATGTACTATTGAAGTCGAATTCTAAAACCGAAACCGTCTGCTACTGGCCTAGGTTATTTGGAATAAATCCTAATAATTAAGATCGCGGCAAAAAATAAATAAATAAATAAATAAAAGCTAAAATGATAAAACTTACCTTTAAATATACAGTACAGGATAAAGCAAGTAAAATATCAATAGGTATATACTGGCCTACTTTGAGAAAAGGACAGCCATGATACTGAAGTTATATCAAATATTTAATTGAAAATAAAATATTGAGATCCATCTGTAACGTTGGTACACTGTTTATTGGAAGCAACCATTTTCTGATTAGGTAAACGGAATAACGGAATTATTTCTTTTTAATAATATATTGAAAGGAATATTAGAATATTTTATAGATTAAGAAATTATTTGGCAAATAAAGTTGTTTTTTTTTTAATATGAATTCATTCAAAACCATTACATTTTTTAAAAAGTCATCGGACATTTTACTATTTTACCTACACTATTTACCTAACCTCCATGATCTATCTATGCCTCGTTTTCACTACAGATCGCTACTGCCGGAAAAGCGTAACTGATTTGTGTTGCATAAAAATCCTTCAGTTTTGCAAGTAAGTTTGTTGTAAAGTTGGTACACTGTTTATTGGAAGCAACCATTTTCTGATTAGGTAAACGGAATAACGGAATTATTTCTTTTTAATAATATATTGAAAGGAATATTAGAATATTTTATAGATTAAGAAATTATTTGGCAAATAAAGTTGTTTTTTTTTAATATGAATTCATTCAAAACCATAACAATAAGTTGTTTAATTAACAATGCAGAAAAGGAAACAGCGTAGAGTATGATAGCATTTGTTATCCCATGATGTCAGCAAACTGAATGAGTGAGGCGGCTAAATTGTCAAAATCACATCATCGCGTATTGTCCCTCTGAAAAATATTGTTTACATTTTTTTTGTTGAATAATGCCATTTTCACATAATATAGTTATTCACTGTGACCAAAAATTGGATCTAAACAAAATTTATTTACCTAAAAAAGTAATTTGAAGCAAGAAATGGTTAAATTGGCTGCCATACAATGTATTTTTGGTTGAATTTAACCATATTATTATGTTATTTTATAGGTAACAATTTTTTTTTCGCTTTTTTTTTCTACGGAAGTAATTAACTTTGTTAAAATTACAAAATAACCTAATTAAAGTCTCATTTAATTAATCTTCATTTTTCATGTTTTTGGGGGACAATACATCTTTAAATCTTTAGCATTTTGAGTATTAGTTATAGTAATCTTTATTTGTCTATAAAACAGCTGAAACATGTTTCAATACAATAGAATATGCAAATCGTTTCATTAAATTAATATAATGATAAATAATAAATTGTTTAATATATTGAACATTATAAATATTAAAACACCTTTAATTATTAACCAAAATTGATTTTATTATTAATAATTATTTGTTACAAAATAAAAAAAATACAAGATACATTTATAAAAAATAAATAAACAAAGTCATTCTTCTCTATCAATTTTCTCATTCTTGAACTTTATGATCAATTATCTTTTCAACCATGTAATTGTATGAAATCCTGAACAAGTGTATCAGTAATTCTTTTGTGTACTCAAGTCTAGATATCTGACTATCATTGTATCAGTGCCAATAGGCATGTCAGTCTACGCATGAACAGCCATTATTATTATATGTTTACAGTAATAAATAGGTTATTTATATTAATAATGACTTCCATAGATATTCAACGTATTTTTGAGCTGTATGAGAATTATGGTGATTCTGAGTATATAGGTGAAGCTGTATCACAGAAACAACATATGATACAATGTGCTATGTTGGCTGAAAAGGAAGGATATCCCAAACAGGTCGGTTATTATGAGCAGGGAGTTGACAACTCCCTGTTATGAGTGCGTGTTTAATTGCGTTATGGATTACTCAATATTATTTCTGGTTGATTAAGGACTTTGGTAGGCCTAAGTAACGCATGGCTGGGCAAGCTAAACATTACCAATTTTACTGATCGGTGAGACTGCTATTTGTCAATTAAAAACATTCTTCATTTTTCTAAAATGTCAACGTCAGCATGCATTAACTCCGTTTAAGAATGTTTGGAAAAACAAATCGACATTTTATGTTAGGGTTTTAAGTCTATCTCATTCACTAAAGTATTGGCGAAATCGATGTTTTGTGGCTTTTCCGCTTTTTTCGAAACAACTATTACCTTGCGACATCAAAGAATGGAGCTATAAATAACTTTTACCTTGCGACATCAAAGCATGGAGCTATAATTAAATGTATAGCTCCATGATAATAATAATATACCACATTTATATAGCGCCCTTTTCATGAAAAAAGCATGCAGAGACGCTTTACACAGATACATAAAAATTTATTATCTCAATTTTTTTAGATCGTACTGGGTGCTTTATTTCACGACATAGGCCATCTAGTCGGCATGGCCCAAGGATTGGAAGGAATGGTTACGACAGAAGGGGTGAAACTGGGAATCGTTAACCATGAGACCGTTGGAGAAACGTTTTTGTTAGATCTGGGGATTCCCCAAGAAATTGCAGCCTTCGTTCGAGGTCACGTGGATGCTAAACGCTACCTCGTATATAAAGATAAATCATATTATGAAGGTAATAGGCATATACTAATATTTTTATTCTGAAAATAAGAGATTTAGATGAAAGATTTCGCTTTAAAAATTGTACAGTATTAAGACTTATTTTATTGTTTTTTTATGACATTTATCTTATAGGTCTGAGCAGGTCTTCTAAACAAACATTGACACATCAAGGCGGTCCCATGATCGAAGAAGAAGCAAAACAGTTTGAGAAATCACCGTACTTTGATGCAATACTACGCATGCGTCGATGGGATGAGCTAGCAAAGGATCCGAATGCACACACAGAACCATTGGATAAATATAAACAACTCTGTCAGAGTTATTTAGAGCAAAGAAATACGGAAATATCTCGTATATAAGACAGGTGTAGAAAAATACTTTATACAAAAAGTAAATACTTTTAATAACTTTTAATTACATGCCGTCCAGAAAACCTAAGTAGCCCTGGATTTTTCCCAGCCTCCATGTGAAAATTACTTAAATCCTGATTCATTTTTAAACAATTTGGTGACGTTTATGTTGTTTGAATGGAAAATGTTTTAAACGGCGAGAATTTTGAATTATGATGCATACACATATTTCATTACTGTGGGAGCATACTTTTATTATACACAGCATTGATACAAACATTACATCTTATATACAATATATACAGTATACTGTAGCTTTAGATTCAAGAAACCCACTCTGAAATCTTTGTGTAATACAGTTTAACCATGGAACTATAAATTAATGTATAGTCACACAAGTCACAAATCAGTTTATTTGATCCAAAAGAAAAAAAAAAAAAATACAAAGCAAAAAATATACAAAAGGACCAGGGAGACTTCCATTAAGGCCAAAAGCCGCAAGCATGGAAGCCACCCGAACATTTTAAATAATATATAATTCTCATATACATAATATAATTAAAAAATTATAGGTCCATGCTTTAATCCTATCTGCTTGTCTGTCATAAGAATGGATTGTAGGCCTCTCCATTTTGTTAATTAATCTTCAATTCTTAGTTTTTACACTTCCAAGTTCAAGGTGGCATAGCTGTTTCTTTATAAAATGTTGGTAATATGTATAATTAACATGTTCTGTGTCTTTTTGATGTGTTTCTAGAAAGCCTTTATATCAAGGTAACTTATTTTCTTATAACAAATGCTTCATGCTTCACTCCATCTATCACTTTTTCATTTTTAAAATCAGCTTTTGTTATCACTGAATTCTTGCTGCCCTTTTCTTTCAGCCATATTTTCCTGTTAATAAAATAAACAAATAGTTTAATACATTTATTAAATAATGTGCTGTATATGATTGTTAGAATTATTAATATTTTAAGAGCCTACATTAAATAAATTAAATATTAAACAAACTTTACAACAAACCTACATTTCATTAACTTGTTCTTTATACCCTTGTACTTGTCCTTCTACTGTACCATGTCTGGTATTCCTCACCCAACCAACAAGTCCATGTTTTTGCGCTGTTCTTCTTGTGTTCTATATATTATTAAGAGAAGAAAATCACCATAGCATAGGGCACTCCACTACATTAAACTAGGCTACTCCAACTTCAAGTTACATTTTACAGTAATTTAAACTAACCAGATCTGATCATTTTGTCTGTAGGAATAAAAATATATTATTAACAAACAACTTTCTTTAAAATATTAATAAATGTCTAGGCTGGACGGACGGATAGGTTAGCAGAGGGATGGACATGTCGACAGCAGGGGGAGAGAGAGCGGCTATTAAGGTTACACTGCCACTATATACAATACACGGTTTCGATCCAAGTCGGCCCTAAACCGTCTCGGCCAAAGTCAAGTCGGCCCCAAGTCAAGTCGGCCTCAAGTCAACTCGGCCTCAAGTCAACTCGGCCTCAAGTCAACTCGGCCTCACGTCAACTCGGCCAAAAAATAATCGATCAACTCGGCCCCGTTAAAGTATGGAACGCAAAAAGTGCAAATGAAGGGGATTGATAAAATAATATTTCTTCTTTTTTTTTAACTATGAATAATTCTGACTTTTAATGAATTTTTTATTATTATTTAGATAATAATATATTATCAAAAAAAATAGGAATGATCTCACCAACTTTCCTTTAATTATTTACGTTTAATAAAATTTCGTAGCTGAGCCTCCCTGCGCGTTTGACAGCTTTTTCGATATCTACAACTGCTACGTGTTTTCGCTGACCGGGGGATTCCCATTTTTAAAAAACGCAAATCATGCACAAAAACGATGTACGATCATTTTTTCTATGGCCAAATGGTGGAACGTAGGCCTCCGTCTTCGATTTCCTAAAATACGGTACCTGCACGTGTTTTTTTGTAACACGCGGGTACTTCTTCTATTCATATCGGCAATGAGTTCATTTTTTTATATATTATATTTTTTATTTCTTCATTTTTTTTAAAACGTGGATAGTAAGAATCGTAATAATATTAAGCACTTTTTGCGTTCCATACTTTATTGTGGCCGAGTTGACCAATTAGTTTTTGGCCAAGTTGACGTGAGGCCGAGTTGACTTGAGGCCGAGTTGACGTGGGGCCGAGACGGTTTGGGGCCGACTTGCACCTGCACCACCCCAATACACACACTATACTATTACACTAGGCCTAGGCCCTGCCTAGGTGGTCTCTAGGTTGTTTGATGGCTAGCTAGTTGCAACTGTCAATTTTCTTGCAAGACTAAAGTTACCTTTCGAAAAAATACACCCTGAACTTTACCATGAATTTCAAAATTTACAGATACATATGCTTTTTGATCAGAAGATGCCATTCGAAGTCCCAAAATGTCAATGTTGTTGACAAACATTCGCGAATTAAGCGACCGAAAATAAAATTTAGTAAACATTTTCGACCTTTAGCCCTTGACATGGGTAATCTTATTTTTTTCAAATGGGGAAATGTGTATCTAGCGGTAAATGTTTTTCTTTTTTTAAATCACCTTGAGATATCGCTTTAAATTAATTTGAATATATCAATTAAATTGTTCTTTTATTATTGTAATTGTATTTGCAACAAAGTTTATATATTAGTATAAATAGTTTAAAACAAATATTGATATTTACTCTTGACTTTTAAATGGACCTGTCTAAAAATGATTCCTTTTGACGAGTCACACTATCCACTATCACAGCAGCAGCAAGGATCGAGAGAGGCCTAGAAAACGATGTGATTTTTGTATAGAAAATAGGGGAAAATATGATTTATTAAACATAAGATTATTATAAAATACACCGGAAAGTTGAGCAAAATGTCGTCTAGAAGTGACAAACTAGGATTTTCACCACAAAAAGAAATTATTTACAACAAAGTTTTACCGTATTCTGAGTCAGTGGATGAAGAATCCAACAGCCAGATTGCGGACATAAAGGCTAATTTGGCCAGATCGGTTCAGTTGAAAGAGCTTCGACCGGGCGTAGCGTACTGGACAGCAAGGCTACATACGTAAGAATAGATAGCCTAGATTAATTTGTGAATTTTGCTTTATATAGGCTTAACTAGCACTGCAGCAGTGCCTACTACTAGAGTAGTACTAGCAAAAGGACTAGACCATCTGGTAGAAGCCTAACTAACCTAAATTCTAAAACTTAAGTAAAATAAAAAAGTATGAATGATGTCTCTTATTGATTAAAAAATTAATTTGAAAGACAAGCTATGAATTGTTATTAATCTGTATTTTTAATTAGCGGTTTAGAGATACTGTAGTAGCCTAGGCCGGATTATTATATAAACTCCTAATTAAATCTAACATAAACAAAACTAAACCTAATCCTGTAAATAATCTCTCCCAATGAGCAATCTGGGCCCTACTGTATCATCTCTTGCTTGGTCCTATGATCGTTTTCTCATTCCAGAGACATGCCGACTAACTAATATTAAATAAAAAGAATACTCATTAAATTATCTGTTTCTGAGTGTATGTACCTAATTTCATTAATATTAAGCTTAAAAACATTTTAGTTATATTGTAAAAATGCATCATACAATATACAGTATGATTGATCATTTGTATTTTTTAATGTACAGATATTTAATTCTTTATTTATTATTATGACTTGCAGGAATTAAATATCTGCCAGTAATTTTGTTTACTCTACTAGTAAATAAAATATGTAAGCAATGTTTCTATTGGTGCATTGCTACTACAGGTCATTTATGAGGTCATGACTGAGCAATTTTGAAGCTCTCTAGGGTATTCCAGAATCTACATTCAGGTTTAGGATTAGAAAATTAGTGGTGCATATCAATGATAAGGACGGAATACTGTGATATTTCCAAAATAGATTGGCCTTTGTCATTAAGATATCGTAGATAATAAAGTTTTATTATGCCTCGATTGTTCCCAATAATAAAAACATAAACCCTTCGTACAAGAGTTATTGTTTATTATTATAATATAATATTTATTAAATTTTATTATTTTAAATTTGGGTCTCGGGATAATATTGTTTTATAGGTAACTTTATTTGCAGATCACATTCAATTTACTGATACTGTACGAATGGTTTATTCCTGTGTTTCCCACTCATCCACCCGACCCTCAAAATATTGTTGAAATAAAATAAAAATGATTGTCTGTTTTTCAGGTACATCAATCTGTATGGTCGAAAGTTTAGCAAAGCTGACCATTTAGCATTTATTCAGCTTTACCATGAACTCATTACGATTCCTGATCTGGAGTTTAAACTTGTTGAGAGTTTTTCAAAGACTCTAAATGTTCTTCTCAAGTATGTAAATTAAATTATTGTTTATGAATATTAAACCAAACTACTTAAATTTTATACTATCCGACTGTAGTAAACTTCTAATTACTTTACTGTTTATATTTAATGAATTTCTTTAAGCTCTGTTTACACTATCAAACTTTATGTGACAAAAAATGTGATGTGCCCATTTACTGTATGGACATGATGATGTCATATCACGACCATATTTAAACATATCACTACTTTATTGTGGCACATTTTTTTGTCAAACTAGTTTGATAGTGTAGACAGAGCTTAAGATCTCACAAACTAACTAGCAAATTCCTTGTATGCTTTAATAATATATGAGTATTCTATTTGATAGGAAACGTAATATTTTATCCAGAGACGACCTAGTATTGCCATGGCGACCACTTTACGAGTTGGTAAAGCGTATTCTTTACTCATCTTATGAACAGTTGGGAATGCAATGGATTCCAGGGTGAGTATACATGTACCACAGTCTGTGCTACTGATTATATGTATTATGACTTCATTGGTCTAAATCCTCATCCGAGGTAGTTGCTTAGCCAGACTTGCTTTCCTCTGATACCAGAACTGATTTCATTCAATGATCTTATTGGTGGCAGTTTACAACATAGTCACTGAGTTAACCAATTTTAACAAGAAAATCTGCTATTTTGTAAAGTCTACAGTAAATATTAACTATATACAGTACCTGTAGTTATGTTTGATTCTCTGTACTTTATTTTTATTGACATCCTACTAAATGTATTGTATTGTTCTTCCAGATCTATTGAAGGCTGTTTAAAGAATTTGGTACAAAGTGCAAGGGTGTAAGTTTTACAATGCCCTTTTAGGTATAATCTCATAAATAAGAATGATATAAAGTTCTATCTACACTATCAAACTTTATGTGACAACAAAATATGATATGCCCATATATGGACACCATATTTTGGCATATCACTACCAATTTTGGGCATATTACTACCATATTTAAGCACATTACACTTTTTTTGTCTAACTAGTTTCATAGTATAGACATAGCTTATACTTATAATGCATACAGTTAATAAAACAGAAAAATGAACCCAAAAAATGAAATGCGCATAATAAGACTACAAAACAGCTTTGATTCTGCCTAATGTTGTAATGAGACTAACCAAATTTAACAATTTAATATTTTTTGTAGGTATTTTTCTGATGAATCAACGCAGGAGATGCTGGATGAATGGCGCCCTCTTATGTGTCCGTTTGATTACACAATGGAGGTTGCGATAACTTACTTTGTGTCGTTCTTACCAACGACGTTACCACCAGAGAAACATCACATGGGCTTTAAGTGAGTATTCCCATTATCAGAATTTGCTGGGGAGAATTTCCAGTTGCTAAGCTTCAATTGATTTTCATCTAATAATTGTTTATTTTTTTGCAGACTTTGGATAGATGAGTTTTTACAAATTTGGGATAGTTATCATAATTCACCACAATGGGAAGGGGTAAGTATTTTACAGTAGTGACATTATAACAAAAAGTACAACATGTGAATAAAAAAAATCATACTGGTAGAGTGTCAGAATAACATATTTTGCTTATTTTTCAGACATTGTTAGAATTATTTGCAAGAGTTGCTGAAGATAACATTGGGTATATTGACTGGAAACCTTACATTGAGAAAGTTAGTATCTAGGTGTCCTAGGTTCATAGTACTATTCAAAATGTCATCTATAAACCAGTTTCAGACAAATTGACATACGTTCACTTTTTTTTATTTCTTCACTAGTTTTTGACGTGTTACTTAAGAGGTTTCAACCTGCCTGTGGGTTCAAAGAAGTTACAAGTCGCACGTCGCACAAAAGGTTACGCAAATGGTGTCATGGCAACACTCATCGCCGCAATGATGGTTGGTTTATTTTTATATTTGTCATTTTATCAAATTGAAGAATTCTAATGTTTTTTTATCAGCCCTGTTAAGTTTTGTCTACACTATCAAAGTTTATGTGAAAAAAAAAATGTGATGTGCCCGTATATGGACATGGTGATGTCATATCACTACCATATTTAAGCATATCATTACCATATTTGGGCACATCACACTTTTTTTGTCCAACTAGTTTGATAGTGTAGACAGAGCTTTAGTCTATATTGTTCATCGGTAGTAAACATGTGTCTATGATGAATTGATTATTTGTTAAGTTTAAATTCTGTTGTATCTTTTATACAGGGAAAAGATCAAGAAGCATTAACCCATCTAAAGACGTTCTTCAAAGCCGTTGAATCGTTCTTTCACCCATCAAATGCGGGAAAATTTACGGTAAGTTCAACTATCTTATTAACTACGTTTGAAAATTAACCAAAATAAATAGTGAGAATGGGTACAGTACTTCCTACATATGTTTACACACTGGAATAGCATCATGAGGTAATTTCCCGAATGATCGTAAAATCAAACGGTATTTAGTCATAAATCCGCTGACATCATATTGCCGTTGTTGTTTTAATTATATGTTTTTAATATTTATTTTGTCAGTTCAAGTTACAGCGGGTACTCCACAAAATCCCTCAAGCATTTATAAATCGTCTACACAGGTAAATCAAGTATTTTTTTAAATGATATAATATAAATCCTTTGATGTGAAATTGGGTGAATTGTTGTTCAAAATGTAATGGATAAATTTTGTATGAAAAAATCTCTTATTTTTTGGAAAACTTAATACCCCAGGGCTTCTTAAGTGAGAGTCAGTACTATCATGTACTATAGATACCACTTTATGAGATTATGAGAGAAAACAAGTTTTTTATTAAGAGGAATTTTATTGAGGGTATTTATCAGGAGACCATTTACTCATTTTAATTTTTTCACTATTTATTTATACAGAGAGCGATATGCACCTGAATCTTGGCAAAATCGTATCCCAGAAGACTACAGGCTGACTGAGAGTGATATTACGATGTTTGTAGAGGCTTTCAAACCTGTTATTTTCCTGGCTATCTTCAGTAAAATGGGACACCTTGATGCTGCTGTGGGCCTACAGTGCCTGTCACTTGTTAGACCTGAGCTTGTTATACCACAACTCCTTGAAAAGTAAATACTTTACTAAGAATGCAAACAAAATTTATTTATACTGTAATATTAGATTATATTGTATTTGGTGTGGTTTAAATTTATTTAGGGAACTTAGATTTTTATACCCTTTTTAGGAAAATCAAATCAGACCCAACAATTCTCTCATAATTATGACATCATTTCAGGACGTATGCAGCGTTGGAAACGCTCACTGAGCCACATCAACTGACTGCAACCCTGAGCTGTGTGGTATCAGTTGCACGATCCATGTTGAAGGGCCGCAAGCGGTTTCCTGAGGGCCCCACTCATGTATTGCCACTGATGATGGCGGTCTTGCCTGGCATTGATCCTAATGATTTTATCAAGTGTATGGTAAGTGCAATAAGACCAAATATCTTCTCAAAATAATATAGATTCTTAAGTTTATCTTTATTGTGTATTTTTATATATGTTAATTCACATAGAGATGCTATTACAATATACAGTGAACTTGTGAATTATCTTGACCAAGCCACTTAGATTTTGTCCCCAGTAGCCCACCATAGTTATTATGTTTAACCAGCCTTTCTATCTGCCATTAGATAACATTTCAAGCCATCTCAACGTTCGTAGCCCTGGTACCCTTAGTTGACTGTTCACAAGCTCACTTGCACTGGACGGATCTGACGGAGCAGGAACGTGAACTTTGCTCAGCGACAGCAGCATTTGAAGACTTCATCACGCTCTTTATGGAAAGGTATTTATTAAAATGTATTTCCATACACATCTGGCACTTTAAAGAAACTAGTACATCTTTTGAGACAGGTAGGGTTTCACTGGTGTACTAGTACACACAGCCTAGAAGATATTGACGGACGTCTTTCAGGCTATAGTGTGTTTTCTGCTATCATAATCCAAATCAATAAAATAAAAATAAATAACAAATTTAGTTGGTTATGAAATGTAATAAGAAATAAACATATGTTTCTAAACGCAGTCTTGAAAATTCTTAACTACAGACAAGTTTTGATTGGAAGGACACAAAATCATTACATCATCCTCATGATTATAATACATTTTTTGCAGATGTTTCATACTGATAGAGAACAGCACATTTGAACACACCACATCACAAGACTCTACTCAAGCCAAGGTGAACCGGCAGGAGAACCTTGTCGAGGTAGGGCTGGCATCCACCTTCAGTACCATGCTCAACCAGTGTTCTCCTCAAATCTATCAGGTAATTAAAGTTTGATAGTGTAGACAGAGCTTTAGTGGCTTGACTCTAAGCATTTCAATCATCTATTTTTCCCTTGGCCTTCTCATATTTTTCACTATTTTACAGGTTGCGTTGGACAAGCTGTTTCGCTACATGTCATCCCGAGTGTTTGAAACCAAAGTAGCGGGCAAAATGTTGGCAAGTTTGTGTAGATCTACTGTGAAGGTTAGTACTAAGAGAGGTCACCATTTCTAAGAAAGGTCACTATTTGAAGACCCTCTAAAATTTTGGCAATATATAATTTCCATCCTGCTCTTCATTTGATATTTCTTTGATTTCTTTCTAGTTTAGGTTTATAAAATTACTGACCTAATTTAAAAAATAAGGCTGCTGTAAAATGTGTTTTCCAGGAAGTGTTGTGGTAGTACTATTTTTATAATTTTTTTTAAGGTAAACCCAACAAAAGCACTGAGCAAGTTCATCCCTCACTGTAGCCGTATTGTGTTGTCACTGACGTCATCAGAAGAGGTACAGAATGAAGTGGAGCTTGACAATGAACTTCTATTTAACCTTCAAGTGTTGTCAGAGGTACTTGGCTTCATTCTTAGTTGTTCTTTTTATATTTATCATTAAGCTTTATATTGCCCTAATGCCTATTACCATAGTATGATGTATCGTTATATTATCATAATCATCAGTATCATTATCATCATTGTCATCATCTTAATTATCATCAGTATCATCATCGTTGTCATCGTCATCATTATCATCAGTATCATCAACATCATCATCATCAGTATCTTCATCATCTTCATCATCACTAGTATCATCATCAAAATTATCATCATTATCATTATCATCATCATCATCACTATCATCATTATCTTCATCATCATCATCTTCATCATCACTAGTATCATCATCATCATTATCATCATCATCATTATTATCATTATCACTATCATCATTATCTTCATCATCATCATCATCTTCATCATCATCATTATCATCATTATCATCATTAGTATTATAATCTTAATCATCATTGTCACTATAATAATCATTATCTCCATCTCTTTTCATCTTAATCACACATCCAAATGCCAACTTCAAGTCAATGGCTACCAGATGTCTCTGTGAGACGGTTATTTGAACTAGTACCAGTACCATTATCATCAATATTAAAGAAATTCTACAAAAATATTATTTTTTTATTGAAATGTTTCTATATTTTAGATTGTTCGCTGTGATAGTGCAGTGCTGTTAACCTACAAGAGTACAATCTTAAAGGTTCTACGCGCCACGTTACATTTAAGATGTAAACAGGGTTACCAGTTAGCTAGTACTGTACTTAAGTACTTTCTTAAGGCTATGACAATCATCTACCCTCTAGAGTATTGCAGCAATGCTGAAGGCCTAAGTAGACCTATATCAGAGTATCTCCCAATCAGGGTAAGTAGTACTGTACTCAAGTACTTTCTTAAGGCTATGACAATCATCTACCCACTAGAGTACTGCAGCAATGCTGAAGGCCTAAGTAGACCTATATCAGAGTATCTCCCAATCAGGGTAAGTAGTACTGTACTCAAGTACTTTCTTAAGGCTATGACAATCATCTACCCACTAGAGTACTGCAGCAATGCTGAAGGCCTAAGTAGACCTATATCAGAGTATCTCCCAATCAGGGTAAGTAGTACTGTACTTAAGTACTTTCTTAAGGCTATGACAATCATCTACCCACTAGAGTATTGCAGCATTGCTGAAGGCCTAAGTAGACCTATATCAGAGTATCTCCCAATCAGGGTAAGTAGTACTGTACTTAAGTACTTTCTTAAGGCTATGACAATCATCTACCCACTAGAGTATTGCAGCATTGCTGAAGGCCTAAGTAGACCTATATCAGAGTATCTCCCAATCAGGGTAAGTAGTACTGTACTCAAGTACTTTCTTAAGGGTATGACAATCATCTACCCACTAGAGTATTGCAGCATTGCTGAATGCCTAAGTAGACCTATATCAGAGTATCTCCCAATCAGGGTAAGTAGTACTGTACTTAAGTACTTTCTTAAGGCTATGACAATCATCTACCCACTAGAGTATTGCAGCATTGCTGAAGGCCTAAGTAGACCTATATCAGAGTATCTCCCAATCAGGGTAAGTAGTACTGTACTTAAGTACTTTCTTAAGGCTATGACAATCATCTACCCACTAGAGTATTGCAGCATTGCTGAAGGCCTAAGTAGACCTATATCAGAGTATCTCCCATTTAGGGTAAGTAGTACTGTACTTAAGTACTTTCTTAAGGCTATGACAATCATCTACCCACTAGAGTATTGCAGCATTGCTGAAGGCCTAAGTAGACCTATATCAGAGTATCTCCCATTTAGGGTAAGTAGAGAGCGTGACTGTGAACACATACAGAAGATAATTTTTGTTGTTGTTTATTGATTTTCCACAAATAATACATACATTTTCTTGATAAATCATTAAATATATATAAATGTGGATGGTTGTCAAAATAAATCTAGAAATAGATTTTAAGCAGAGTCCACCATTTACAAAATAGAAAAAAAATTACAATGAGATTACAGATATGTGTCTGTGGATACCTTTTATATTATTTCTCAACTTTCAACACATTATTAGTATTAATTTGCTTATTTCTATAGCATTGGGGTACAACTGGTGATGTCGAATCCCTCAACATTCAGTGGCATATTCCAACACCAAAAGGCGTAGAGGCGGCCAAAGAATTTTTTGACATTTTCTTTCATCCAGAAATTGAAAGGATTAAAGGTTTTGTTCAAGGACAGCCTCTTAACAGGTAAATTATGTTAATATACATAAATAATAATAATAAAGTTCAATTTATATAGCGCACAAAAAAAATAGTCACTGAACAATCAACAGAAAAAAAATAGCAAAAATTGATTAATGATGAAAGTGCAAAATAAAATGTGGGATTTTAGGAGTTGTTTGACTGTGGCAAGTGATTCGGCATTACTGATTGACCATTATGTGTATTGGATTGTTCAATTGAAAGAGAATAAACATAATATTATATATTACTGAGTATAATCCCAGGAAACATGGGTATGAAATTTGGGGAATATTTTATCCAAATTTAGCTTAAATTAAATTATAGACAAGCATCGGATTATACCATTGTGATATAGGGTAGTCATTTTTTAACAGTCCCTAGGTATTATTTATTTTTACCCATGAGTATAAATAGGTACCTTATTTATTTCAGAGATGAGTTGTTGCAGTCGTTGACAATCATTCTGAACACCATTGTTGGAATGGCGTTCATTCTGCCTCGATGGAACAAGGAACCATTGGCTGACGTGTAAGTTTAATATTTCATTCATTTGTTACTTTATCCATATACAAATCATACAAAAAACAAAAAGAGAAACAATTTCACCAGAAAAATAACAATATAAGCAACTTCCACAAAACCAACCTACAATATCCTAAAATACCAATTTGCACCAATGCTGGTGTAGGTTGGATTGGGAAAGTATGGTAACTATGGTTTGAATCAGATCAGACTATTGTAACTGTCATGAATTCTGTTCTTAAAACTATGTGTGCCATAGACAAAAGTAACGTTTTCTAGACTTATGTACTTGCTTCGTTTGTTTCTAGCACGATGGCGTCCACAATTTTTAAGTTATTGTCCTGAATTGTTGGGTGTTAATACTTACAGAACACAACAAGAAAATTGATATATTATTCATGTCACAAAAGTTTATTATAATAAAATCTGTCTTGCCTGTATCTTTCATACGATATATTAAATAGCATGCCCTCTGTATTCTTTTAACATGAACCAAAATATCAAGTAGTTGGACCTCTCTCTCCGAATATAGTTTTCCCTGATATATGTTGAGAAGTACTTCACTCAGTTTCTGAAGTGCTTTCGTTATTATGTTTTGTAAAATTTTGATAAATTTTTATTGAATGCAGAAATTATTCAAGAGCTGACTACAATGAGATGCATCTTACAACTGGTGTACCTGACACTGGAGGTGTGTTCAACAACACAAGAGAGGAGGTTGCAAATCTAATGAATGACCTACAAGCGTACATGTTGCAAAATCATGCCGACGATACCAAGTCAATGCTTCACATCATTGTTGTGAGTCAACAATCAATTTTATTTATGCTTGGTTCCCACTAAAGACGCAACACAAGGACGTAACCCAATGTAAGTGAGTTGACCAATCACAAGCGATGGATTATTTGAACTGTTGCTTGTCATTGGTCAACACGCTTGCGTTTACGTTTTTGATAGTGAGAACCAAGCTTTATTCACCTTTTCCAAAGTAGAAATTAAAGCTAACTGTTTTAGGTCAAATTGCCTGTTCATAGACTTATTTATAAGAAGTCTATCTAAATTTGTTAAATACGAAACTAGTGTTGGAAAATTAAAACATAATAGGTTATCTGATGAACAGAAATATTTTTGAGAGATATTTGGATAGAAATTTGCACAGATTCACAAAGCGTACATACTTTCACATTTCTCAGAGTTTTAAATTCCACCCTGTCTATTAGTTCTCAAAATGTTACGAATAATTGTTCAGTATTCTATGATTTTATCCGAAACATTTTTTTTCTTTAAGATTTACTCTAATCTTGTGTCATACTTTGGATGCAGTAAAGAAGAATACAACTCAAGAAGCCATAGTTTTGCTTTGGTCAAGCGGTCAATGGAGGACAAGGTATGAACAATTACAAACTCTGTATATGGTCAGTTTTCAACAATGATATATTTTGAATAACAATTTTTTCATTTCTTAGACATCCAACAGCGATTTACTCACCAATTATAGGATGGATAAACTATTTTATAATTTATCGTGCTTATATAAACTAAGTCTTATTTGATTTATAGCTACGAAAAAACAAGAGGCACCTGCGACCACTTCTGATTGACAGGATTTACCTTCAGCATGACTTCCGCAGGATCAACAGTAGTAAAGGACTGTATACGGCTAATGACCGGGTCATAGTTCACAACCTTGTGACCTTGTCTACAAGTCATTACAGCGTGGTAAGATATGAAGACAAATTCTCAGCAGTTTTTATTTAGGCTTATGATTGAACCCTGGACCTTGGGATTTAAAGGCAAGCATGTTAACCACCAAGCTACAGTGCCGTCGCTGTGTTTGCTTTTAATTCAATTCATATTTATAATGCTCCGAATTCTTTCCATAAATATAAGTCCTAAGGCGCAACGCTAGAACCGCTAGCACTAGTAAATTTGTTGAAATAAATATGATTTCAGATGCCTTTTAAACAAGTCTGTAGATTTTGTATCATATTATAGACCAAATATTAAAGGGCCAACTGAGACAAGTTATCTTGTAGGTTGCTCCTCATTTTTATGCTCTATATTATTTGTATGGCATTTGATGAAATATATGTTTGTTGATTTTGAATACAGTTACAGTTTTTACATTATTTATAATATTTGTTGTTGCCTTCCTTAAAGGTACGTACTAAAGCGCAGGAGGTATTGCTACAATGTTATGATTATTATAGCGCCTCAAGGCATGACACTGTAAGCAAGGTTTTAGCAGGCTTGAAGGAGGATAAGGATATTCCACATCACCAGTTTAAGGTAAAACACACTCATCATTGTCTAATTTTTTAGCAGCTTATCTTTCTGTGTACAGTCAACTGCCATATTGCGAGTTATCTCAATTTATATATTTTTTTTGCAAAATAAATTTTTTTTTAAAATTGTATTTATTAATTTTTTTTTATTTTTATTGATTTTTTTTATATATATTTTTGTTATTTATTTATTTTTTGTATGAAATTGTTTGTAACTGATATTTATTAATTGAAGGCCTTTTGTAAAAAAAATCCTTAATCCAACTTTTTTGGCAGCTATAGATTTTATTTGTGTCAGTGAATTGTTTTGATGTTTTTTTAAATATCATTAAAATCAAATTACTACAAAATAGCCTTATTCAACTGCACATAGATACTAATTACTATTATTGTTTTGTTTTCTTCATAGGGTTCTCTGTACATAATGGTAGGGCATGGTCGTCCCCCATTTGCATGTATTCACAGGTGGAAGGTGCTACATGACTCCTGGTTGGCAATCATCCAAGCTGGACACTCGGAGAAGCCATCTATAACAGCAGTTATGGACAAACTTATGGTGAAGATACAAAAACACTTCAGCACAGTTGCAGTCAACTATCAGGTAATCTAAAGCTCTGTCTACATTATAAAAAAAATGTGATTTGCCCATATATGGACATGATGATGTCATATCGCTACCATATTTCAACATATCACTACCATATTTGGGCAAATCACACTGTTTTTGTCAAACTTTGTTTTATAGTGTAGACAGAGCTTTATATCTTTCATTTATCTTTAGCTAAAACCTATTTAAAAAAGGACAGTTCATCATCAAATTGAAGAATTCTAATGTTTTTTTATCAGCCCTGTTAAGTTTCAGACCTGTAAAATACATTGCTAGTTTTATTTAATATTAATAAATATAATCTAATTTGCATATTTTCCATCTAATTTGCATAATGTCCATCTGCAGTGGAATTTATTATGTATTGCATATAATGCTACCATAATTAAATTGAGTTGCATATTTTAACCACAGGTTAGGTAAGCATAATTTGCATAGTATTCAACCTAATTTGCATATTTTTCAGGTAACTGATGAATGTTTAAAGGCCGTTGATCCACTGCTTGATTCTGCAGCGGTCCCAGCAGCAAGCAAACCTGGGCTATCACCAGATGAATTGAAAGAAGCTACGATATGGCTTGAAGGAAGGAACCAAGAAAATACTAGGTATGTATTAAGATTTCAGTAGTCTAGGATTTGAATTTGAGTGGAATAGTACTTTATTTTTAAGTATTTTGTATATCATTGCATTTTTATGTGAGTGATTGTGCCTGTCATGAATTGAAGGACCAAATAAATCTGAATCTTTATAGCTCTTATATACATTTTTTTTTCTGTTTTTTACAGGATTTATAACAATTTAGTGGAATCTCTTGTTAACCTAATTGAAGATGGTAATCTGTAAGTTATTATTTTATATTCTTATTTACGTTTTTAAAATATGAATTTATAAGTGAATACTAATGTTTTATTTTTTTAACTCTGACTAAAATAGGAAAAGAAAAATACAATGCAATTATATATTGATAATAGGTCAGAGAATGAATGCAGATGCCTGGAGAGATAAAGACAAACACCTTGTGGGCGAGCCTTAAAAAAAATAAATAAATTAAAATATTAATAAATAAATATAGAAAAAAAATAACTAAAAATATTAATAAATAAATATAAAAAAAAAATAAATAAAAAAATAAAGATACAATATTAGTGTAATCATGTGTTTTTTTCACATAATATATCAATATTCTTTTCTATTGTTTATGATAGACGTTGGAAGTTTTCCCAACTGGCACTAGGGTTTCTAGGATTGCTTATACGGACGGACATTCCATTCCCACCGAGTGGTGTTCGTCTTATGGTCAATAGTCTAGTTCACGAAGCATTAACGGTTCGCAAGGTAACTTTTTTTTAATTTTCTAGATGCCAAGATAATACTTAAAAAACAAACTTATAAAAAATAAATATAAAAACATTTCTTAATTAAACATTATGTTTTATTTCTCAATAGATTGCTATCGCTACAGTAGGTGCAATTTTAAAACAGCAAAAGCGGCCTCACAAAAAGATGGTCATAGACCCAGCTGCCCAGGCATTATCAACATCATCTGCATCAGACGGAGGATTGAACCCAGGTGTTCGTTCTGATAATACATGGCACCACTACGATTGTACACATCCACCCACCAAAGATGAATGGGAGAAGATGGTGTTTGTTGAAAAAACACACTGGGGTTATTACCAGTGGCCAAAGTAAATGTTTTGCTTGTTTTATCAACATACCACAAATAATCAAATTGCCTGGAAGTCAATGGTTTTTGCTTTAATTTTGTGGGTTTTTTTATTAACTTGATTAAAACTGTGAAATGGCCTATTCAAAATCTTTTTTTAAAATTGATTTTTATTTTTTATGTTTTTGGGGTACAATACATCTTTAAAATTCATTTATAATTAATTATTTCAGGTCATTTGAAGTATATGCACCAATGAGTGAACAGCCTAAGCTAGGAAGAAGTATAGAAGAGTTATCACCAGTAAGTATGCTCCTACTTCATTTCAAAGCCACACATTTTAACAGTTGATAAATGAATATGTTTAATAAAATATATATATACAATAAACAGAACAGGCATAGAACATGAATTCTAAACCACCTGGTGATACACTGAAATTTTAATTAATAAATAATTTATTAATAATTAACGATTAAGATAAGGAAATCTGTGAAAATAAGAATAAGTAATCACCTGGGTAGAATGCATGATACACAGAGGTAGAGCTAAATAAAATAAAACGACTTCATATTTAGTCATCATCTTGTATCGTTTTATTTTATATACAATATGTATATTTATAATATTACTTTTAGGGGGAACTTGCAATATACACAGCTTTCAGCGATGCAGATTTTGTAGAACGCTTAATACGTTTCTTGTCGCTAGAAGAACGCAAGGGAAAGGACAAATTCCAAAGTAAACGTTTCACACTCTTTAAGGTCAGTGTTATAATTGTTTGTTATTGTTTGAATATTTATACTACCTGATTGTGCATCAGGCATGACTTAAACCCAGGAACAACTGGATTTAGGCATCAATAGCACCAACCTACCACTCCATTCATTTAGTGTCTATTGAATTTTCTTTTTGTTATTTTTTTTTACGTGAGCGGTATGTGCGCTATATAAATCTATATTATTATTATTATATTGTTTGATATTACATTGTAGTTTAAGATAAAATCCATCAAGCATGTCTTGAACCCAGGAACATCTGGATTTAGGCATCAATAGCACCAACCTACCACTCCATTCATTTAGTGTATATTGAATTTTTTTTTTATTGGAGCATTATGTGCGCTCTATAATTCCATATTATTATTATTATTGTTATTAATTGTTATTGTTATTATTATAATGATACAATACTCCATTGCAGGGATTGTTTCGTAATTTTGATGATGCGTTTCTACCGGTTCTTAAGCCTCATCTTCAAAGACTCTCGGAGGACACTCAGGAAAGCAGCCAACGATGTCTTTCTGAAATTGTATCGGCTCTTATTAGAGGCTACAAGCACTGGCCATATGAAAAGGTAACGTACGGCTGAACTTGTTATATTACAATAACAAATGTATCGTGTATATAAGATCATTGGTTATCAGAGAGGTAAAAAAAAATGTGATGTGCATATATATGGACATGATGATGTCATTTCACTACCATATTTGGGCATGCCACTACCATATATGGTCACATCACACTTTTTGCATACCTTGATGGTGTAGACAAATCTTAAAGGTTCTTTCACCTATAATCTGATTCTCTTTATATCATTGCTTATTTGTTTTTAATTATTGTTATTTCATTTCCAAAAACACAAACAATTGGCCACAAGCTCTGGCAACAATACCAAAAAAAATTATCAAAGTTTATCATTGTTTTGTGTGTGTTTTATTTCATTTTTTCTGTAATCAAATAGAGGCTGATTTTTGCTTATGAGTCCAATATACAAACAAAAACGTTCGGAATAGCAACTAAAATAGATGCTGTTTATTAATATAGATTGAGAAGCTATGGGAGTTCTTAGTGCCAATTCTTCGGACAGTACTCGGTCAAATGACAGTGGAGACGATAAGAGACTGGAACACTTGCTTCACTGCCGCCAGTGAGAGCCGTGACCCTCGTAAACTCTACTGGCTGTTAGAGACACTCATGGAAAGCCCCATCAGAGGAGACGGTGGCTCGTTCAGTGATGCCAGCCGACTGTTTGTCTTACAAGGCTGTCTAATACAGCAGGAGTGGAGAGTACCAAGCCTACTTCATAGGTTGTTAGCCTACCTTGAGCAACACCTTACACACACTTATAAGAATGTACGGGATAGAGTTGGAAAGTAAGTAACTGGCCGGTGCATCTGCAGTAACATACAAATTTAGACTTGTGCATTATTTGTTTATAAAATGGGCTTATGAACTAATTTCACTTATACCTTTTTGGGTGAAGACACCTTGGCCTTGCCTAGAAAGAAGTTAAACTCATTTCTGTGCGTCTGATTGGCTACATCCTTGAACCTATGTTATAATATAATGTTAACACTGGTCAACTCCTATTCAGGGGACGCTTATTAATGACACTTTACTAGTATTTATTATATGATTACTTTATAGTTGCTCTATTAAACGCGCTAGTTAATTAAATACTCCTTTGCTTTGCAGTGTCTTGTCCTGGATTTTCCTGTTTGATTACACAATGCCTAATGGAAATGTAACTACTTCTCCACACACACAAGAATTTGCTTCCAAGTTACTACCCAGGCTAACGGCTTTAAAAAAGCTGGTGATAGAGGGTGGTGCATCAGCGAGCAACATGGAAGTGATGGAAGTGCAATCAAGTGAAGATGAAGCCAGACAAGATATAATTAAGCTTAGTAAAACAGGTACATCACATTTCTGGTCAAACTGTTCATATCAATAAGGCCATCTCAGACAGCGTTGAGAAAGTTAATCATTTTTAATGTTCTCGCAAGACTTGTCTCATCGGGATTCAGCTCAGACAGCACTGGCGAGTCAAGATGTTTTGTTAGGCTCCATCGTACAATTCTGTCTTAGTTAGCCTTAAGGCATGTGCAGGTTATTCTGACTCAATGTCATACATGATATCTAATGTGTATAAAATGTATATCATACAGTACTGCCTCTGTGGTACATTATAAGTTTAACTTGTTTTCATACTGTATTGATGCAAAAAATGACCAGGGTAATAATGTTCAGCGCTTAGAGGTTACACAACATTAGGTGCTATATAAATCCAGGATATTATTATTATTATTATTAATGTTGTAAACTTTATACACCAATAATTTACTTGTTTCAATATAGTAATGAAATGGTTGATTGGCAGTATAGGAAAAATGTTTTCGCATGTAACACCTGAAATGCTGCAGTTTTTACCAATGGTAAGTATCTTTTTGTTTTTTTCATAAATGTAGAGAGCGATTAAGACAGTGGAACCATAATCGAGGCTCACTCGCTCCATGCTTCTGGTGGTAGAACAAGTATTTTTGGATAAGGACTATAAACCATAGGTCCAGTGTATGCATATTGCTCGTGGACAGACATAATGGCCCCGTAGTTGGCTGCCGATGACACGATATGACCCTTAGGGGAGAAGAATGTTGTTCAAAAGGTGTAACATCTAAGTCCACAGCGCTCTGATCTTCATGAAATACCGCTATATAAATGTTGCACTACATTACATAGAGACTTTCAATGCTGCAGTATTTGTACAGTTTAGACCTTATACATTCAAGATTCTGTAGTAAATTTTTTACATGTATTTTTGCATAGCTTGCACCTCTAGAGACGGTAGAATCGGACGAAGAACTGAGTGAGTTAGCGTGTCTGACGTTAGCCTGCATGGCACAAAGCCTCATGCCCTCTCATATTATTCCACATGCGATAAAGGCTCTGGAACAGGTTAGTAAATGAGTAACATTTTAAAGTACATGCTTTTAGCTTACCAGTAGGCTAAAGCATGTAGAAATAACTTTCTCATTGGCTAATGCTTAGTTTAGTTCCCACAAAGACGTAATACAACGTAAGTGACCAATTACAAGCGATGGAGTATTCAAACTGTCACTTTTGTCAGTGGTCATCTTGCTTGTGTTGCGTCTCTAGTGGCTGAAAGTAAATCGTGGTTCTCACTAGCAATGCACCGCAACGTAAGAAAATTCCAATAATTGTGTTTGCCACTGCCTGCGTGAAATCAAACCTGCATATTTTGCGTCAAAGTTGGCTTCCATGGACTGACCAGGTTCACCCTGCATAGTTGGCTACACTCTGCACTTTCCAGTGTTCTTGGCTTGTATCATTGCGTGAAATCAAACTGATTTGATTTCCCGTAGCTATGTTTGCAGCACTGATGCGTTGTCGGTTCCCACTTGTGATAACACCATAAAGTACTTTGCATCGATACATCACTGCGATACGTGCTAGTGGGAACCACGCTTACACGCACTTTGGCTCACAGTAAGCAAAGAATGTGGCAACCAACATACTGACCTATGTTCTTTTTTTCAGGTTGCTATTGGTACTTCTTGGCATGGTAAATGTAGCATGCTACAATACATGCAAGTGATGATCTTCTACAACCTGTATGCCATCAGTCAGCCACAGTATGTTGAACAAATTAAGAACCTCATTGTTGGCCTACTGAAAGATGAGCGTCTTGAGGTAATTAGCATATATTCAATGTTTTCATTACTTACTTGCTTATCATTACTCCAGTTATACATATAAATGAATAGTATTATTTTACAATAACAGGTACGTGAAGCAGCCGCTACAACACTGAGTGGCCTATTTCACTGCGGATTCTTTAAGATGGACTCCCAACTCCAGAAAGACTTTGAGAAGTTATGTAAGACAAAGCTGCCTGCAAAGAGACTAAGACTTCAGGATCCACAGTTTAATGCAGAAGGTATTTACCATTCAATGAATAATACATGCAGTAGCCTAACATTCAACTTTTAACCTGTAAGTTCTCCTGACCTTTGAACTTTGACCCCTGTAATGTTTTGTCTTTTCTCTTTAGCTTTCTATTCTTCTATCATACAACGTCATGCTGGTGTACTTGGACTAAGTGCCTGCATACAATCGTGTCCGTACGATGTCCCTATCTGGATGCCACAGATCCTTATGGACTTGACTGACCATCTCCATGACCCACAGCCAATAGAGGTAAACAGTTTGTTTCATAAAGGGTTAAATATTTTATACAATAAATAACATTTAAAATAAACTTCATCTGTTAAAACTTATTTCTTATTTTCCCACAGTTAACTGTTCGAAAGACTTTCTCAGATTTTAGACGGACACACCACGACAACTGGCAGGAGCACAAGCAACAGTTTACGGATGATCAATTGGTAATTTTGACTGATCTACTTGTATCACCGTGCTATTACGCATAGGACTCAATGAAAATGCAGGTCATTCATATGACCTCATTGGTTATGCATCAATGGATAGGTCATTGACCATTTCCCATGACCTCATTGGTTATGCATCAATGGCCAATTGGTAATTTTGACTGATATACTTGTATCACCGTGCTATTATTCATAGACGTCAATGAATATGCAGGTCATTCATATGACCTCATTGGTTATGCATCAATGGCCGATTGGTAATTTTGACTGATATACTTGTATCATCATGCTATTATTCATAGACGTCAATGAATATGCAGGTCATTCACATGACCTCATTGGTTATGCATCAATGGCCAATTGGTAATTTTGACTGATATACTTGTATCATCATGCTATTATTCATAGACGTCAATGAATATGCAGGTCATTCATATGACCTCATTGGTTATGCATCAATGGCCGATTGGTAATTTTGACTGATATACTTG
Source organism: Antedon mediterranea (assembly GCF_964355755.1). Taxonomy (NCBI): domain Eukaryota; kingdom Metazoa; phylum Echinodermata; class Crinoidea; order Comatulida; family Antedonidae; genus Antedon; species Antedon mediterranea. Next base: position 2,203,541 of record NC_092679.1, on the reverse strand, counting down.
TATCATCATGCTATTATTCATAGACGTCAATGAATATGCAGGTCATTCATTTGACCTCATTAGTTATGCATCAATGAATTTGTTTTTATCCTATTGGTTATTATGCACTGGGTCATTGGTTGGTTATGGTTAATTTAACTCTTCCCTGACTTCGGTAAACCTTGATACCAGTTACTCATGAATATTCATGAATATGATAATCTTTGTTTTGGTTTATTGGTAAAATGTTATCATGCATTAATTAGCAAAGAGATCATTTGCTGTGATAATTTTGTATTATTTATACTTAATTTAACTCAAACTGTGTTGGGTATGGAGCGGTAACATGTTTTAAACCAATTTTATCACTTAAAAACAGTTACAATATTTAATAATTATTTTATTAATATTTATTATATTATTAAAGGTTTTAAATTACATAATTTTTTAATGTAAAACTAATAATAATGAGTAAATTTAAAGGAACTCTCATCAAATCTGCAATTACATATTAAAGAATGAAACAATGGTAAAATACTTGTTTAGGTTCTAGATAGCGATTTTGCTTAAGTAAAAAGAAACACATTTAGGCACACCTGGCGTGTCATACTTATATTTGAGAAAACATCCGCAAGCTTGTAAAGAAATGCTAAAAACAAATAATATAAACTTGGCTATGTATAGTAATATTCCAAACTATTCTGGTATGAAAACTACGCAAGGATTTGAACCTGTGCTGTTTGTCGAACAAGCTAAGCACCAATCTATAGTGCCACTACACAGTTTGGGACTTGTATGTAATGTAAACTATTATTCAGAGTACCCTGTAATGATTTAACTTGCTACTTAATATGCAGTGATATATATTTTAATCTTTGGAAACTACTACTAGAGGCGGATCCAAATGATTAATTGCAGAAGTTTGCTTGGTTTTTGGAGATATTGAGGCGAAGTGAAATAATAATACTACTGTACTATTAAAGATGTATTGTCCCCCAAAAACATGAAAAATGAAGATTAATTAAATCAGACTTGAAATAGGTTATTTTGTAGTTTTAATAAAGTGAATCACTTCCGTAGAAAAAAAAAAAAAAAATTTTGTTTTCACTTATAAAATAACATGATTAATGGTTAAATTCAACCAAAAATCCATTTGCTGGCAGCCAATTTGACTATTTTTTGCTTTAAATTCCATTTTTTTCAGGGTAAATACATTTTTGGTAATCCAATTTTTGCTCGAAGTCAATAACTATTGTGTGACATTAAAATGGCATATTAAACAAAAAAATTTTCAGGGGGACAATACATCTTTAAAGCGCACATACCACCGATGATTCTCAGTTATGAGATAATAATCGCAATTTCAAATAAATAAAGCGAATTATTTACATTTGCTAATTATTATTTGGTTGAACAATCAATCGTGTGTTGGTTGTTTATTCCTTAGAAATGATGTTTTTCTTTAGTTTGTGTTTCTAAAAAATAATTTTGTACAATTTGGCAATTTCTTTTTTATATACAATATAGATAAATCCAATATGTACTAGAACGAATACTTTCTTTTACATATTGAATTAGAAAAGAGTGTATAAAATGATTGTACAGTGTTCATTTAATAATAGAATAAAAAGTGGATTTTAAAACCGTAAACTTATCACAATGTATTACGTTTTGCCGTTTAGTTAACCTTGGCTCCCACTAGGGCCGTGTTTTCACAGCCAAAAACTAACCCATAATTAAACGATAAAAATTAACTGATAATTAACCGATAAACTGCCTGTGGAAACGGAGTTTAACCCGATTCCACTCGAGCACTAGTGGGAACTAAGCTTTATTTATTAATCTCTAGGAATTAGTTGTGGAAGAGGAGTGGTGTATGGAATCACCTTTTTTCACAACTCCATCCACCACCTCATACATCAAATCAACTAATATATTTTCGCTTGGGTAATAGAATGCTGCTAAAAGGCGTGCGTATATCGGCGCGGATGGTGGGCGTCATGCTTGTATGATGAACGGTGTCGGTTCAATCATTGTAAAGGAAGTTAGTGTACGGTTGTTTCTCATCGCTACCCAGGCTGGTGAACCCTACTCGTCATGTTTAAGAACTAAATAAACAAATTCGCATTTGCTTATGATATATATTAGCGTAAAGGGTAAGACATTATAGTGGAACTTAAGATAACAAATCAGGTTTAAACCAGATTCACTAGAATAGAACCAATGTAATCATTGCGCAACTCGGAACATTTGTTTAAACAATGATTAGGCAGTGTTTAAACAGGAGGCACATCAACCAGGACGAGGACGACGACCAGTGCGAAGTTCAAGCGAAGGTGAGTTTACTTATTAATTATAAATTCAAAATTAAGCCTTGTTCTCACTGGACTTGAAAAATTCTAAAATGAACCACGGTAGCTTTACCCAATGTCAGCAGAAGATTTGACCATCGTTCGCACTATTTTAAAGCAGTTAGTTTTACCGTAATTTTACCAAAATGTAACTGTGATTGTTAACATGCGCCCCACGTTCGGATAGGACTTTAGCTGCGTGGTTGGTTTTACTGAAACCATGATAAGCTCTACTGGCCAGGCAGTGGTTGGTAAAAGTAACTTGGTTAATTTAACCCTGTGGGAATTGTAGCAATGTTTGGATTGGACTTTTCTTGGTCACTTTAGCCGGCGACTCGGTTAATTTGACCACATTAAGTCCAGTGCCGTCGAGGCTCTAGATAAACGTTGAATGCATGGCTTGCATTTGTGTCAGCCGTTTTGCTTAAGTCGAGGTAGTTAATACCCAGTTAAGAATTGCTTAAGTGGAAAACTGAGGCTTAGTTTACCTTATTGAATGGACTTCCTCATCTAAGAGTTGCAAAAAAATACAAATATTTGATTTAGAAACTTACTTAACCTAAGCAAAATCAAAGATGATTTAATAATTGGACCCCTTGATCTCACGAACATATCACTATTTCATTTCATTTATTTATTTCACTTTACAAATATATAAATATAAAGTGGAGGAGCCTAAAAGAAAGCAAAGCTTGTGGTGAAAAGGCTCCTCAAAACAAAAACAAAAAATAAAATATAAATAAAATAACACAATTAGAAACTCCAAAAAAACAACAATTTAACTAATATCTTTTCTCTAACACATAAGTTTAACATGTTTAAAACTAAAAAAACAAGTAAAAAAAAAGATTATATAAACTATCTAAACAACCACATAAATAGAATGTCTCCTAACACTAACAGTTAAACTCTGCGCTTAAGAATTTCCATATAAATTAAACGATGAATTGTTTCTCCATTTTTAGCCTAAATCAAATGTTCTTTTTTATCGATTCATAATCTTAGGCCTGGTGTTATTTAAGCGTGGTTCCCACTAGCGACGCAACGCAAGGACGTAACGCAACGCAAGTGAATTGACCAATCACAAGCGATGGCTTATTCGCTTGTGATTGCTAACTCTCTATAACTTCGCTTGTCATTGGTTAAACCGCTTGCGTTGCGTTTACGTCCTTGCGTTACGTTCTAGTGGGAACCAAGCTTTAACTCGCTTGCGTTGCGTTTACGTCCTTGCGTTACGTTCTAGTAGGAACCAAGCTTTAGAATCAGTTTTATAAAACAGATGATGAAATTGTAAGAGAAGCGGAAATGTTATTGGAAAATGAGAGAGAGAACGAAATTCACTCTTCCCTAGAGGAAATAATAAAAAAGAACAATAGGAAATTAAAAGAAACTTGAAAAAAAAAGCACAATGATGACAGATATTGCAATTATGGCCTATACTGCTGCTAGATTAAGTTTGGTTCTCACTAGGACGCAACGTAAGGACGTAGACGCAACGCAAGCGAGTTAAAGCTTGGTTCCCACTAGAACGTAACGCAAGGACGTAAACGCAACGCAAGCGTTTTAACCAATGACAAGCGAAGTTATAGACAGTTAGCAATCACAAGCGAATAAGCCATCGCTTGTGATTGGTCAATTCACTTGCGTTGCGTTACGTCCTTGTGTTGCGTCGCTAGTGGGAACCACGCTTAAAGCGTCCTTGCGTTACGTTCTAGTGGGAACCAAGCTTTACCAATGACAAGCGACAGTTTGAATAATCCATCGCTTGTGATTGGTCAAATCCCTTGCGTTGAGTCGTTGTGTTGTGTCTCCAGAGTGAGAACCACGCATCACCATGAATCACAAAAGAGAATATTAACTATCAATCATACACCCGGTTCTGTGGCTGTCAGTAAACTCTCTGTGGAAGACTGTTGCAAGTCTATACCAGATACCTTATCTAACTGTATTAAGTACTTGTTCATAATATTTCAGATGTGTGCCGCATATGAAAATCCGTGGGTCAGGATGAATTCTACAGAAATTGAGACATTTTTGCCCCACAAGCCCACCGTGACGGATGAAAAATCTGCCATAGAGAAAGGGTTGATGTCAGAAACAACACAATCGATACCTAGAGATAGGTAAGTTGAAAAGACGGTGTGACGTCAGAAATAATGATGAGAAGATGCGTACCGTATACCAAATGTGCGTTTGCATAATAGTACATACGCATAGTAAAAAGAACATGTTGGAACGCTCTGCAATTATCATACGTACAACAAAGTGATTATTACGAAATTAGTACTTTTTCACGTAAACAGAATGATACAAAGTTTATCCGTTAACGCTTTTTAATAACGAAATACTTTAACATGTAAAAAAATTGGAGTCAAGTTTAGCTTAGGAAATTTGTCTTAAAATGGTTACAATCAAGCCGACAAGAATCAGGGGGAAAACAACGATAGGAAAAAGAAACACAAAGAATCTTGTTTAATTTCTCCTCAATAAATCACATTTCAAATTATGCTTGTACAAATTTCATTATTATTTTCGATAGATTCTATTTCGCAAAATGGATACTGATGCTTCACGGTGTTGGAACTCTTTTACCCTGGAACATGTTTACAACAGCTGAGGCAGTAAGTAGGCCTAGATAGATGACGTCATGATTAGTTTGAATAGAGATATCTTAAGTTTTAGTTGTTTTTATTTTATTTTCATTTTATTCAAACTCATTCAACAGCGGGAAACCCACCCCTTACAGAATGAAATAAACTATACCATATAAAAATATATATAAATCTTAAAATCTAGCAATACAAATTTATACAACTAGATGGTACGCTCGCTTCGCTCGCGTACCATCTAGGTCGTGCCCACAGATGGTTCTCGAATACACAGTAATTTCAGCGTAACAAAACTGGCGATTTCAAATGTACGTACCGTAGGACTATAATACATTGTCGTTTACAGAAACGAATAAATAGACACGATGATTTATGTAGTCAACTAAAATTAGCACCCTGGGAATTACTTCCGAAGGAGAAACTTATCACAAAATGAGTCCAAATTTTTGATTTGGACTCATTTAAAGAAACCCAATTTGTGTTTTGTATGTAACATTAGGGTTGAGGGATGGGAAAGCGGATAGGTACAAAGAGGAACAATTTTTAAATATATTCTTTATCCACTCAGTAACGAAATATTGTTTTCATGTTTTATAGGCCTATAAATAATATACCTCTAAATAAAGTAAAACATTTGCGATTTAATACTTTGTTAAAACTGTCACTGTCATAAGCGATTGAAATATCAAAGTACATGTCACGATACACCACTACGACGTTTATATTATTGGTAATTATTAATTAATACAAACGTTGAGAAGGAACTGTCAGTATAAAGTTTATTTGTATATAATAATGTGTTTATATATCAGTAGAGCCTAACCACAATCTCAGTAATAAAGTTTATTTGTATATATTTTTATATTACATCTAACAGTATGAACATTCACAGTAAGAAATGTTCGATTCAAATGACGACCGAAAATAGTTAATAGGTATTTACTGTATTGTCAAAGTATTGCAAGTTTATTCTCAAAGGGCCCATATATTTACCTCCGTATGTGTTAAACCAAGGGCTCATAAATTTACCTACTTGTGTTAAACCAAACTCTGGGATGTTCCATTCATCGCAAATCAATACATTTGTATAATCGTATATTAAATCTATCAAAATAGTATTTTTTTAAGAAAATCGGCCTGTCTTCAACATTATGATGCTGTACTCTAGCTGTTCAACCAGTTCTTAGCTATTAAAAACAATTATCGTAGGAGGAGATAGGAAAATGCGAAGCCTCCTCGCATTTTTGTGGCGGGTATTTTTCAAGATGGACATCCATTAGTGTACAGTACAGTGTATACCACGATCGGAAAACACCCCTATTTGGGGCAAATCGTTGAACCTAAATTCGTTTTAATCGTCAATAACTAATTACCTAACTCAATTTAATTAGTAAACATGGTTATGTCAGATGGTTAAAATCAGTACCGAAAGTATGAACCAACTTTATATACCATCGAGTAAAAATTCTATAAATTAACCGAGATTTATCGAATTTTGCCCTTACGTAAATTTATATATAGATTTTACTAATTTTATTACAAAAACAATTATAACGGTCAAAAAAGAGATCAATAGAATTATCTTTAACAACACAATTATTAAAAAGAAGACAAATACGTGAAATAAATCCATTCTTGGTAACATTTTTAACACGACAATACGGCACATAAAGAAGATTACATTTGGAATTACGAGTTGAAAAATGAAGGAAAAAATTAACGTTTCCCCATGTTTTCTTTGTCCATGGTTGAACACTCGTTTAACTAATAATATTAGTATTTTATTTGTACAATGACCGGACTGCACAGTAATTGATTTCTTACGCCACGTTTAAATTAAATGACCAGAATGGCTAATATCCGTCCGCCGTTATTTTTAATGTTGACCCGAAAAACTTTTTGTATAATATTTTTGAAAAATTGTTTAATTGTCCGACCACAGCTTACATATTACGGAAATGTTCCTTTACAATGAAAGTAAATTTTTTCTCTGATTTATATAATTTGTATTAGCCGGATTGTAAATGCTTAACTATGTCAACCAACACTATTAGGAAAGTGCAGTGTTTACAGTGATATTGTTATTGTTTTTTTACAATCCGACAGAATGGTGTCTTGGGCCAAGACACCATTCTGTCGGATTGTAAAAAAAGCAATAACAATGGGGTTGGGTTTTTTTTTTGTTATTATGTTTTCTGAAAAATAAATGAATATGAATACTGTATATGAATATGAATACTGTATATGAATATGAATACTGTATATGAATATGAATACTGTATATGAATATGAATATGCATAATTAACGTGTTTGTCGATGGATATGAGTAAGCCTAAATGTATTTTTTAAATATCGTATAGTATTTTACTGAACATAAATTTGGTGGAGTAAGCGACGAATCAACTTACAAAGAGAAGTTCTTAAGCTACCTCGGAATTGCTGCATTCACACCTACACTCATCTTTATGTTGATTTCACTCTTTACTCAACACAGGTACGTTTAGTTCAGACGTCGAGAATAACAAAAAATGAATGAAATATCATCATTATTAATATTATTTAAATTAACGCAGTGATATCATGGATAGAGTATACATAATTGTCGTTGAATGTGCGCGACCTGCGCGTCCATAAACTGGAGAGACCATCCAGTAGGCCTATCTTGTTTTTAAATCGCAAATTAAAGTTTCAATGATTTCTCTGAAAAAAAGAAAGAAACATCGCCATCTTTAATTATCTTAAATTATAATGGTCTAGGTACTACTTTATATATATTTGTATTATTGAATAATTACATTATTATTTTCATTATCACTTAATCAACACAAAAAACAATCACATTATCATGACATCATCGTTCGTTGACCACACGTAAACTTTTCGTACTGAGAATTGTGTTGTGAAACATTGTTAACAAATTAAAAACTAATAATAATATAATTACAGGTCAGTGCAATAACTGACCTTTGTATAACCTTTGGAATATGCCTATATTTAATCGGTAGAGAATCGAGATGGAAGACACCCATGTGTATAGGTTTCATAATGATACTCTCATTCGAAACTACAATACTCGCCATCTTGGATACAAGTGCATGTGAGTGCCACTGAAAACATTGTCAGCACGCACTTTTTCAGTTTGTTTTCCTCATTTTTTTAACAAAAAACTTCTGACCATTTGAAATTGTATAAAGGATGCCTCACAATTAGTTCCAGAAATGTCTATGACAATTTTGACGGTGGTGGCTAGTGGTGGTAGTGTTGAAGTTATAGTTCTGGTTTATACAGAGGAGAACGATCAGAAAGAAAAAGAAAATGTGGAAAATTTGCTGCTTCGAGCAAAACATAATTCTTTTTTTTCTTTTAATTTATAGGGCCCGAGCAATTCTTCATTATAACTATGGTGACAATAGTTGTTATAAACGGTAAGCTTATTAAACTATAACTAAAAAGTTTGTGGTACACTACAAGACTCGAGATGAGAGTTATGCATAACTACCAAAACGTCGAGATATTCTTTACTTAGAACATGATGTAGGCTATGGACCTCAAACCTGACTTTACTATAAAGTGTATATCTTATTAAACTAAATTATCACTCTACGTCAGCTTACTATAACTACTAGTAGTAAATTACTACTAAGAAATCAAGTTAATATAAAGTACTTCTCATTAGAGGATAGAGACTTCAAGTTATAAGTTTGTGATTTGTTAACTCTAATTAACAACTCTCTGGTTTAACTTTAAACAGGAGCATGCGCAGTGTATCAATCGAGTATGTTTGGGTTAGCAGCTAAGTACCCTCCGACTTACATGCAATTTCACATCACTGGTCAGGTATGTAATTATTATCTTCATCTCCATCAAAGTTAACTTTTTTCAAAAGTTTTCTTTGAGCAGAGAAAGATATTTATATAAAATCAAGAGTTCACGTTGAGGGGCACTAATTATGAAAGAATAAAATTAATAATACGACGAGAATAATCTAATACAAATACTATAATGTTGTTTTTACAGGGAGTTGGTGGTATGCTATGTGCAATATTGAACATATTGACTTTAGCAGGTAAGTGTACCGTTAAAGCGTGGTTCCACTAGCGACGCAACGCAAGGACGTAACGCAACGCAAGTGAACTGACCAATCACAAGCGATGGCTTATTCGCTTGTGATTGCTAACTCTCTATAACTTCGCTTGTCATTGGTTAAAACGCTTGCGTTGCGTTTACGTCCTTGCGTTACCGTACGTTCTAGTGGGAACCAAGCTTTATGAATAATATTATTTTGCGTATGCGTTTATTTGTTACTTATTAATTAATTCATTTATATAATTCCACTCTTGCCTGTTTACTCAAAACTATTTTAGTCCTAAACTGAAGACATTAAAAAAAGGACACCGAAATTTCGATTGTTGGAATCATACAGAAGAATAAATTTCTAACGTTTAAGCTATAGGCCTATTCTTTGTTTTCAGTTTCAGATTCTTTGCGGAACGCTGCCATTTTGTTTTTTACTTGTTCGATAATCGTCATTTTATTGTGCTTAGTGTCGTATTTTGTACTTTTAAAACTGGTAAGATTCACAATTTTGACTCAGTTAATCCGAGACAATAACGTCAGGATACTGTATTATCGTTCAACCTTATAACGGATTCAATTCCGATAATTCCAATTGTCTGTAAAAACATGCTACAAACATTATTTGAACTTTGCGTTGGTTATAGTATACTTATTTGAAACATTTTCCCATTTCTGAAGTAACCAGTTCATTTGAAGATCCTTGTTTTTTTGTTAACCATTGTTTAAAACTAATAATTAATTCATTATTATTAATTAATATTTTGTTAACAGCCAATCTCATTATACTACCTCAATCGATCAAATCAAACGTCGTGTTCTAAACTGATTGCATCAAAAGAAGACGAAGTCTATGAAAAGAAATCGCCACCATACTTACGTATCGCAAAACAGGTTAGAACAGGCTTAATATATATAATACCACTTTGCTGAAATAATTGTTTAAGGACTAGAACGAACGCAATGACGACGTACACGCAACGCAAGCGTTTTAACCAATGACAAACGAAGTTATAGACAGTTAGCAATCACAAGCGAATAAGCCATCCCTTTGTGATTGGTCAATTCACTTGCGTTGCGTTATGTCCTTGTGTTGCGTCGCTAGTGGGAACCACGCTTTAGTTTTAACAATCACAAGCGATTGATTATTTGAATTGGCGCTTGTCATTGGTCAACTCGTTTGCGTTACACTTTCGTAGGCGTAGGAACCAAGCTTTATGAGGCCCTAAGAAATATATTAGTTTACAAAGAGTTTGCTAACTACCTCATTTAGATGTTGCAATACATCCTCCAAACTTAAAACAATGACTAATGAAATGTTCGTCTAGTTTTGTTCTTTCTAATATCCTTTCTTTCTAGGTCAAAGTTCAACTTTTTAATATTTGGTTGACGTTCTTTGTTACCATAAGTATGTTTCCGGCTGTGTTAGCTTTTGTTGAATCGTCTGCACCACAGCCACACTCTCAACTACGAGGTATGTCATAGGTCATAGGTCATCTTCATTTAACTCCGTATAAATTGTCCTTGTTGATACTATTTCACTAATCTCAGATTTATGTGATTTAATGTCTTTTTGTTACCTTTTCACCGCCGTTAACTGTCTCTTTTATAGGTAACCGAAACGATTAATCGTTTTCCTTTATCTTTCAGTGACGTATTTTACTCCTGTCTGTTGTTTTCTGTTGTTCGCTATCGGTGACGCGTGTGGCAGCTTCTTCTCCGCTGTGACACAGAAGGTAACATTAACTTCGACAATAATTATCTTTAAAAATAATCAATAGGCCCCAAATGACATGAAGTTATTATTGTTATTTCCTTTAAAAAATTATGAAGACATTACTTCAAAATTGTACAAATTAAATATCTACTTTTTCTTTTTAGCCCGGGCCGAAATATACGTGGATACTGTGTATGGCAAGACTGTTGTTTTTACCACTCGTGCTTGTGTGTAATTACCGTCCTGAAACACGTACTTTACCCGTCTTCTTTTTGAATGATATGTTCTTCATTGCATTCAATGCATGTATAGCGTTTTCACACGGCTACCTTAAGTCTATTGTGATGATGCACGGACCAAGGTATGTAAGCCTACAGTAGTGTATTTCCATGACAAAATAATGTGCCATTCGTTTGCGCCTTCAGAATTTTCATTTTACTCGTTAAACTGCTGAAATATCAATAATATAAAAAAAAAAATAAATAAATTGCATTTATCATAAATTATCTTTCTTTATACAGATGTGTAAAAGATCCACAACACGCAAGTACAGCTGCGGCGATGATGGCGCTGTTCATGGTGATTGGTATCTATATGGGTGTTCAAACCTCGTTGATATTCCCATGGGCTTCTACGTTAATGTAACATAACATATGACTTTACTGTAAATGTCTTTCCGGTATTCTAAGTTTTTATTTATAAAGATAATGTAAATAAAACAAGCAATACTGTAGTTTGATAAACAACTGATTAATATTGCTATTTGGGCCTATAATGTCTTTTAAAAAATCGTATATTTTCATATAGCTTATACATTATATTAATGCAAACACAGTTCAATGCAAGAAAGTAGGTCCAATTAATGACGTTTTTTTTTTTGCCAGACATCACAATGCATGTTATGAATCTCTGAATCACTTCAGTGTTTTCGTCATTATCTATGCCTATTTTAAAACTAGGTATACATTATATATTTAAAATAAAGAGCATTTTTATTATTAATACATGTGTTTCTCCTGTTATTCAAAGATGAGATACTGTTATTGCATTAGCAATTATGCTAACTGTCTATAACTTCGCTTGTCATTGATTAAAACACTTGCGTTGCTTTTACGTCCTTACGTTACGTTCTAGTGGGAACCAAGCTTTATGCTTGGTTCCCACTAGAGACGCAACGACGTAACGCAACGTAAAGCGTGGTTCCCACTAGCAACGCAACGCAAGGACGTAAAGCAACGCAAGTGAATTGACCAATCACAAGCGATGGCTTATTCGCTTTTGATTGCTAACTGTCTATAACTTCGCTTGTCATTGGTTAAAACGCTTGCGTTGCGTTTACGTCCTTGCGTTACGTTCTAGTGGGAACCAAGCTTAAGGGATATTTAATGTGTCGCTTGTCATTGGTCAACTTGCTTACGTTGCGTCTACGTCCTTGCGTTTCGTCGAAGTGGGAACCAAGCTTAAGTGATTTGAACAATCACAAACGATGCATGGATTATTCGACCTTTCGATTGTAATTGGTTAACATTCTCTTTCGTCCTAGTGGGAACCAAATTTAAGATAAAACATGAAAGAAGTCTAGCATTCACCAATTGCTAGTTATGCATGGATGTTTTTTTTTTTTTGCGGTGGGAGAGGGGGATGAGGGTGGGGAGGTGGTTTGGGGAGGGGGATGGGGGCGAAAGGAATATGACATTTTGATAATATACTGTGTAGACCTATAATATCTCTATGTAGTGTCGACGTGCAATTATAATACTTCAGATGCCACCACCACCCTTTGGTGTCATGACGTAATTACCATACCCCAACAGCAGGTTTGCGCTTAATGAGGGCGAGTTGAAAGCGGGATGTTTGACATGATCTTGACGATACTCTCTTAGATGAAATATAGGCCTACAACTATTCCAACTGTCAGATTATAGAATATGAATCTGAACCCCACTGGGTCGAAAGCGTCTTCGCGTGCTTCGATCGAAACACCTGTAGAGGTTAATTATATAATACTATCTTATTGTATAACAATTTCTTCAATTCTATCCGCTATTTAATAATCATTTCTCCCGGACATAAGTTCCACAATTCGCTTCATCGTTTGCACTTAGTCGAATGCATGTTTGGTTCGGTAAAAGTACATTCACAATCATTCGTATATTTAACTGCAAAATTATTCATCTTGGCTGATGATTCAACAAGGTCCAGAGGAGGCTCACCTCTCCCCGAAGTTTCTCTATCTCTTTGTGCTAGCTGCGACCAACGAAAACCAAATCAATTTATTTTGGTGGGAGGCGGTTTAATTGTGAGGATTTGGGAGAAAGGTGATAATAAGTAATTTTGCAATGAATGAATTGAAAATACGTTTAATTCATAAAGGTGACAAATTAATTCGGATTCTTGTTGGATGCACAGTGCTGTGACTAAATTTGTAATGGCTGTGAAAATTAGCAGAGCCATCTGAAAATGAGTCGGATATTGCGCCCTCTCTCTTTATGAATTTAGTAAAGGATTTTTAGCGTGAAAATATCCCCCTATTCTCTAGAATGGTTGTTCCCAATTTAGTAATGGTTGTGTAATCAGCTGATAGAGAGAAGAAGAGAAATTTCGAAATTTATTATTAAGTCAGTCAATATAATACAGTGGTTTATGTAAAGAGGTGGCCGTTTAAAAACCATAACTGTGAGGTCCAATTAGGTAAGAGACACTATTTTTAATTTAGGTCTTTTATTTAGGTTTCTAGTTTACACGAAATTTATAATTACAATCACACATTGATTAGGCCTGCCTGCAGTGCGCCAGGTTGGTGGTAATTTTGACTGTCATGTTGTGTCTTTCCTCTCCGGGGGATTTTAACGTCTGTCGTGACCTGGTGGTGGACGTAGGCCTAGTAGGCTAGGGCCTAGATGTCCGTTAAAGGGTGTGTAGGCCTATATTCATATTTGTGTATTCTGTAATTAAAATTATACATACGTAATCATACATAATTAATGATAACTTACTAGCTAGGCCCTATTTCTTTTATAAAGAATAATAGTTACTGTTTATTGTTGGTGTCTTAATATTTAACAAATTATTTCCAAAAACAAAAAAATGTATACAGTAATTGCTTTGTCCCATTGATTGACGTAGCCCTACTGACTGATTGTAATAACCTTCTTACTTGCCACTGCATTAATTATACATACTAATTAAGCGAGATACGCTTTAGTACGTTCATTTAGTGGAGTAATTTTAACTACATACATGTATTGTAAACATATTATTATTTATTGATTACTGTATCTCTGTTGCATGCATATATGCTGTACTCTGCGTTTTTCTATTTTTCCTCTATGGAGCCTAGGAAATTAACAAAATTAGTCTGTCCAGAAAATTCTCTTTGCATTTAATTAATAAGCATTGTCTACACTATCAAACTAGTTCGACAAAAAAAGTGTGAAGTGCCCAAATATGGTTGTGTTATGCTTAAATATGGTAGTGATATGACATCATCATGTCCATATAATAATTATGAGCACACCACATTTTTTGTCACATCAATTTTGATAGTGTAGACAGAGCTTTAGGCCTAGGCCTATATTAATTTATAGAGAACAGTATTATTAATGTTTATGATAAATTGTATACCGTATCGTGTAAACTGCTCTCATGTTTGCCTCTCGTCGGCCGTTGTTATTGTACTTTTTATAGTTACTCGACAATCGGTACAAACAAAATAATTATTGCTAAGTGGACCCTTGTATTTTTAATATAAACTACAGAGATCATTGTCCGTTAGATGACCTTTGCAAGGGGATTTACCTCAGAAGGTCATCACGCCATGTTGACAGCTCTTTCATCGGGTCGCAGGAAACATGCGGCATAACCGTGGTATATTAATAATCCACGCTCGAACGCTCAGAGTTAACCCACGTCCTTAAATTATTATATGAATACTATTTATAGATCAAGAAGGGATTTAAAAGGAAAGTCCTCTTAAATAATAAGGCATTGAGCAGATTTCCATAGACAGGCCATTTAAACGCCTTTTCGTTCCTTTTAAGATGTATTGTCTCCCAAAAACACGTAAAATGAAGATTCATTAAATCAGACTTTAAACAATTTTGTAGTTTTAATAAAGTTAATCACTAAACTCACTCACTAAAAAATGAAAAACAAAATGATGTTTTCACTTATAAAATGACAAAATAAATCGTTAAATTCAACCAAAAAAAAAAACCCATTGAATTGCAGCAAATTGACAATTTGTTGCTTTCAATTACAGTTTTTTAGGTAAATAATTTTTTTTCGATCATATTTTTGGTCAAAGTGAACTATTATGTGACATTAAATTGGTATAATTCAACAAAAATGTTTAAGATTTATTTTTTCAGAGGAATAATATATCTTTAAACTAAAACCGATATATTTACAGCAGTCGAATCATACACGAATTACCCGAGGAAACGTTTAGTTGGCAATATTGTATATCGGGAAAATCCGGTTCTTTTTCAATAACACGGTATTATGTAATTATCATGAGAGGAGTGGTTTTCTAATCAAGATTATATTTTGTATTTTGTCTATGCCAAAAAATATTTGAAATAATTGGAGAACGATTGTTGGGGTTTTTTCAATTGGCGTATCAACTTTTTGATTGAGAATTTTTCTGTTTTTGTGTCGTTTCAAACGAATTATTACGTAATATTGCGTTAACTGCTGGTGGTTTTTGCATCTTTTATTCGTCTGTACAATGCGCCTACCGACCCGTGAGGTCTAACTATTGTTCAGGTACAACAGAAGATCGCCTGATATTTATTTTATTAATGAAACAAAATTAATAGACGTGTGGTACACCATGAAATACTGTAATTTACTTTTCCTTAAAAACCAACATGTATTGGTTGTCTGGTATTTCTACGGTTCAATCGCATTCGATTAGATCTAGTTTTCGGACCGGAACTACTTCGTGTTGGGTATGAATAATAAGTTATTAGGAGGTATAACTATACTAGCCATTTATCTTTGGATTTAAAGTACAGTTCAAACAATGCGTGTTTTTTTACTCGTCTGAGCATGCGTACTAACCGACAATTGTTGACTTTTTGTAGTGTTGTTTTCGACTTTCTTTGTTCAATCAAGATTTAACAATACATCACGATTATTCATGTAAGTGTATTGTTGTTGTTAAAATCGGCAGCAATGTGTTTTGATTCCTGTTTTGTTCTTTTAGGCCTAGTAGCCTACATTCAAATTTTAAAAAATATAGAAATGTGGTAATGTCTTAACTTATTAATTGCAATTGCGGCCATAGATATAACCAGGGAGTTGTTATTAACTCCCTGATATCACCAAGCAAAATAGGTGGTGGTTATCGATTTTTTATATGACATCATCATGTCCATGTATGGACACCTTCAAACGCCATTACCCAACAGAACTTTGTACTTCTTGTAAATTGTATTTCTCAACATTTTCAACATCAATAGGCCTTTTCTTTGAACCTATG
Organism: Antedon mediterranea; assembly: GCF_964355755.1. Taxonomy (NCBI): domain Eukaryota; kingdom Metazoa; phylum Echinodermata; class Crinoidea; order Comatulida; family Antedonidae; genus Antedon; species Antedon mediterranea. The sequence continues at coordinate 2,187,325 of NC_092679.1, read as the reverse complement.
AATTCCAAATGATTTGATTATTGTTTGTTGGTGGCGCTCTCACAAGATAATTGTTTTCTTCACACGACTTAATTTCGGAATCACGGCTCAAATTAACTCATAGTACGTTGCACTTTTCATAGAAAAGTTCAGTTTCTCTCCTGGGTTTAATTTCTATTCTGTTTAATGAACATTTTGTTACACATCATTTCCATATATAAATATTTATAATACTAACAAAGAAATACAAAATCTGACCAATTGGACGTCACGTACAACGTATCGAAAATTCAAATAATAGATTATACATTTTCACTTAAATCGTTGGTAAACGGTTTTACTAATAGCAAATAAATTCAAGGTAAAACTAATAAAGCCAACGAACTGTTATTCTTTTCTTTTTTGCACGGCCATAAATTAGATTTGTGCGAGAGAGAGAGTTGAATTTTTTTTCTTGTGAAACCACTACTTGTATTCATTTCTTTCAAATCTTTCATAAATACTAACAATGAATTTATTTTTTTTTATTATCTGTGCCCTTTATATAAACTTTATATTCAATCACTATCAAACTAGTTTATCAAAAAAAGTATTATGTCTCAAATATGGTAGTGATATACCGAAATATATTACATCATGTCCATATAGGACTATATGGGCACATCACATTTTTTTTGTCACATAAGGTTTGATGGCTTTAGTTTTAAGCTCCAGCAATTTGTGGCTATTTCGTAAGTCGGTTCATAGCCCTATAGTGATTTCACAATGTAACATTAGGCCTATTACTAATGTTAAATGAAAAGGAGGACGAGACCTGCTTCCGTTTCCTTGCACTTTTTACAACCTCGTCCCCGGTGACCACTAAGTTATTGATCTAACCTATGAGGTTATCTACACCAATTTGTAGTAAGTATCAACTACACGTGAACTTAACACTTGTATAATAGACCACATACTGAGGTGTTGCATTCAGTGCGTGGCTGCATGCCGAAGCGGACAAATATTGTTTTTTATGATACGATACATCAGTTATTATAAGGGGACTTCCTGTGTATACTATGTGTATTCCATAATCGAAGCCTGACCTTGCAGCATTCCTAGCTAATTCATCCCACTTTATTTGATGTAATTCCAACAGATGTGGGCCTATAGGATATTAATAATATTACAGGAATAATGCAATAGAAATAATAATAATTAGTATTGGACAATTATTATATGGCGCCGGTGGCAGCGCGAGTGACCACAAGGCGCCGTCTAAATGCCGAAAGGACTTGCGATTGAGCCACTCGATATAAGAAGGGTAGACGCTAACTAACATAAATGTGTAAGGAAAAATTCGGATGAACTTCGCAACAGGAATATCTTCTTTATTAACCATCTTTGTACTAGAGTTAAGCCCTGTCTAATTATCAAACTTTTTATGACAAGAAACATATGGGCACGATGATGTCATATCACTACCATAATTTAGGCACAGAGCTTTATATGATCACTTTGGCAAATATATGTACTACGTAGGCCATTGTGGCCATTAATAGTATATGAGACCATGAAGCTGTATAGCTCCATGATGTCGAGATAGTTTCACAGTATTGATGAATGTCAATTGGTGCCAAAACAGAGACAGAAAACGTGCGAGTCGAGGAGATTCGAAGAATCATACATAGTACATAAATACACGACGTCATTGCACTCTCAACACTTGCACATCGCTAAAGTGTGGTTCCCACTAGAACGCAACACAGTGACGTATTGACGCAAAGTTCTGTATTGCGTAATCACAAGTGGGAACCGACGACGCAACATTTCTGCAAACATCGCAGGTTTGATTTCACGCAGGCGGGGGCAAACATAATTATCGGAAGGGCATTTGCTTACGTTGCGTAGATTGCGTTACGTTGGGTCGTTAGTGGGAACCAAGCTTTTAGAGATGCGATAAACAACACACCACTACCACCACTTCAACTCAAATTAATTATGCATCCATTTCCACTATGTGGGGATGTTGATTTAGTCAACATTGCATGCATTGTATTCATCTATTCATGTTTGTATGTTCATTCCGCTGCGTTGTTGCGATGTAATAATAATAATATAATAATAAGATTTTTATAGCGCACATACCACTCCAGAGTGCTCAAGGCGCATAAATATGTATATAAATATTGTATAAATAATAGTAGTGTTAGGAATGGGACATCCATCTATGACAATATCCTTAAACTGTGTGGGGCTTCACAAGAAAATATTTGAATATGTTATAATCACAATCAAACCATTACCGTCAGTTTCAGTGCCTATAATAAACCGTGACCTTGAATTCTAATGAGACGTCACAACGGCCTTCTTTCCCATCACGAATCTAGAACGGAATCACACAAATTGCTTCCCATGAATTTAATTATAAATCACGCTGCTTGCAAATGGGTGTTCTTACCACCCTAAATGTTTCATACTATTTTAGGATTGTTTATATAGAGAACGTGAATTTGTCCGTAGATCGGCGGAGACTGGATCTTTAACTTGAGTTTTATAGCCTATGGAGTGCTTAAATTGAATCCTTTAAAAACCGGCGTAAACGGCGTTCCATACTAATTCTGTAGTACTAATAGGAACATCTTTCATCATGATTCAGTTCGTTTGGATTAATTTCCTATGTTAATGAAGAAAAATTATTCGGAAGTAAATTTACTCAAATTGTGTAATTTTAGAGAGAGAGAGAGCCACACACAACAACAAACTATTAAAAACGTGTTTTTGTACTAATACCGGTAGTAATTTGAATACAATGACTTGTTGTTGAACTGTTTATTTAAACGCCATGGTATTGCTCTTTATTATTATTGTTAGGTTGTTTTTTCTTTTATTGTAAAGGAACACACACTTTTGTAGATTGATGCCAACTTAGTTATAACAGTAGGATATCTTAAATATTGTAATGCACACTCACTTGAAGTATCTATTACGTATATTACTTCTGAAAAGAACTGTTGAGTTTCTCGACGTTTTGATCAATCAGAAAGTCCAGGAAACTTGGAATATAAGTGGAAATGATTTGATTTACCTTGATTTACCTTGATATTGTAATTTATACTCACTTGCATTGATAAAGGGCTAGTGTTGCCCGAAAGCTCTCTGCTAACTTTTCTGGCTGTTTTACTTTATCGTTTTGATTTAGCTTTTCGCGCTTTTTTTTGTATCTCCATTGAGATCCAGTCACTGATACCCACAGCATTGTCATTTTTTCAGTGCTTATTTTTTTTTGTATCTCCATTGAGATCCAACCACTGATACCCACAGCATTGTACTTTTTTCAGTGCTTATTTTATGTGTATCTCCATTGAGATCCAGCCACTGATACCCACAGCATTGTCATTTTTCAGTAATTTGCCTTTGGATTTAAATATTGTAATGGATATGTTGTTGCCTAATATATTTACAGTAAATACTGTGGATGAGTAGAAAGAAGTACTGTAATACATACCATATAATAGTGACGTCACTGATTAAGCGTATCAAATTAGACAAAGAGTACCATTGTCTGTCTGCATTTCTATGTAAAAATTGAAAATGAGGGGGGTTTTTTTTCAAAAAGAGAAATCAAAGTATTTCATAGTTTTCCATAATAAATCTTACAACATATTTTATTGCTTTATGTATATAGGCCTAATGAATATTAATATGTAAATAGGGTGTGGAATTTACTGGTAGAGAAATATAACGTTAGCATAGTTGTTGACGCCTCAATCAATGCACCGATTCGTCTTCCTGTAGTGCACCACAATTATGTGGGTGATCATAGAGACTAACTTAAACTGGTAGCACTAATCGACAACGATTGCGATATCGGTTACGTTATCGGTGAATTTGTTTTTACTTTTTCTGCATTGATTGAAGATTGTGGTAACTTTAACAAAGTTCAACAGCGCCGCCTATAGACAGCAACTTGATCATATTTTTTTTTGTGTTCAGTCTTGGCTTATTAAAATACGGTATTAAATGTCCTACTGTACTATACTTAATATATTAGTAATAATAAATATTCTTTGACGAAAATGACTATTTTATAATATTATTGGTATTGGTATAAAATGTGCTACTTGTTATTGTTATCTTAATTAGTAATTTCATTATGCGTTAATCTTAAGTGACGTCACAATGTTGTCTATCTTGTCATTTTATCTGTATTATAAACTCTATTCACTGGCTCTTCATGATGTGATATGAAATCTAATGTAAACATACCTTACACTGCTTTGTCGTAGTTATTACCCAACGCATGTTTGTGTTCACACAGGCTGAAACAGACGCTGAGGCTGAAAGAAGAGAGACGTTTGTAGAAAGACCAAAAGGACTAGATTACCAAAGACGTAAGCATGGGTCCAGATGGCAGTAATCAGCATCATGGTTCAGACGGGGCAATCGGGGGCCAAGTGTCTGAACACACATATGCTGACGATCATAGAGTACATCACAATGGGTATTCAGCCATGAACGAGTATAGCAACACAGAAAAGATGAACGGCTCTAGGAATGGGTACGCGGCGGTTCCTTTGACCAGTATGGAGATGGAAGTACGGGTGGAAAATGGAGAATGTTCGTCGTCAGACATGAAAAAACACAGATTGGAAAGCATTGACTTTGGAAGAACCCCGCCAGATAGGTTAGTTACTACTCAAATGTATCTTTTAAAAACTATTTGTAACGGTTGTTTGTAAAAGATATTGAATTAATCAATGCTTTGGGAGATGCTCTGGTGTTAAGGTTTCCACTAAAGGTATGGTTTTTATTTTTGGTAACATACTATTTAAATAGATTAATTAATACTGTATAATGCCATTTTCGGATCTGTTACTTAACTGTGAACGCTGTAATTTAAGCTTGGTTCCTAAACGTAGACGCAACGAAGCGACAGTTCGAATAATCCATCGCTTGTGATGTCAAATCTTGGTTCCCACTAGGACGTAACGAAAGGACGTAAGCTCAACGCAAATAATTTGACCAATAACGATAGATCATAGACTGTCGTTTGTCTGGTCACCTCGCTTGTGTTCCGCTTACGTTTCTGCGTCCTAGTGAGAAACACGATGTACGTCCATGCGTTTCGTCCTAGTGGGAAACAATTAGCTTTATAATATTGGCCTATAAAGAGCGTATAATAATGGTTGATACTGCGTGTATAAAAACAACCATTCGAGATCCGAATCATAAAAAAAAAAAAAAAATGATGAGTATTGCATAATTGTTATCTGCAGACGTATTATGTGTTGTTATCAGTAATTTGATAGGGTTTACAGAATGTTGCAACAAATTTTGAAGCTTTTGAACCTAATCAGACGTATAATTGACCCGTTGTTGTAAGTTATCACAATCTTTTCGTTCGTTTATATTTGTTCTGTCAGAAGTTTAACAAACAAAGCAAACAAGGAAAAGACAGTTCGACAATCAGATCAACAAAAAGATTATTGTAAAGCAAATAAAATCATAAAATCGACAAATTGACAACTCTAACAACATTGGTATGATATGGTGCGCCCTCTTTCACATTAGTAGACTATGTAAAGTGTACAACATTACATAAGAAAGAGAAACAAGTTTCTATGTCTTCTTTCTTGCTCTTTCTTACACCCCCACCCCCGCCCCCACCTCCCGATCATACAAGAAACACCCCTCCTTTGTATATGATAATACATTGATGTCATGTTCTGTACTAGCAACGTGCACGCTTTGGACGCAAACACCTATTACTTCAATAGCGCGCCATAATTACTTGGCTATGCTCAACGCAAACGTGTCTGTTGTACTTTAGTTGGAACCACGATGTCCGATAACTACGGAACCGTAGCCAGCGCCCTCATGTCTTCCGTATCCGCGTACCTCCCGTTAGGATGTGATTGCTAAACCTAAATTATATGGATGCCTAAATATCGGGTTACTTTTTTGAACTGGTGTCTCGAGGGAACCCTGTGACGATTTCAACTATGTACGTTTGTTCGAATCTTTCACTTGTAACGTGAGTTCACTGTACACGTTTTAGCTGGAGTAGTAACACGCAGTTATGGATAATCCAGCATTTGTTTCCAACAATTTACAATTAGAAGATGTAACTCCTCGAAATGATACAATTATCTGTCATGATGTTGAAAATGGACATGCGCTGGTGGACATCTCGAAAACTTCAAATGGAGCCGGTAAAAGAAGAATTGTTAAAAATGCGGAAAATACGTGCTCCGACAGGTATGTTGACATCATGACATGACAGTCTTTACAGAGAGTAAAATAATGTACTTATGCGGTCCTAGTAGGTTATTTAATCAGCTCATTATAGTTATGCATGCAGTCATTTTACGTACCGTTTGCCGGATAAGTAAATATGTATCATTTAATTCATTTTTGGTGAAGAACAAGTTTTGAAATCATCTTTTTACGCTTATAGACTATAGGCCTACTCATGTTAGCGAAATGACTAGTTTTAGTTACATTTATTTGTTTTTTGGTGATAGTTTATTATACTTCATTACAACAACAAAATCAATATAAATCAATTGGTATTATAATAGTGACGTCATCAGCGATACAAAATCACCGGGTATTATAATATAGGGAATACTAGTGGATTAGTTTTCAAAAATTAACGACATAAAGAGGCAAAAATACTGTATCTGAAGTCCGTGTCTTTTTGGCTCACCATTTTTATCGATGATGTCAGAGAGAAAAAAGAAGGGTGGGTAAAATATACATCGTTTTCCAGTAGAGATGCCTATTTCTGTAGGCACAGTATAGGTACTGTTTGACCTATGACCGTCCGGTCACTCAAACTTTTGTAAAAGGAATATAGTGTGGTACAGGTACAGTGTACAAACCCTTGTTTCCCTCAAACTAAACGTTGACATTGACCCCCTCCTCACCGGAATTTTTCCTGACATACTGAATTTAACTTTAGATATTTCTGCAATAAAAGTAAAAAAAGCATATGTTCTATTTATAAAAGTTTACTTGAGAAGCACCTGTCCAATAAATCTATTGTTTTAGTAATAAAATTTCTCTGAAAAACTTGACCTCATGCGAGGCAGACGATAGGTTATTTCACAAACTTCCAGAGGCTAGTAAAAGTAGAGGTTACTTTAATTAGGAGTTGAAACTTACACGACGTAAAGTAAACGTGTTACGATCATAATTCTACTTTAAAATAAATCGAATTAAAGGTGTGACGACCCTGGTAAAATTTAATATTGTAACGGTATTGCCGAGGAGCATACAGTAAAGTTGCTTAAAAGATATACAGTTTTTATCACTTGTGATTGGCTGTTCCATGCGCAGGGTTTATTAAGAGACGCAACGCAAGGAAGCAACGTAGAGTTGACTAACCAACGCGACAGTTCGAATCATTTTATCGCTTGTGATTGGTCAAGTCGTCTCTGGTGGGAACCGGAGCGTTAGAAGCATTTTGGTGTAGTCGTCACTTTGCAATTTTGGAGCGCTGCCAAACGCATTTAACGTACGTGCAATGTTGATGCCTCCATCAACTAAAATCCGAGACATCAATATTTATGTGAACTTTCATTTTATGTGCCTATACTACTACAACAAACTTCAACAATGCAATTTACAGTACAATCTCGACACAATCACCAAGTCTTCTGAAGTCGTTCTATAATGTTATCAGCAACAAGATACGTTTTCACCTTTTCCTGACCCGTTAAGGTGGTTGTACCCATGCGGCATAAATGTAATACCGAATGTATCGTGTTCCTTCCCCTTTTAGAAACAGTCTGCCCCATGGCTTAGCTTGATAATGTTTCAATGTGCATGATATCGTGGTTTCCAGGGATAAGTGTCGCAAGGAGATGAATTTCGTACCCGTAGGCTAGGGATCGATCCCGACATGACGTCGGCTAATGGCGACCTGTTGGGGACAAACTCAGGGAATTACTAATATCACATGTATTTAATAAAACGATAATCTAATCGAAATTCCTACAAATATCCTTGATGTTTGACTGATTTTCAAAGTCGAAAGCACAGTAGCAATGAAGTCGGGAATGAAGTCTAGAATCGTTTCGTTTACACGTCACTGCAAGTATCATAACACGTCACGTCGATGCTGTCTCTTTAAAGACGACAGAGGTTAGGGTTGACGAAATCGTGCCTCTTGCAACTTTTTTAATCTTTTAACTTTCGAGAAAGGACATTTATTATAAATGTCATCAACAAATTTAAAATTCAGTAAAATACAGTATGTGGATTTGAGGTATGTTTTGACAGCCTCAACTTATGGGTATCAAGTTTGTTCCATTTGATGCCACGTATCAGTAAAAAAAATGTCTAGGGTCCTAACAGCCGCGGGTCACAAGGTCCAAATGATTCATTTGACAACCATGACCTACAGAATAGGTCTACAATATATTATGTCAATTATCAGTTGACGGGTACAGTGTAATGTTCACGAAGATAAAGCTGAAACAAAAGTACAGTACATAATAACACATACTGTACTTTTTTGGTTGAAGTAGGCATACGTTTTGTTTTTGTAAACACAAGTTCATATCATATCTTTCTATACACGTACGTGTCCATGTTTTTTTTTGACGGGTTACTTCAAATATTTTAGACAGGAATTGTTTACGTCCGTCCATCCACAAACTCATACTTTGGTATAGAAACAGGCCCTATGGAACGCCAAATGTCAACTTTACACTCATTATTTCTGGACATTCCTGTTGTTGGTACATCTGTGTACAATCGTGGTACGTAATTAGTGTCGAAATATTAAACTGAAGCTATGGGTACATTTTGGAATGACGTTTTATCATTTCATGTCTCACTGGTGTTCAAAGTATTTCATTGAATGCTACAGGTTCTTGAGGTTGGTAGGGAGTCTGATTCGCGCGTGTTTTATGACGTCATCAGCTGTCTGATAAGGTATTCTCTCTGTGATTGTCGGAGTACAGGTGATCTTTATTATGACAGTTTGACAACAAACAAGTGTGCTGTGTATGGATTCACGGTGCTTTATGGAACTTTCTTATCAAACCTTTAAAGTTCCTTTCCATCTTTTCATGAATTTCCTGTTTATCATCCTCTTCACACTATTCTATTATTTTTCTTTATTATTTTTCTTTAAAATAAGCCAATAGTTTCAAAATAAATCCTAAAGCTCTGTCTACACTATCAATCTAGTTTGACAAAAAAAGTGTAATGTGCCCAAATATGGTAGTGATATACCCAAATATGGTAGTGATATACCCAAATATGGTAGTGACACACATCATGTCACATTTTATAATCAGTTTGATAGTGTATACAGCTTAGCAACTATTATTTTAAGTCAATTTGCAATTGGCATTATGCCAACAAAGTTGAATATATAATGTATTGGTATAGCCCTAATGAAATGTTTGGGTGTTTTTTTTCAAAATTTATTAGAAATGTGGTTCCCTTTTTTCAGATGGAATTTTGTGTATTGGATTATGGTGCTACATGGGGTTGGTGTACTCCTACCATGGAACATGTTTATAACAGCTGAAGGGGTAAGATTATTGCACTTTTTATTAGAAGTTATTACAAGCCGGTGGTATGCAGTGATAGTTAGCGGAAGTCTAGCTTTGTTGAAAGCCAGGTTGGGTTCAAGTCGCAGGGTGTTCAAATATTTACTACAGTACCACCACAATACTTCAATTCTCAACACAATTTTGTTGTCTGTGATTAATATTATAAAGTTGAACTAATGTCTGTTTAATTTTCTGCATAGCCATTTTTTTTAAATACTAATTTTTCTTATTTTTTAGTATTTTACGGATCATAAGTTTGGCAACCTAAGCTCCGATGTTGGATATAAAGACAAGTTTGTGAGCTACCTTGGAATTGCAGCCTTCACCCCCAATATCACACTTATGGTTATATCCCTGTTCTTCCAACACAAGTGAGTTACAAGAGTCTGTGACTCATTTCTAATATTAATAATAAGGCTCTCATTTCTATAATAGCGCGAGAGAGCTTGGTTTGACAAAAAGGCTAAAAAATAGTGGCCTGTTAGAAGAATATCCTCCAGTGGAAATAATCCCCTGGTTTAGCAATCCTAAAGGGCTCTCCAACGCTGGGTAGTTGCATTGGGGCTGCTTATGCTCTGGGGCCCCTTAAACTTTGAGGCCCCTGGGTTTAGCCAGTGAGCGCTTATGCGTTATGCCACTGGGCCCCTAACCTCTAGGGCCCCTGGGTTTAGTCAGTGAGCGCCCATAGCCGTTATGCCACTGGGCCCCTAACCTCTAGGGCCCCTGGGTTTAGTCAGTGAGCGCCCATAGCCGTTATGCCACGGGGCCCCTAACCTCTAGGGCCCCTGGGTTTAGCCAGTGAGCGCTTATGCGTTATGCCACTGGGCCCCTAACCTCTAGGGCCCCTGGGTTTAGCCAGTGAGTGCTTATGCGTTATGCCACTGGGCTCCTAACCTCTAGGGCCCCTGGGTTTAGCCAGTGAGCGCTTATGCGTTATGCCACTGGGCTCCTAACCTCTAGGGCCCCTGGGTTTAGTCAGTGAGCGCCCATAGCCGTTATGCCACTGGGCCCCTAACCTCTAGGGCCCCTGGGTTTAGCCAGTGAGCGCTCATAGCCGTTATGCCACTGGGCCCCTAACCTCTAGGCCCCCTGGGTTTAGCCAGTGAGCGCTTATAGTTGTTACGCCACTGGTCTCCTCCAGCATAATGAAACTTATTTTTTAAACAAAGATATACAGTTACTAATATTGCCAATTTCTTTTCTTTTTCTTCAGGACATCACGATGGAACATTCCTTTGTCTCTTATTATGCTGTTTTTCCTTTTTATACTGACGACCTGCCTTGCTATCATAGATACTGGCGATTGTAAGTGTTATTAAAATCAAATAAAATTATGTTTAACTACTGTATAACCTTTTGCAGGGTGGTACCTGGTAATTCTCTATTACTCACTTTTCAGTTTTTAATAATAATGATAATGTGCTTTATTTAAACACAAAAACTTGGCTCAATTAACAGGCCGTGTATAAAAAAGTTCACAAAAAGAAAAACCTTTAGTAAATCATCAACCATACTTAACATACACAACAGTTTATTTATTTATTTACACTTTGTGCTCTGTAACATTAATATATAACATTAACTTCAAAACATAAAGATGGCATTCATAAAAAAATATCCTGCAGAAAGAATACAACTGTAAATATTTACACTGAAAGATATTTGATTGATAATCTCAAGCATTGTATAGGGCCGTTTTATGGCACCATATGGTCAACTTTGGTATGAGTGGGTTAATCTATTATCTATAAGGGTGTTATTTGCCTTATATAATTCCAAAGCACTGGGTTCAAACCTAATTTTCATAAAAAGAGTGGCTATTTTTTTAAAGATGTGCGATAGTCCAGTCTAATTGCACACAAGCATGGTATAACATTAAACCTAGACTTACTGTACCTTCACAGTAAACTTAAACGCAGTGTACATTGCTATGTTTCCCGTTAACTTGTGGGTGGTGGGTGTTTTAATTCTTTTGAGTATATACATATATATATTATATTTATATCACCTGTAAGTGGGAACATTGTTTCTTGTTGGAATGTTCTTGAATAAATAAAAATATTAAAAAAATAGAATCGTTACAATCAAAACAATCATGAAATCCATTGCGTTGTTTTTTTCTATAACATATTTGATTATTTTACTTGTGTTGTAGATAGTTAGGTATTCTTTATTTTTATCTGTCTTTCCAGGGCCACGCGTCTTCTTCATGATCACAATGGCTAGTATTGTTGTAATCAACGGTAAGTTTTTAACATTTTACATTTAAAATATTAGTTTAATAGATTCAATTCATTTTTAACAAAACATATAATATACAATAGCGTAATGATACACTAGTTTGTTAATAAATAAAATTGCATATAAATGCAATTAAAAGTAGTTCAGTCATGTGGGGGAGAGTTATATAAGTCATAAAGACTTTAGGTTCGACCCACTCCAAGATATAACATTAAATCTTAAAAAAGAAAAAAAAATTACATAAACTAATAATATTTTGTTTTTGGCTATAAGTTGTTCAAGTTTTTCGTATTTAATGGGTTAAGATGGGGATGAGCTTATAACCAATTTTGTCAGTAATTTTTGCATTGTTTTATACATTTTGTTTATAATACACTCGCAGGTTGTACTGCCATCTATCAGTCAGGTATGTTTGGTATGGCTGCTCGTTTTCCATCGCGCTACATGCAAGGCTACGTCATTGGCCAGGTTAGTTCTTAAGTTTTACAAATAATAATATATAATTATGGACAGAAGAAAATATATTCAAGGACGTAGTTATCCTATAATTATTAAATCAGGAGTTAAAATTATTTAAATTATATATTTTGACAGGGGCTTGGTGGAACGTTTGTTGCAATGATCAGTATTTTATCCATTGCTGGTAAGTTTTAAATGTTAACATTTCGCATTGTATAAATATTTGTTTAACTGTCTGTTTTAAATTATGTTATTCACATATCAGAAAGTACTGGTATTGGGGAGGAATACAAATTACAAAGTGAATAGTTCCCAAAATATAGGTTACACATGTAAATTGAGTTTACAGTCTGAACACAACCCAAGATTACCTCCTGTCTTCACTTAGTGTATTTACTTTTGGCAGCGAGCCAATCATTCACGTCGATGGAATGTTCCATGTGAAGAATTTCATTCATATAATAACATGTCGTCAGCAATTTATTCTGGGAAATAATTAATAAAAGATAAATTGTGCTGTGTTGAAATGATTGTTCTTATGACTAAAGTCTGTCTACACTATCAAACTCGTTTGACAGAAAAAGTGTGATGTGCCCAAATATGGTAGTGATATTGTTAAATATGGTAGTGATATGACATCATCATGTTCATGGGCACATCACATTGTTTTGTCACATACAGTTTGATAGTGTAGACAGAGCTTAAGCAGAGTTTCTTGTTTAAAATCTTAAGCAACCGTTTAAGGTTTCATACCATTTTTAGTATAATTTTCTTTTTTGACTGGGAAAGAAAAATAAAAAAATAGATAAATATAAATAACTAGAATAATACTAATTGTAGATATATTCATTCATAATAGTGTATTTATTCAAAATCATCTTCACAGTTGAACTGAATTGCGATAGATTATTACATGGAATAAAATTTGCAACATTGTAAAAAAAAAACATAATTATCTAAACATAAAAAATGTTTATTTATAGCGGCTAAAAGTATACGGAATGCTGCTATTGGCTACTTTGCTACAGCATGCTTTGTCATAGCTCTTTGCTTCATTTCTTACAACCTGTTATTCAAATTAGTAAGTAGTACCTGTTATTCAAATTAGTAAGTAGAAAAATGGAACTATTAATTCATGGTATTTATATGCAATTTTATTTATTACTAAACTATTATTATGTTATTGTGTGTTATCATTATATTATGGAACTAAATTAAAATTGAACCTTTTATTAATATGAGTTTAAGAAATGTTAAGAATAATTGAAATGATATTCAACATATGTTTTGTGTCTAATTATGTTATATATTGTATTTTAGCAATTTTCAAAGTACTACATAGGATATGAACCTACTACTCCAGGAAATGAAGACAATGATGAAAAGACCACACCAGCAAGCCATAAGAGACCGCCGTATGGAAGAATCTTCCGAGCTGTAAGTAATTCTTATTGGTACCAACATTGTACTCTTCTGATGAGTAAACTTAATTACTTTTCACTGCAATACATTACAATAGATTCACTGCAGCAATGCATTGTTGTTAATTAATCCTTGTTAAAAAAACATTTCATATCTTCTATTAACTAAAGCCGAAGTATAGTCATGTCTTGGGACCATTCTGTAGTCGCCACCAGGTAGACTTTCTTCATCACTGCTTCTATGAATGGATGTTCTGTTAAACGCAGGAACACTAGTTGATCATACCATGGAGAATTCTTCATGATCATACCTAGTACCATTTTGATTTTACAATCACTTATATATTTTGATGGATTTTTAAATTTGAACATTTTACAGGTTGCTATGCAATTGTTTAACATATGGCTCACTTTTTTCGTGACGTTGTCTGTGTTCCCACCGATGTTAGTCCAAGTTGAGCCATCTACACCCGCGCCAAGATCGTCATTCTTTGGTAAGGTTTTAAGAATCATTATTTCGTTCACCTGGCTTACGTCACACCAGCACCTAGACTGAAAATAACCTTCAAATCAAAATTATAAATACCATATCATACACACAAATTAATATTTTTTAAATCACAGAATTCAAATGTTTTTATTTTTAGATGTATATTTCACACCAGTAACTTGTTTCTTAATGTTCAATTTCTTGGACTTCTTTGGGAGCTGTATTCCAGGATACCTGAGACCAGTAAGTATTTTCTTTAGTTCTCCAATAAAAGCTCTGTCTACACTATCAAACTAGTTGTGATGTGCCCAAATATATGCTCAAATATGGTAGTGATATAACATCATCATGTCTATATATGGGCTGATCACATTGATATTTGATAGTATAGACAGAGCTTACGACAGAATAAGGCTTCTGTTATTGTATAAGTACTGTACATAATATCAACCAATAATTGGAAAACTTTTGGGATGGCCTACGGGTTGAGGAAAAATGTGCCTCTTTAAAATTATGAATTTTGTCTTGTGTTTCCGGTGTTGTATGTACTATGCTCTTTATATACATTTACTTCAAAACCGTTCTTTTTGTTTAGCCTCCAGCTAAAGTACTGTGGATACCTGTTGCGATACGTCTTATATTTTTCCCAATCTTCATCTTTTGTAACTACCGTCCAGAGACCAGAACTTTACCCGTCTTCTTTTTAAACGACTACTTGTACATTGGGTTCGTCTTCATATTTTCGCTGTCCAATGGTTACTTGAAGACGGCTGTTATGGTTGCTGGTTCAAGGTATGGTCTTTTGTGGTGGCTGTAACTAGTATTTAAGAAAAGACACATAATGCACATTACAATTTAAAGATAGAATAACAACATAATATAGAGATAAATAACAATTTATTGTAATAAGCTAGGGAGACTAAACATTTATCCCAGTGAGCTAGGGAGCAATGACTTAAAAGATAACATATGTATTCACTTATTAAATCTGTTTTTTTTTTATAGTACTCTGAAAGATCCAAACCATGCAAGTGTTGCTGCCGCAATGATGGTCCTTTTCCTGGTACTTGGCATTTTCTGCGGGCTACAGTTCTCGCTCGTTTTCCCATACCTTGTTGAAATGTAATAATTTTTTAAAAAAACCCAGGCTGGGATTGAAAGTGACCAATCAACAGATACCTTATTGACTGTAATCAATCGAGATATCATTGTTAATGTGACATCACAACTTTATATACATGAACTCATCATTAACTTACAGTACTGTTACATATGACGTCATTGCAAGTAATGTATGACGTAAAACCACCATTGCCATTGATGACATCATCACTAGTAATGTATGACATCATACCACCATAATGATACTGTTATGTATTCATCAACATTGTTACTTAAACTAATTTTAACACATTTTAAAAAAGTTTAGAAAGAACAGTACAACAGTTTCTATGCAACAATTGTAAATATTGGTTTTACTACAAATATAAATAATATATACATTTAGAATAGGCACCTTTAATTATGAAGCACTTCTTTAATTAATTGGTTCAAGCAGCCTTGACATTTTTCAGGTGAAATAGTCAATATACCTCATCTGAAACCCAATCAGATACCTCAATAACTGATTATGGCTGACATTATACTACATTTTAAGCTGCCTTTTATTCTTTTAATCTATAGGCTTTGTCTACGCTGAACATACTGTATTCAAACGCATGAGGCTTAATTCAACATATTTACAAAAAAAAATAAGATATTGAAAACTAAATATGTTGAATTTACTGTATTCAACCATTTTAAAGATTTACAAAAACAGTTAGGCTGTCTGGAAAACGAATGTATTGAAAACTAACTATTTTGCTAAACTAACTGTTCTCAACTACAAGAGGCTCATTTCAAAAATTTACAAAAACAAACAGTTTTATAGGGTGTCTAGAAAACGAAAACCTGCAATATCCTAATTTTCTTGATCTAGAGATTTGGACTTGACACCCAGGTTAATATAATAAACTATTTTATTCGAAAATGGTAGAAAGATAAAACATTTTTCACGCTGCTGCTCTAGCCCGCTACGTCACACGAGATGACTCATTCATTAGATGAAATCAAGCAGCTTTATAGTACTACACTTTGACATTTTTGTTAAAATGGAAACTCCACTATAATTTATTGGTACCACCTGTTGAATCCAAAAACGGCTGAGAAAAGAGTCTAACGACAAATCCCAAAGCATTCTGGTATTTATGAGTCCCATGATATAATTCGCTGTCAGATAATCATTGAATTATTATCAAAACAGTCCATTGAAGTTTTTGTTTGTAATAGGATACTTGAAGTATCTAGGCGTGATGAAGTGACCCCCAGACTTGACCTTAGCAATAACAATAAGCGAGCAGCGTTTTTTGTAAGAAATATTCTTGTTTAATTTCTATTTCTCCTGTTTAGTATTACCATTCATATGAGGTGCACTTTTACGTAAAACAATTTTGAGTTTCAAAGGAATATAGTTTATTTAAAGACTAGGAATTACTATACAGAAACTAAAATGCTTCCGTGTTGACCTTCCGTGTTGACCTTCCGTGTTGACCTTCCCATGTCCCGTTACAAACATATTGATACTTGTTATTGATCAAGTGCCTTGTTATTTTTTCAAACGAGTAATTATAAATTTGATAATGCAATTTTGTTATTTAATTAGGAAATTACAGTACAATCCCACCTTCGGGACCCAACAAGGTGTGCCCTTAATAGGTGTGTCCCTTGTATAGGTGTGTCCCTTAATAGGTGTGTCCCTTGTATAGGTGTTGTTAGTAGTGTTATTTTCCCTCATGTGTTTGAAGAGTGTTCCTTTAATAGGTGTTCTACAGTGTGTTGATATTTGTAGGATATTAATTGATTTTTTTTAACGGAAAGATCGTTGTTAACAAAATCGTATTTTATTTTGTTTGGTTTATGCACTGTACATATATACAGACGTACGTAATTCTTAATTTTCAAAAGAAGAAAATTTCTGTTGAGGTTTTAGAATAGATAAAAGTGGAAAGTTTGTTAACACTGCCTAACACGGAGATCTCTGTGTTTGAAAATACAACACTTAACTTGAGACTTGACCTCTTGTTTCGCGTTTTTTAACGAAAGTTTTAGTATATATAGAAATGTTAACGGATATGTATAATAAATTTGTTTGCGCGGTTAGGAGTGTTGGGAAGGGAATGTGGGGGGAGGGGGTTGAAGGGGATGAGGCATTCGTGTCAAACTGTCAAGAAGCACCGTTAGCAAACGCCCAGCCCACCACTGGATGTAACTAAATATATAATATCTCCACCAGAATATGTGTGGATATGCAGAGTGATGTGTATTCATTTGATTACAGGCTGCATTAGTATTTAAGAAGACTGTAAAATACAATATTATTGTAAATAAGTTTTAGTTTTTAGCCCTACTGTGTGTTTCTAGCTAGTTTTATGACATTTAAATCCACAATGTTTTCGAAATCAATCGTTGAGATTAAAATTAAGTATTACTTTTAATTTAAATTTAATTGGCGACAATAATTGGCGACATGTGTATTATTATAAGATAAAAACAGATTTTTGCTTACCATGAAATGTTGCATAACAATATTTTGGCCTACTTAATTATTTTAGATCTTTTTCAATTTTATTTTGCGTAATGACTACTAACACATTAAGCTTTTGAAAATGATTGCTTATTCCTCGTTGATATTGGTAATTACGGTAATTGAAGGGCTCCTTAGGGGAATTGGCCCTCAAATGGGAATGGGGCCGAACAGTAATAGAGTTTTCCAATTGCTGGCATTTATCAATCTTTTCACTTGATATTTTTTTAACTTTTATTTCAACAATATTTTACGAGGGTGGAATTATATAAATTTTATGTTCAATTTTTCATGGTTTAAACTCTGTTTTTACAGTATTAAAATCAATTTATATGCGTTGTACGTATAGCAGTAGATTAATTACCAAAGTCATGGCATTGATTGCATTAAAAAAAAACAGGAAAATAGTTTTGTTATTCTGATTTTATTCTACAAAATGTTTGGAAAGACTGGTTAATTGGAGCTATACGTGATTAAATGAATGGAAGAACAATTTACAATTCAATTTTAAGGAAGTCCAAAGTTAATGAAAATAATTTTTTTAAACAATTATATTATGATTATGAACATATAGGGCAAAATTCCGGAATGGGTGAGTGCTAAGTTGAGCTGCTAATATGTTCTGATTCTGTCGGAAAAAATAGCGCCATCTACGATTACAATATTCTCCATCTTGAAATCCGGTCCATCACGAAAGCGCCGTTGCACAAATTTGATAAAAAGGTAAGAATTAAAGCTCGCCGCCTTCTTTAATATTAAATAGAGATATATTATTTAATGATGTACCTTTAGTGCTATATAATGTGGTCAATTTAAACGTAATTGTATCAATTTACGAGGCTAATAAAAATGCTTAGAGCCAGGCCCTGCTAGGCCTAGGCTAGTGCTAGCTAGGCTAGTTAGTAGAGTCTAGGCCTAGCCTAGCTAGCCGGCTACTCTATACCGGGACCCTCCCTCTATTTTTTAAGCGCAAGCTAGGCCTAGCCTAATTAGTAGTAGTACTAGTAGGCTAGGCCTAGGTAAGGTCTAGAATATGCATGGATTAACTACTAGCCTAGCTAGAGTCTACTACAGTGTAGATGAAGTAGGCCTAGCCTAGCCCTAGGCCTAGTACAGTATCTACCATAGAATTAGGCAAATTGTATTCAATTCAATTCCCCCAGCCCAAAAAACAATCAAATGTACACTCACTTTTGCTAGGATTATCCTCTCCATCAATCAATGTCTTGAATGCTATTTAATTTATCAAAAAACTTGTCCTTGTTTTTCAGCAAATTTATGATGTCTCGTTATGGGGAATGGAGCAGGCCTTATCCAGCAAATATATCCAATTTTTTAAAACCATATGTGCGTCATATGGGGCCGTTTTTAGCGCCAGGAATTTGCATCATTGGCTATGTTATGATCAAATGTAGTACTATTGGAAGTAAGTTGTCAAAATATAGGCCTAAAAAAGTACATACCTGTATTATTATTTTCTTTAAAAACAATTTTCCAAATAAATAAATGCTCTCAATGGCATTACTGTATTACACTTATGTGTATGAATAAAAGTTTTTTTTTCTTTTATTTGTTCATTGCAAATAAATTAATACAAACAGTAATACGTTAATTTATTATGTTTTTTTTTTTTTCAGTTGCTCAACGTAGGTCCGAAAAGGCATTAGCCAGCGAGGGACACCATTAAACCAGAGGGATAATAATATATAAATGGATTGTTGTGACTACTTCAGAAAATGGAATAACCTTAAAATCTAACCAATCAGATTGTAGCCTGTTTATCATAAAGCAGTTTAGACATGTTCAGTCACTTGTTCCAGAAATGTTTGTTGTTAACAGTTGGGTTGGAAACAGATAGCTTATGGACTTTATACAATGTATAATAGATGATTATTTCAAGAATTAAAATGTGTTAAGATCATTTTTGGTATTCGTTTTCTACACTATGTTGTTAACCATACACAGTACTTATACCTCTTTCATGTCACGTAACAAAACGCTTTACACACACCGAGAAGTCAACAGAGTGTTGGAACTTAGTGTTAGAAAATCAATCAAATTAAGTTAAAAACACTGGGGTTAAACACATAAATGCAGTTTTCCTATTCAAACATATGCTTGTGTTGTTTAGGGTCGCCTTCAGCCAAATTTATTGAAGGATGTATTGTTCCCCAAAAACATGGAAGAAAATTAACTAAAATAAACTTTGAATAGGTCATTTTGTAGTTAATCACTTCTGTAGGAAAAACCCTAAATTTTCTCTTTTTAAAAAACAAAATAAACGGTTACATTCAACCAAAAACCCATTGTCTGGCAGCCAAACCATGGGTGCTGCAATATTGATGTGAATGGGATTTATAGTCAATCTGCAACCAGAGACTTATATAGTTGTCTCAGCATCAAAGAAATTGCATTTTATTTTTTCAGGAATTTGTATGATTTATTTTCTTTTTTTTATTTTTAAATGCGCCTTGAGCACTCTGGAGTGGTATGTGCGCTATAAAAATCTTATTATTATTATTATTAACTGGAAGACTAGCCTAGCTTTATTGTAAAGCTCTGTCTACACCATCAAACTTTATGTGACAAAAAATGTTGATGTGCCCATATTATGGATATGATGAAGTCATATCACTACCATATTTGGCCACATCACACTTTCTTTATCAAACTAGTTTGATAGTGTAGACAGCTTAAGAATATTTATTTCACAAATTTCCAACCAATAAACACAAAAACAGAATATATAATAAAAATCTGTATTTAATAATGTGGCATAAAATATAACATTTTCCTTTGTACACCTAATAATATAATTGAAATATATAAATGGAAGTGATTACCCAAGAATTAATCTTGTAATTCACTATGAACCCACTGATCCCAAAAAGTACAGTACAATTAAAATAATACTATACTAGTGCATAAGAATAATCATAAAAATAATTGAATTTATTTATTTTTGATATATTTACATTCACATTTTTGACATTCATTTAATGGAAAAACTTGATATAATCCCCAAACAAAACACTATGCCAACCTTACACCATAAAGTGATACTATAAACACAAAATTAAATAATAAAATCATAATCACTGGTGGTTTAATATGAATAGTTTAATTGCAAAATACATAAATCTTGATAAAATTTAATAATTTATCAACTATATTTTTAATTGTTCAGTACTTCTTTTAGTATATTTCCCTTCTGTGGTGGTGTAGCGCTTCTCGTGTCTAACGTCGTCTTTGGGGTTACCGGTACGGCAGAGAACATCGGTACAGGTGCGATTGTTGGTTGCAAAAACCCTGGTGGCCTGTCACCGGATGATTTTGGTGCTGTGTTCCTGATGAAGGGGGATTCTTTGGGGATTGGGGCGGAGAATGGATTAAATGCTGGTGTTCGTGGTTCGTCTTTTATCATGTCCTCGACTGGTAGACGTAGTTTCTTCATTGGCGTTGATTCGGTTTCCAGGAATGAAACAAACTGTTCCATGAAAGACTAAAATGAAAAAAATACGTGTTTAATTTTAAATATGGACATGATATCATACCATATTTGGGCACATCACACTTTTTTTGTCCAACTAGTTTGATAGTGTAGACAGAGCTTAAGTTATTGGTATTGATTGATTAAATTTTATCAATTGTCAACCACTTACTTAACATCTATCTTCGTGGCATATCATATTTGATTATTTAATTTTTACTTGATGATTACTAAAAAGCAATTATTTTTCAAATTGTAACTAACCGTGTTTGCAGCTGTAGTGCGTGGGGATGGTGGCGGTGGAGTTGCTGGTTTTGACCAAAGCCCTGACAACCAGCCTTTATGTTCATGGCCTTGTGCTCCAACTCTCTGTAGTTCGCTGTCTGAGAATTCTAGAACGCTGCCTATCAACTTCAAAACTTGGGATTTCTTAGCATCGGGCGTTGTGAAATATCCAACAACTAGATTACGAATCAAAGGTCTAAAGAAAACAAACAAATATCTAGATTTTATCATTTCCAGAAATAGTGGAACAAAATACATAATAGTTTATTTAATTTTTGTTATTCAACCGTATTTGTAGAGGGAGACCCTAAACAGCATAGGCTGAAAATCAAGGGGCCCTAATGATGAGTTATGATAACTGTCTGTGTGTACACTAGAACACCGGGGTAACCCCTTACTCCTCTCGAAAGATGTACTAGGTTTTTTAAGGAGCACATGAGCCAGGTTACAGTTTTATAGTCCCTATCTGAGAAGATTTGTTCTACCACCAGAACCATGAAGCGAGTGAGGCTCGAACCCTTGCCGACATTATAGCTAGTTATTACTGTTCCACCGTCTTAACCACTTAGCCACTTGCTATATATTATACCATGGTATACATTGAATTTCTATCTTCTTATATATGCAACTTACTTGTCTACTTTGGAGCCATTCATTGTGTTGAAATCTATCAATTTCTGGTGATACTCCTCCGCTTGCTCTTCTTTCTTATACACTACAAAAAATGTAAATAATATTCAATATCATTCATGTCTTTGTCGATATTTATGCTTTCAGTTTTCTCAACTGTAAATTTAATTGTTAACCATTTCCCCATATTCACTTTGGAAGAGTGTATCACAGATTCATGTTCAATTTTTTTCTTCAATTTGAAAAGAAATAAGCAATATATTATTGTACCTTCTTCTTTTAATTTCTTGATTAACTCCTCTTTGTTATCAAGTTGTTCATTCAAGCGCATCGCACCATTCAGAGCTTCTTTGGTCTCTTCAAGTTTGTTTTTAAGTTCATCATTCTGCTTAAGTAATAATTGAGCCGCTCTCTCTTTGTCTCTTGCTCTTTTTTGATGCTGCTCAATTTCTGTCTGCATCACAGCATCTTTTTCTGATAAGGAAAACAAAAATAAATCGTCATAAACTCGCATTCAAAGATAAAAAAATAGGTAGTACATTATAGTCATCACCTTTTATGATATTAGAAGGCTGGTAGAGGTGTTCTTTTCTCCCCTGCGAGTGTTGTGTACACCCCTGGCCCAAGTAAAAGCAAGCAGGTTTGCTTACCTTGTTGGAACTGCTCCAATACCATCTCTAGATTGGCCATCGAGTCTGCATACTGTTGTATTTGCTCATGAGCTGCTGCCAACTGGATATGAGCGTCTTCCTTCTGAGCAGTTATTGCGTGCAGTTGGTCAAGTAAGCTCTCAATCTGAGCAGTGGCTTCAAAACTAAACAAAGTGATTGTGTTAGCATCTGATTTTATACTACAGTACAATTTCACAAATCTTTGATCTTGATCACTTACCTTGCTTTTTGAACATCAGTAGAGCTTGATATGGCTCTCTCCTCTGCTACTGCTATGCGGTTTCTTAGCTCTTTTTCACGTTCCTCTGCCTGCAGCGCATCTCTCGTATACGAATCTTCCATTTCAATGAGATGGTTTCGCAAGCGACTTAATTCTTTTTCTAATCGTTGATTCTTTTCACTTATTGTTTGAACCTAAAGTTTGAATTTAAAAATAAATGAAATAGAAAATTTATTCATTATTAGAGAGCAACCAAAACACTTTGATGTTTCAATTCATTTGATCAAGAAACACTATTAAAGAAAAAGAATGTACATATCTTGGATAAAATAATTAGTATTTTAGAAACTAACAAAAATATTTCATGCTTTTATGTATATAAAAGATAATGCATACTTGTTGCTGTACTGAGCCCATCTCAGCTTGTTTTGTCTGCAACGCCAACAGAACTTGATCTCTCTCTTGCTGGAATAAAGCAGCCTGCTTCTGCATTGCTTCAGTCTCCCTTAAAAGATCCTGCATCTGTCCGTGGTTATTACTATCATCATCTACCAGCTTTCGTAGAGTTGCGGACTTCTCTTTCAAAGTTGTGATTTCAAAGTTTTTCTCTTGAATCTCAGCTGACATTCGGTTGCAGACGTCTTGAATCTGGCGGCACTCCGCATCCTTGTTATGAATAGCATGTTGAAGATTCAAGTTCTCTTTTTTATGACCTTCGACCTCTAGACGGAAACCTTCTAACTCAAATTGTAAGGTCTCTTTCTGTTTTATCAATGTTTGCAACTCGATTTCTCTGGCCTTTAAGTGGTTTCTAACTTCATGTAGTTCTTGTGATCTATTCTGTGTCATACTATCTTTATCCATTAAAGCCTGATTCTGAATATCAATTTGCTCTTTCAACATTGCTATATCATCAGATTTCTTCTTAATATCATGAGTTTTTTCTTTAAATTTTACATTCAAATCTTGTAAATATACTTTTTCTTCACTCAGTTCATTTTCTAAACATTTGATAATTTCCTGCATATTTGTCATGTCTTCTAGTTTCTCTTTTAAGGATTCTATTTCCTCTTCTTTTGCTTTAAGTTCAGCTGCATCAACAGAATTGGTTTCAAGAGGTAAACTTGAGGTTACATTAATCGGAGGAGAAGCACTATCTAATTGGTCAACATTTTCTACAACATTATTTCCTTGAGCTAAACTTTTATTAAGTTCATCTACTACTTTTCTGAGTTCAATAATCTCTATTTCTTTTTCTTTAAGAGCACTTGAGATTATACTTTGATTTTCTGATTCAAAAAGAGATGCAGAAAGCTTTGATTCGAGATCTTTCTTAACATTCTCAATTTCCAAGTAACTGCCATTTAAATTACTGAAATCGTTTTCCAATGAAGAAAACGACAATCTACGTTTTTCTAGATCATCTTGAAGTTGTATGACCAAATTGTTTTTATCTTCAAGTTCAAATTTAATTGTTGATAACTCCAATTCTTTTTGCTGAGAGTCTTTTGTTAATTCCTGTACCTGAAGTTTAGTGCTGCTGTGATTTTGGTTCTCTGTTGAAATAATACCAGCAAGTCTTTGTACTTCTTCATAATATGCAAGACTTTCTTGATGCTTCTGATGAATACTGACAACTAGCTGATCTCTTTCTTCAATGAGCACTGTATTTGACTTTTGCAAATTACTATTTTCCATCACAAGATTTGATACATCGCTGGTTTTTTCAGGATTCTGTGTTTGCAATACTTGTAAAAGAGATTCATTTTTTAATTTCAACGCTTCAATTTCTAAATCTTTGTCTTGAACCAGTCTAGATAAATTCTGTAAAGCTTCTTTTCTCATGTCATTATTTGGTCCTTTCATTTTTTCTACCATATTGTGATTGTCTTCCATAGCTTTATCTAAGGCATTTTTATCTGTGGAAACAACTCTAAGAAGTCTATGAACTTCATTCTTTAAATTACTACACTCCCTTGTCTTCTCATTTAAAACCGTCATCATCTGGTTTCGTTCTGCTTCAAATGTCTTCACTTGCATCTGTGCTTTATGAAGATCAACCAGTACACTGTTACCCATAACTGATTTTGATTTCTCATCTAGTAGATTAGTTAGCACTGACACTTTTTCTTTTAAGCCTGAAATCTCTCTTTCTCTTTCTTTGATGATCTTTTCAAATTGTTTTTCATTGTCACTAAGTCCTGATTGGTCTTTGGTTCCATTGGATATAACTTGAAGATGGGCTGTTGTCTGTAACTCGAGGATATCTTTTTGTTTATCTTGTAACTCTCTTTTCAGAATCTCATTTTCTTCTATCAACTTCTGGATGTCATCGTCCTTTTCCTTTACAAGTTTATCCATGCGGAATTTAACTTGAGATAGGTTATCGTCTTTGATTTGCAGTTCTCTTGATATGTTTTCCAGTTTTTCAGTTGAGGTTGTTAAAATTGATTCCATCGTTACAATTTGATTTTCAAATTCATCTTTAGTATTATCTAAAATTTGGTCTTTATTTGCAAGATCCCTGGCTGCTTCATCAACTTGGTTTAATAACTCATTTCTTTCTTCTTCTTTCTTCAATAATGTTTCTTTGTAAACATCAATGTCTTGTGTTAGTTGTTGAAGTTTCTTCTGTAATCCATTTATTTCTGCCTCTTTTTCTAATACAATTGAGTTATTCAGGCTGCCATCTTCTTCAAAGGAATCCAGAATTTGATTTCTTGAATTTAGTTGTTCATTCATTTCAATAAATTCTTTTTCTTTCTCTTGTAATAGTTCTTTAAGATCTTCTGCCATCTGTCTTGAGTCATTCAAACTATCTTGTTGTCCTTCAAATTGCTCTTTTGCACCCATCATTTCATTTTGAATTTTTAACAATTCAGAATTCTTAACCTTTACTTCAATTCGCAATGTTTCAACTTCAGATTCTAATTCTGTAATAATTCCCAATGTTTGATTTTCTCTAATTTCACGTTCGGGAGTTGCTTGTAATTTTCTTTGAGCTTCAAGAAGTTCAGTATTCAACATCTTCTTTTCTTCTTCATACTTCTCTACAATCTCTTCTAACTGTTGCTTCTGTTCTTTCACACTTACGCCTTCTGTCAACTTTGTTTTCTGTTTTTCGACAGTATTTTGAAGAAATAAATTTTCTCCAGCCAAACTCTTAATGTCCTCTTCTTTTTCTTTAAGTACATCCGATAATTTCTTGTTGTTTTCAAGAGTAGATGTCAGCATATCGTTCGTTTCTTGAAGATCTTGTGACATTTCTGCTAATTGATTTTCTAACTCTTCAACCTTAGTTTCTTTCTGATACTTCGATTGTACAAGATGATGTTTTTCAACTTCTCCAGCATCAGTTCCGTCTTTACTTTCAGAAATTTCATTCATTGCAACTTCAAATTGTTTAGATTTGTTGAGCAGATCACTTTTCAATGTTTCATTTTCAGTTTGAGTGATTTCAAGGTCCATCTCAAGATTAGAAACAACTTTTTGGAGATCATCTTTTGATGTAGAGAGACTTTGAAGTTTATCTCCACTTTCTACTAATGAGACATTTAGCCTATCTTTCTCTTGAACAATCTCTACAAGTTCAGCATCAAGTGCTTCTATCTTATCATTAAGAAACGAAATTTCTTTTTCTTTATCAGATACCATTTCCACTCTTTCACTCAATTCTTTGTGTAGTTTAGACAATTCCTCATTTAATTTGTCAAGTCTGTCCTCAGATTCTTTTTCGTTTTTTCTCTCTTCTTTTAGTTGGAATATTTTTTCTTGAAGATTTCTAGTTGTTTCTTCCATGATTTTCTTAGAACTCTCAGTTTCAATAGACAAGACCTTTTGTTCCTGAAGTTCTTGTTGAAGTGAGGCTAATTCGCTGGTTTTATTTGCACATTCTTCCTCCAAATGCTGTTGTTTAATCCTTTCTTCGCTTAATTTGTTAGTTAAATCTTCAATTTCTTTTATTTGATTTTCGTTTGTGTTTGTTCTTTGATTAGCTTCTCCCAACTGTTTTTTTGCAGTAAACATTTCTGAAGTGAGATTTTCGACTTGTTTTGCAAGATCATCTCTTGCTAAAACAACTTGCGAGATTGCATCTTGATGTTGCTGGTCCAGCTCCTCAATAGCCTTTTGCTGATCAATTCTTTCCCGAGTGATTTCAACTAACTGTTGTTTATCTTTTTCATTTTCTACTTTATGTTTCTTAATTTCTGTTTGCAGGCTTTCAATATTGCTTAAATACTCTTTTAGTTGAGTAGTCATTTTCATATTTTCTTCTTCTAAATTATCAATTATTTCAGTTTGTTCGCTAAAGCTCAGAGATAGTTCCTTAGACTGCTCCTTAGAAATATTCTGTAAAAGAAAAACACAAACTTGTTTGCAATTAAATTAAAGGTAATTTTGTCACAAACGTAATTTAACTGGTTATACAGTACAGCAGATATGGACTAATTTATTCTATAGGTTATACATCATGTACATGCGCATCATGCTTTAGTGATTAGTGTAATTTAAAAAAAAAAACTTAACATAATTTTAGAAAGGTTAATACAACTAAATTAAAATATTTCTTGTACAATTTTGTTTACCTGAGTTTCTTGCAAACTTTCATTTTCTGATTGTAAGCTAGTATATTTGTCTTCTAATGCTGAAAGTTCAGTTTTAAGTTGGCTCATTTGTTCTTGTAGTTTGTCTTGCTTTTCGTTTTCAACTTGGAGTAGCCCCTGAAAAACAAAACCAGAAACCCAATTTATATGCATGTGTTTTTGAGCAGTGCCATAAAAACAAAACCAGAAACCCAATTTTTATGCATGTGTAAAATTCAGAATGAAGACCTCTGTGTAGCGGGACATATGGTTTAATAAGTTCATGAAGATAACGTTGAGCAGTGCCATAAAGACACTTATTGGAAAAAATTGCAATTTTGTGAAAACTCTGTAACTTCTCACCTCTTGAGCAGTGATGTTCTGCTTCATCTGCATATCTTTCTCTTTCATCTGTGCTCTCATATGGACAACAACATCCTCCAGAGCTTGTTTCTCCATCGTCCAATCAGCTTGAAACATTTCAAACTGTTCAATTTGTTGTTGAATGACATGGGCAGCTTCTGGAAATCTATATTGATAAAGATAACAAACAAAATTAAGTATACAGTCAATTAAAAAAAGTTGTTTTAATTTAAAATGTACTTTAGTACATTAGAGATATCTGTAATACCTTTGTTTCATAGAAGTGAACATGATGGAATCATCATACTCTCCATCAAAGCTAATAGAATCTGACCCTTCCACCAATCTACGCTCTCCATCGCTACTAGCATCCATGGTTTCGACGCCAGTCTTGGCAGACTCTCCAGTTTCTGTGCTTGAGTCGGAAGGAGATCTGGGGCGTTTATACTGTATGTGCTGCACAACATGTTCCTCAAGAGGCGGCCTAGCAACACTTTCGGTTTCACTGTCCAGTCCAGCTTGAGAATTGAACAACTCATCTCTATGAAGATTCTGTTTAAGTTGAACAATCAGATTTTCACATTCCTTCTTATCCCCAGCAAGGGATGAACACGACTGGTTAAGATCCGACACTTCGTTTTCTAGTTTTACAACCTGTTCGCGTAGCAACTGGTTCTCTACTTCCAGAGTGTCCACAAGTTCAGAAGTAAGATCTTGCATTTCGGTGTCACCAAGATCTCCTATCATTCCAGATGTTTCAGATTTCATCTGAGAACTGGCTGCATGGAGGCTAGCAACAGCACTCTTACTTTCAGATACCTGAAGAAAAAAAGACTTTATTTTAGTATTCTAAATTCTCATTTGTAATTTCATTTTATGTATTTTGCTTTGCTTTGTTCGTCAATTTTTCATGGAAGTGAATTAACCTATTAAAGCATCAACATTTTCTGTGGTCTAGTGGTTAAGACTCTGGTCTTGTATGCGAGAGATCATAGGTTCAAATCTTGTTGGAGAACAGAGATCTTTCTTTCAAATAGATTATTTTTTTATCTTAATTTGTATACTGTTATGAATCAACCTATTAAAGCATCAACATTTTCTGTGGTCTAGTGGTTAAGACTCTGGTCTTGTATGCGAGAGATCATAGGTTCAAATCTCGTTGGAGAACAGAGATCTTTCTTTCAAATAGATTATTTTTTTATCTTAATTTGTATACTCTTATGAATCAACCTATTAAAGCATCAACATTTTCTGTGGTCTAGTGGTCAAGACTCTGGTCTTGTATGCGAGAGATCATAGGTTCAAATCTTGTTGGAGAACAGAGATGTTTCTTTCAAATAGATTATTTTGTTATCTTAATTTGTATACCGTTATGAATTAACCTATAACATTTTCTGTGGTCTAGTGGTCAAGACTCTGGTCTTGTGTGTGAGAGATCATAGGTTCAAATCTCGTTGGAGAACAGAAATCTTTCTATCAAATAGAATATTTTTTTAAATCTTAGTTTGTGTACTATTATTGATTATATTTATGAATATTATTTTCTTTTAATACTGTTTATATTTGAAATCCAATAAGATTTATTTATTATGCTTTTATTATGATGTGCGATACACATTATTACTGAGACATATATTAATTTATCTGCGGTCTGTGTTGTCAGTCACTGCTGCATACCTGCTCCCCAATGTCTATCATCTTATTAACGATGACTTGTTTTTCTCTCAGTAGTTTTGTACGCCTAATCATGGCGTTACTACTAAATTTATTTCTAGCATGTCTCAGCTCTTGTCTCATTGTACTTGTACTAACCTGAAAAATATCAATACATTAGAACATGGGTTATAGACAGATTTAAAAAAAAGGAAAAAGATTTAAAATATGCCTACTATTTTTAAGCTGACGAAGATTGTGTTGGAGTTTTAACAATCAATCAACAATTTGGATTTAAAATATTAAACAATTTGGAAATGTTTAATATTGTTAATTTGCAGTTTTAATGGTTTTATTTTATTATTCGTAGGTTGCATAGTTATCTGTAGAAATTAATGCTATGCAAAATTATGTTAATGTAGATAATGCTATGGTAGTGTAAAAACCGGTTGATGGTATATTAAGTATTAAAAAATCATGCTAATGTTAATAATGTGTCATCATTACATGCAGGCATGTTTAACTAAAATTATAGTATGGAAGATGCGCATTCTGCAAGCTAAATATTATCACGGCAATCAGATAGAATATTGATATTATGATAAATATTTTAAATAAACTTTAATCATATTTAATTTACATAAATCAACAAGCAAAGAAAAGTTTAAATAAGGTGTTTAGCACAGGCAGCATTTTCAACTGCAGATAAGAACTAGTATTTACCAATCAATGACAAGTATAGACATCACATGATATTTTAATTACCAATCAATGATCAGTGTAGGCATCATGTGATCCTGTCTAATAAGGTTTGTCAAAGCACAATCAGATAAAAGAAATAATTTGCAAGGTAATTTGGTATGTTGATAAAATAACATTAATATTTTTTATTTTACCCAACAAAAGACATTACATGCAATTTTTATAAACAATTTTCTTCATTAAAAAAAATATAATTTCCCATTAAATACTGTAAATAACACATGCCTAGATTTTCAGTTCAAAAAAGAAATTTTGTTGACTTGCAATTTAAAGTTATATATAATAATATAAAGATAGTATAAAAGTTAATCCATGGTATAAGGTTAGAAAAGTCAATAAAGAAAATGGTTTAAAGAGGTTAAAGGTTACTGGCAGGTCAGAGGTTACATGAATGAGGTTAAAGGTCGATGCTATTTCTACTTCTGCAGAGACCATGCTGCTTGCTTCATATAAAGCAAGCAAATAAGCAAACTGTACATGACTAGCATCCAGTGCAGCCAATAATCTTTGTTTAGTAGTGTACAAGTCTTCTCGCACCTTATCATTATCTCCACGTAGCTCATCCAATTCATCTTCTTGAACTAGTAAAAAGAAGAGACACAATCAGTTTAAATATTTGTTAGATTTGTATAACACTATCGTACTTATCTCTTTGTTTTATTAAAAGTGTGAATATTTGTCTTTGTTAGAAATGTTCACACTTAACTATTGTACAGTGAGTGATCAACCAATCACCACATTCTGTATGTTTTTCAGCAACAGCAAAATTCCAATTAATAGTGCATGAAGCATCTTAGAGCTAAAGTACAATACACTATTCAATGTAACCTCATTATAATATTTCAAGCTTTTTCTGACCTTTGACCTTATCTTGAAGCGTATGAAGCTTACTGTTAACCAACTGCATTTCTTGTTCTTTACTCTCTGCAGACTGTTCAAGTTTTCTTTTATCTCCCTTTATATTTGCATTTTCCGTTTGTAAAGTGTTCAATTTCTCCCTCAAATCCTTCTTTTCTTTTCGGAACTGCTCATTATCATTAAACAAAGCATTTTTCTCTGTTTGTATGGCTTCTAATTGTCTATTAAGAACTTGCAACGTTCTTGCTTTCTCCTTTTCAACCAGTCTTGTTTGTTCAAGATCAACTTTTAGCCGTTTATTCGACTCTTCTAAATGTTGTCTATCTTTCCGTAATTTCTGCAAGGAATGTTGAGATTCTCGTAATTCACTCTGTAACCGATCAACGTCCATTATACTTGACGGACTGGAGGGTGAGTGAATCGGTGACGAGTGTGGCGTGCTACCCCCTGATGATGATCCTTCGTCTTGTAAAAGATCTAATCTATCCTGAAGGTCTTTTAGTTCTAATTTATGTTGCCGTTTAATATTTGATTGTTTTTGTATGTGGGCGTCTTGTAGAATTGACAGTTCATGTTGATGGTTGTCTACTTCTTTTTCTAATTGATTTTCAAGTTCCTGCAAAAAACATCATAAAATAAAAATAACATTCTGGCCTATATGGATTGAGTACAGTAAAATGTGCATAGTAGCTTGGATATTGTATATCAAGTATTTCACTAACATTACTAATACATACAATAAAAACCGTATTTACGGTTATATACAATGTTAGTTTAAAACCACAGCAGGCTTACCTTTATTCGATCATGTAAACTAAATTCATCTATACTTGTGTTTTCATCGTCACCGCCAATTTTAAAATTAGACTGAAATGCAATCACAATCTATTGTTAATTTCACAACACACAGTACCAATAGACCAAGTACAAAGTACCAATAGACAAGTACACAGTACCAATAGACCAAGTAAACATGTAGAAAATTGAATTACTAACTTTTTCTGAATGAGCACCATGTAGTCGTCTCATCTTGTCACATTCTGCCTGCAGTCTTGTAACCTCTTTGGACAGACGGTTGATCTCATGTTGAGAGGAGATGACATCGTCAAAGTCATGACTATCAGGAATCTTAGATCCAGATAAAGAACTTGTGGAAGTACTAGTTGTCATTGTTGGTGACATTGTCATCATTGAATGGAAATTCTCCATTTCATGTTGTCTCTGCTTTAGCTCTTTTAGTTCATCCTTTACAGCAAAGCGAAAGAATATAAATAGTGCATATTAACTGATGATATCATGTGCTATCAATGAATAAAGTTAACGATGACTACAACAATAACTACTACAATGTAAAGATTGCAACAATGCTATAAAGATGACATTGATGGAAACAATGACAGGAGACAGTAATACAATACTATAGGCCTACATGCATTATTTAAATTTATTCAAATACTCATATTTATTGCTTAGTTGCTTTAGAAATAATAATAAGCATTATACAAACTTGTTTTTCATGCAGGACATTTCTGTACTGCTGAGATATTGTGTTAATTTGTAGTTCCGATGATTCTGCCTTCTCTTCAAGTTCTCTATTGATTAAATTCAGTCTTTCATTCTATAGTAGAAAGGAAGCATTCAAAAATAATAATAATAATAATAATAATAATAATATTTAAATAATGTTTTACTACACACAGCTTCAATAATGGCTGATTAAAGTATTGATTATCAAAACAGTATTGACTATTTGTTATACTTATTCACACTTACTTCTTGCTTTTGGGCTATCACTAATGCATCCAATTCTCGTATTTTATCTTGAAAAACTTTCAGTTCTGCACCTTGATCTGTACAGAAAAAAAAAGATAAATCAGTTCTGTAAATTTTGTTTTAATAAATAGGACCTCTATCTAGCTAGCCTATAATAGGCTTGCTAGGCCTAGTGGTAAGATATTTATTTGTTTGTATAATAGTAGGCCGAATTTTTAAATTATAAATAATTAATAATATATATTCTTATTAATAATTTATGATAGACCTAGAGCTAGGCCTAGCTAGGCCTAGTTATATATAGGTCCGCCTACACCCCCCTTCTTGACTCGGTCATCAATGTACTGTACCCTCCCTATTAGCCTAAACCAACTGTTTATTTTGGTCTCAAACTCACCACTGACTTCTTCAGTTCCCTCTGTCAAAACATCCCTTGTGAAGCTAGCAACACTGCTCAATTGCCCACTTACAGAACCTGTTAGATTCTTTATATTATCTCCAAACCAATCCATGTTACTAAAACGTTTATTTAAAGTAAAATATAATACAATTTCCTTTCATTATGTACAGGAAAAAACTGATCACTTCGACGATTACATTGCCAACTGGACTATTGTACGTAGTCTCCGTGATAGAGACGGATACGTCATTTTTGGTGATGTGTATCGTTTACGTAAATTCGATTTACTTCCGAGTGGCTGCGATTCAATTTTGAGACTAATGTAATAATTTTATGTTAAGAGGGCGGCATTGTTCAACCATGTTTTTTTTTTGTGTAAAACGTCATCAAAATTGATCAACAATTTGTTACGTCACGTAACCGGCGGTAAAATGTCGAAGCTTCAAATCAAATTAAAAATATGATTTTTAAAAAACCGTTGCATGTATTTTGCAGTGAAAAGGAAAGATTTTCATAGAAAATAAATACTATAAATTGAATTCAGTGAATATGATATGAACATTATTGGGATATCCCATTATTGTGTAAGTAAAGAAAGTAATGTAGGCCTCTAGCTAGGCCTAGCCTAGTAGTAGGGCTATAAGGCTAGGGCCTACTAGTAACTAGCCTAGGCTTGTGAATTTAAATGTTGCAGAATTGAAGGAGGCGCGCGTAGTACTCTAGTAGGGCAGCCGGGTTGCCTACTACGTACTGTACTAGCTAGGGAGGCTGGGCCTAGCCGTAAAAAATTAACGAACGCTCGATCGATTGTAAGTTATAGCTAGGGCCAAGCCCAGGGTTAGGCGAACTAGGCCTGATCCCAAAGATTTCATATGCCCTTGTAAAGTGAGGCAGGATCAGATAGGCTAGGCCTCCTAGCCTAGCCTCTACTAGCTAGGCTAGTTAGTAGGCCTACTAGTGCATGTTCTTTATAATAAAAATTTGCGTTTAAAAAGTACTAAAATAACTTAATAAGTAAAACTTAAAATAATGATCTTCATCTTTCAGACATTAATAATTTAATAATAATCAAACAATGGCTGGCAGGGAAGAAACTGAAAGTGTAACCAAGAAGAAAGATCCTAGCATGACATCAAAGAAGAGCCTTGAACGGTTAAGGCAAGCAGGAGTACCCGACGGTGGTAATTGTTTGTACTGCCACAATAACAATGATGATGAGTTGAAAGTTGGTAGGCTGTTAAAAGATCGTGCAAGTGGTATTACAATTCATCATTATTGCTTGGTAATTATTTTCAAATTTTCTTTTTTCTCAAATTAGTGAGCATGGTAAAAAATTAATAATGTGAAATGCTAAATTACATAATTATATTTTGTTTTCATTTCAAATTATAGCTATTTGCCAGTGGACTATCTCAAAGAGGTAGAGGAAGGCAAGGTATCGAAGGCTTTCTACCTGACGATATAATTCAGGAATTTAGAAGAGCTAAAAGGCTTGTAAGTTATACATTGTACACATCAATTACTAGTGAGAAACAATTTAATTAACGATTGCTACATCGGATGGTCAATTCCAATAGTAATCAAAGCTCAAAACATGACCTAGGGAACCTTCCCCTCTTTACAAAATTAGCCAGCTGTTTTAGCCCCGTCATTATTGCTACTGTCCGAAAACTGGACCGTTGACCATAGAGTCAATCTCATGTTGCTGTCTTCTAGTTCATCCTCTAATTCTGTTCCTTCCTATATTTAATGGACTCTAGTATTTCTAATTCTCAGGTAGTTCCTTATTGAATAGTTTCTTAAGCTTGGTTCCCACTAGAACGTAACGCAAGGACGTAAACGCAACGCAAGCGTTTTAACCAATGACAAGCGAAGTTATAGACAGTCAGCAATCACAAGCGAATAAGCCATCGCTTGTGATTGGTCAATTCACTTGCGTTGCGTTACGTCCTTGTGTTGCGTCGCTAGTGGGAACCACACTTTAGATATCATAATAAATCATTGATTTGTTATTTAGGCATGTAGGTACTGTACAAATAGAGGCGCTACGATTGGTTGTGTCGTTAAACGTTGTCCAATGACATTTCACTTCCACTGTGGCCTGGCTAATGGAAGTCTGTCACAGTTTTTTGGTAACTTCAAGTAAGTGTAGTAATATCTAAAGCTCTGTCTACACTATCAAACTTTATGTGACAAGAAAATGTGATGTGCCCATATATGGACACGGAGATATAACTACCATATTTGGACATATCACTATCATATTTGGTATTTCGATAGTGTAGACAGAGCTTAAAAACAGAAGCATATAGAGTATCAAGGTGCTGACGTCACGGCAGTGGGTGG
The DNA here is from genome assembly GCF_964355755.1 of Antedon mediterranea. Taxonomy (NCBI): domain Eukaryota; kingdom Metazoa; phylum Echinodermata; class Crinoidea; order Comatulida; family Antedonidae; genus Antedon; species Antedon mediterranea. Next base: position 2,151,525 of record NC_092679.1, on the reverse strand, counting down.
CGCTGCGTGATTGCTAGCGCAACCAAAAATGCGTGCCTGAGTGACTCCAAGGTCACCAATGGTTTAGAATAGGCTTATTGAAGTAGTCATTTTAAAACATAATAATTTTCAATAAAAACAAACTAAAATTTCAAAAGATCACTAAATGTTTGTTTTTAATAATCTATTTATTCTTCAACTACAGTTTAAGTTTAAAAAAATCAAGCCAAGATACATAATTTTATAGAAATACAGATCTTTACAACATAGTAGCGTTGAATGCATTTTTTGGTTGGCTAGCAACCATGCAGCACTCTCTATCGTTGTGACGTCACACCGTGATACTCTATATGCTGCGATATTCAATATTTTGTGATTTACCAAAAGATGTTTATGTTTGAAACTATGTTTGTATTTATCTGTTGAACAGTTCATATTGTTTGGAGCATCGTCCACATCAAGAGACAGATCTGAGCTGTGGAAGTCCAAGTAAAATTGAATGCCCTATATGCTTCTGTGATGTACCATGTGAAACCAATCTTAATGTCCTGAAGACACCTTGTTGTAATAGCACATGGTTACATAGAGAGTGCGTACAGGTTAGTAGATTCACTCTCATAGGTTAATTTGGTGTTAATTCATTATTTGTCCTATATTATTAGTTTATTAATTGATTATAAAAATATTAAATCATAAACATTGTCAATTTCAGTATTTTTTTAAATCTTTTCAGCGCCAAGCGATAAGTTCGGGTTATTTCTTTCGTTGTCCGGTCTGCAACAACAAGAAAGAATTTGAAGTTGAAATGAAGATGTTTGGCATCTACATTCCTGAACAAGATGCTTCGTGGGAACGTGAAGATGGAGCATATCAGGAGCTCTTAGAACGGCATAATGAGTGTAACGCTGACAAATGCCTTTGTCCTGACGGCCGATTTTTTTGCAAGGGAAAGTAAGTTATTTCTATAGTACATACAGTAGAACCTGTGTTTTACGTTCCCTTGATTTTACGTACGCTTAAAATAACCGATGACGTCATCATTTTCTTACATTGAGGGCGCAATTTAACAACAACAAAGCACACAAAGCCACAATCATGGCTGCTGTGTGTGGAATTCTGCTGTGTGTTTGAGTCAAGCTACGCACGTGCATTTAAGCAGCGACTGTTTTTATTGATAGAAAATACAAGAACATTGATATTTTACACTTTATTTAAACATCTCACAGCCTGTATATACTGTACAGTACTGTACTTTTCTATTAGGCCTCACATCTTGCTAGCCTGGCCTGAATAGTCTAGGCAAGGCCTAGCTAGTGACAACCTGCATGCTGTTCAATAAAGTAGACAAACAGGGTAGCCTTTATAGCTACGATCTCTACGTATTTGGCGTCAATTTAAGGTCAACCTTGATTTTACGAATCCTTTGTTTTACGTACGCCTTTCGGTCCCGTACCGTACGTAAAATGGAGGTTCTACTGTAGTAATAGTCTGGATTTTCATCTACCTTATTTTTTACTTTTAAACTCTATTGATAATTACAGTTGTATCTCCCAATACCAGACACCCTTGAACTGGCCTATTTTCTGAAGTTCTTTTTTATACCATCACTATCATGTTTTCTGGAAGTGAAAAGAGATTCCAAGTTTGAAACAAATTTCCTAAATATCACATGCATAATCATCTGTAACTGTTTATGGAAATAGCTAAATTAGTGGACATGCAGATGTAATCTTAAATTCCGAATGTGTTTTTAATGGTGAAAAGAGAATTTGGTACCTTTTAGACCTTCAAGAAAAGTCTGTTTTTTTTAGAGTTGAGAGAGTTCATTTATTTTTTATTAGGCAATGGTCGATAGTATTATGTGATCTGTGTGGTTCGCAAGGTTGCCATGTAAAGTGTGGTGGATTGAAGAATAAATCAAAGGATTGGGCCTGTTGGATATGCCGTACGATGGTTGGCTCAGGTAAATATTTTTTAATAGTTGCATTATTTTGTTTTTTTATTGCTTTAGCAAAATAAATAACTTTCTTTCTGCAAAACAATTATTTAGTTTATGGGTGGAAGAGCGGAAGCATACATAATTAACATTCAATCTGATTTGTATTGTTAGATATTGATGCACTGTATAACTTTACATACTTCCTTAAATTTCATTTTGAAAATTAAACGTTTCTCTAATAGAAGTGGGCTCAAAGAGTATGAAATCTACAACATTTACTAAAAAACAGTTAAATGGAAGACCATATAAGATGAAGCTACAGGGGAAACCCTTAAGAACACCATTACCTTCCAACAGCTTGGTGAAATTATTCAAGGACGATGACCAACCATTCAGTTTTTCTCTATCTGAAGGCTTGCCAGCTGCTAGGAAGGCTGCAGGAGTGCATCTTCCAGTAGTGACTATGCATCCACTAACCTGGCAAGAGATCATAGAGCATGGATGTTCTGATCAACTTCTTTCCATTAATCTGCTTAGGAAATCGTCTAGGTCATGTAGATTAGAGATACCTCCAATGATTTATAAAGAGCTTGATGAGATAATTAACAAGAGGAAAAGTGCTAGTGACTCAGACGAACCACCATTGATTACGAGAATGCATAAGCGACCTTGTTTAAGCCTTTCGCCAGAGACAAAGGATCAACACAAACCACTGAAAAAAATAAAATTATTTCAAAGTAAATTGTTTAATGTCACTGAGAAGAATGAAGTATTTGAAGAACCAAATATCAAAACTTGTCTGAGTACTAGTAGTAGTTTATCGGATGTATTTAGCCAAAGTGAAATCTTCATATCAAGTGATGAAGATAACGTTGATGAAGATTTGTTACATAAGCCAGTATTTCCAAAAGATGTAAAACTTGAACGTCAAGTAGACGAAATAAGGTCATTTGATCATCAGAAGCTATCGGAAACTTCTGAAGAAGACACTTCTGATAGTGTAAAAGTGTTTCTTTGTGAGAAGCATAAAAGGACAACTGGCGATTTCATAAAGAGTTGTAAGCCAATTATTTTAAATGATGTGCCTGTAAAACTTGAACATCAGAAAGACAAATCTATTTCAGTCAGTCAACAGAAACTGTCAGAAATTTTTGATAGAGAGACTTATCTTAATATAAATAGCATTGACCCATTTCAAAGTCTTTGTAAGAAACATAAAAGAACTGGTGATCTGGTAAGTAGCTATAACCAAACACATAACAAAACACTTCCGAGTGAGGTGGAACATCCAAAAGATGAAGGCAGTTTTGTCGGCCATCATAAGCAGTCCAAAACGTCAGATGATGGCATCGCTCATGATGTGAATGTTCCAACAAGCTTTTGTAAGAAGCGCCAATGCGATGTGGATTTTGACCCAGTTCTTTTACACAATGAGAAACTGGAACATCAAAATGACAAAGTAATGTCTGTCTATCATGCAAAGGTCACAGAAGCTTCTATTGATGTGAACAGCATGACAAATTCAGTTTTTTGTGAGAAGCATAAGAAGAAAACTTCGGATTTGATCAGTAGTGATGAGAAGGTAATTCCAAAGAATATGATACGCAAGAATAGCAAAGATGACAAAAGTTGTGTCAGTTATCAGCAGTCATATGTCGAATCGGAGATTCAAACAGATGATTACAACTCGCCTGTTAGAAGAAATACGCTCAAGAGTTTTTACGCTGATGTGTCAACTGATCTTCTATCAATGTTAGAAGATGAAGGATGTTCAGAATATAAAATTACAAAACGTGAGGAATCCACTAATCCAGATGACAAAAATAAAAAGTCTTTAATCAGAAAAGGTAAAAAATCAAAGCAAATGAAAAGGGTAAAAAGTCAGTCAAATCTAGTTCAGGCAACTTTAAAAAATTATTTTACTACTTCAGAAAGTTCGTCTGCTGATGAATTGGCGCCATTTGAAATTCGGTGTTCACCTCGTTTCAAACCACCAAATAGGAGAGTCACAAGAACTTCCCAACGTAAACAAAATTATACTTTTACGTCAACTGAATATAACAAGAAAAAGCAAAAGAGTAGTAATGGACGACGAAGAAGGCACAAGAATAAAAAGAAGATGGAAAAAACGCCTACAATAGATTTACACCAATATCTTATAAAGTGTCTTCCGAATTCCACTTTGGAAAAACCGTCTGAAAATGATTGTACACAGGTTAATTTATTGAATTCACAATTATTGTTATCATCAAGTAATAGACGTTTGAAAGAAATGAAGACAAGAAAAATAGATGGATCAGTAAACCGGAGTAGAAGTAAATATGCAAAAATACCGACTGTGAAGATAAATGAAGAAAAACTAGAAGAATCTGGAAAAGGAGGACGAGGAAGCTTGAGGAAATGTAAGATAGAATCATCCTTGAAGAAAAAGAGAAGAGAAAACAAGAAAGAAATCACAAAAATGAAAGGGGAAAGACCAACAGAAAATGAAAAAGCACAGTATTCGAAGAAAAACGAAACAAACATGGATGAATCCACAACAATTAAGGAAAAAAGACCACCGGAGTTAAAAACAACAAAGTATTTGAAGGAACAAGAAGAAAACATGGAGAAATCAACAAAAATGAAGAGAAAAAGAACATTGGAGGATAAAACAGCAAATAATTTGAAGGAAAAAGAAGAAAAAAACATGGAGAAATCGACAAAATTGGAAGAAGAAAGACTAACAGAAGATGAAAAAGAACAGCATTTGAAGGAAAAAGAAGAAAACATGGGGAAATCAACTAAAATGAAGGAAAAAAGATCAACGGAAGATGAAACAGCAAAGTGTTTGAAAGAAAAAAAAGACATGGGAAAATCAACAAAAATGAAGGGGAAAAGACCAACGGAAGATGAAACAGCAAAGTATTTGAAGGGAAAGGAAGAAAACATGGGAAAATCAACAAAAATAGAAGAAGAAAGACCAACAGAAGATGAAAAAGCACAGTATTCGATGAAAAACGAAACAAACATGGATGAATTCACAACAATTAAGAAAAAAAGACCACCGGAGGTTAAAACAGCAAAGTATTTTAAAAACATGGAGAAATCAACAAAAATGAAGGGGAAAAGACCAACGGAAGATGAAACAGCAAAGTATTTAAAAGAAAAAGAAGACATGGGAAAATCAACAAAAATGAAAGGTAAAAGATCAAGAAAAGATGAAAGAAAGAAGCATGTTATAAACATTACAAAGTATCTCAAGTTCACACCAAACAATGATTTGAAATCTGCTTTTAATCATTCACAGTCATCCTCATCAAGAAAACATTTTCCAACATGTATTGCCTATAAAAAATGCAATTGTGCCAATGAAGAAGGAAACGTATTACCAAGTATTTGGTCTGGAACTAGAGATAAGCTTTTGGAAAGTGTTGAGGTCAATTCGGTTTCTATGAAAAACAAACGTACTTCGTATGAAATTAGTTCTGAATCAACAAAAAGCAACAATGTTATTGACTTGACGCAAAATGTCGACAATGAAATTACACAGAAAACACCAGAAAGAGAATCTAGGTCACATGCTCATCTTAACAGTTGCACATTATCTTCAGTAAAAGAGAAGAAACCACCAAGCTCAAGGTCCAAACGCAACTTGAGTGTCACAAACTATTCGTCAGGTGACCACAATTTGACACGCCTTCATTCAACACCACGGGCTACACCGGTTCAGTATTTGAGAAGAAAATTAAAGATGGAAGATCTATGTAAATAATCGTATACTAGCCTAATAAAGGGCAATTTACACAGACGAGCGGTAACGGTAATACAAATATAGAATCTATGTTATTTCTTATGACCATTTATAATAACAATACCTGTAATTTTATTCGGCAAAAGTTCTTAAAAGTATGTTTTACATTTCATCTTGCCAGGAGCAAGTATAATAGGCATAAGCCCAAACAGAAAACTGCTCTTACTCCATTATTACTTATAAAATACAAAATAACAAAACTAAGTAGTACAAAATTAAAAACAAAACAAAGTTATAATGAGATACACCAATTAAAAATAAGCTGCATTGAATAAACAATTACAACTTAATATTTTTTTGTCAAATGTTTGGTGAGTTGGGCTTTAAAGTCTGAAATTGTAACACATTGCTACACACACACATAACGCAGAGCGGACAGGCGGTTTCTGCTCAGGATAGACAAAGATTCTACGTGGACAAGCTACGCGGTTTTCCGCTTAAGCTCGGTTCCACTAGCTACGCAACGCAAGGACGTAAGCACAACGTAAGTGATTTGACCAATCAAAAGCAATGAAGTATTCAAACAGTGGCTTGTCATTGGTCAACACGCTTGCGTTACGTTTACGTCTTTGCGTTACGTCCTAATGGGAACCAAGCTTTACCGTTCTTCTGTGTAAATTGCCTTTAACGTCGTAAAACATGAAGTTACGTTCGTCTCCAGCAATTGGTAGACGAAAGCTGTAACTCTGTTTTGAATCTGTAATTTCTTAGTTTTAATGAAGTGTAAATACATTTTTCTATGTAGAAATAAACATTCTATATTAAAGTAAATGAATTCGGCCGAATTTGGTTCCAAACCGAATCGGCCATGAGAGACACCATTCCAATGATTCCATAATAATGATTTCAAAATTAGGAAGATGATATTTGTTTATAGTATATTATAGTTTCTTACAGAATAGCTTGTGTAAAATGTCGTTATATTGCAAATATTCTCCATGATTTATTACAATTTAGTAGTGCTCAGTTTAAAAACTGCAATTTATTATTGTTTATATACAGATTCAGCACTTGCTTTAAGGAGTTTATTAAAGAAAATCCATTAATCTTAAAAAACGTAAAATCGGTGTAATTCTGATAAACATATTTACAATTAATGTATAGTTTAATGTATAGTTTGTATAGAATAACACTAATGTACATACATTTAGCATTTTTATCCGATTTTCGATATTGTATTTATAATATGTCCAGTTCCATAAGCAACTTCTGTAATACTTTCACATATGTATCACATGTGACTGGGTATCAATCCTATAAACCTAACCGTAACATAATACATGCACAACATGTGATACATATGTGCCTCTGTATTACAGGAGCTGCCATGATATACTGTGTATATATATATAGCCTATTATTTTTGTTAAATCTTGGTTCCCACTAGAACGTAACGCAAGGACGTAAACGCAACGCAAGCGTTTTAACCAATGACAAGCGAAGTTATAGACAGTTAGCAATCACAAGCGAATAAGCCATCGCTTGTGATTGGTCAATTCACTTGCGTTGCGTTACGTCCTTGCGTTGCGTCGCTAGTGGGAACCACGCTTTACAAGGGTTTCCTTTGACGTACTCGTGTATAAATATTGATGAATGTTAGACGAAATTTATTAAACCGCGTTTGGTGTTTTGCTTGTATGGGAAACAAAAACGTAGTTGCTCTGAAATATTTTACCAGACAGCACTGACATTGGGCAACGTTGCTGTTTTTGAGGTGGCATGTACTGTATATATAATATACATTTTCTTGCACGAATTTGTGTTTGTGTTATATTATAGTCCGGTGTTTAAAAGACCGGGTGTATCTAAATTGTAAATATAATGGTAAAATGGACATTGTTAATAATGCTGCCTTAACCAAATGAAAATATCTCGCGGCCATTAATAGTTATAAATATGACACTGCCTTCAGTAAACTCTCTCTGGGTTGTACTAATTATCAATTTTTATTTGTGTTACAGTCAGGCGTTTAAAAGACCGAGTGTATCTAAATTGTAAATATAATGGTAAAATGGACATTGTTAATATTGCTGCCTTAACCAAATGAAAATATCTCGCGGCCTTTAATAATTATAAATATGACACTGCCTACTTCAGTAAACTCTGGGCCGGTTGTGATAATTATGTTTATAGAAATATTCTGAATCTGAACACGTTTTAATTAAATGATTGAAACTTAGAACGTTTTGAATCTCTAAAAAGGTTTTTGTAGAGTTGACTTTAGCAGTCCTTATGTAAACATTTATTTTTGTAAAATGAGATAAAAACTAAATGGATACTGTATTTTAAATACTGTACTGTACAAGGAATTGGAGAAATTATTCTAAATCAAATAATTGTTCGTTATACTTTGCCTCTAAATCAGAGTCGCCCAGACTAACGTACTTTTATTTCTTATATTGATTTGTATTGTTTAAGGTTTGCATGGCGAAATATATATTGTACAGTATGCCACGATATTTACTGTACTTCTGAACAAACACAAATCTGTCGAGTTTCTCGCCGTTTCGATCAATATACTTTGATCGTCCTCAAGAGTAAGAATGCAGACAGTTCAAAACGGCATTCTCACTCCTGAGAACGATCACATATTTTCAAAACTAAATATAATATACCGGTACGTGGTGTAGGCATGTACCGATAACTTCTACAGGTATTAACATTTTGATTTGATTTTCAAATCTATTGATTAAACCATTCAACAGACATACTAATAATTTGTTATTTATTATTATTTAACCGTATTTGTGAGAACATGATTGATAGATTATTTTGTTTTAAGCTGATTCAATAAAAAGGGAACATCTACCACAGATGTCATTAAAATAAGCGCCAAACTAAACTCGAGCGGGTTATAATATTGTTATGAGGAGCGCCATCTCTAATTGTCTTTAATATGTTGCGTAAACGTCCAGTCCAAAAATTAAAGAAAAATTTTTTTTAGCAAATCACGTACGGAAATTCGCAAAAACTGCGGATTTGCCTCCTCTCCTCAAACCAATGACAATAATCGGTCGTTAAATTATGATTTTTGTTTTCTTCGCAAAGTGTCTGGGGGGTCACTTTTTCCCTCACCACAGTTTGTTGTTCTCGTTGACTGCACACATCACCAATCGGCTATACCACCTTCACAATACTTTATAATTGCTTTATACGGTAATCTATCATTCTAAGCATGATTAAAATGATATTTTTACACAACGGTTTGTTAATTTTCCAATATGAAACGCAAGTTACCTCCGGGGATAACTATAAACTCATGGCTTGTTTAATATCAAACATGCATTGAGAGGTAATAAAAACAATGTTAAGTAGGCCGCTGTTGATCGAATGTTCAGTTGATCGTTAGTGGCACGCGGAAAACGCGTACTAATACCGATACGCGCTCTTCAACTCTTGTGCGTTTTTATGATACGTATTTCCGTTGGTCAACGTTGTAGACTGGACATTACGATTACAAAATTATAATGAACCTGTCTCAATTAAATAGCAAGAACAAACGCATGCGCCAACCAAACCTTATAATCCCAACAAAGGGTCGATGTAGGCCTACTCAAATGTATATAGGCGTGGCGGCGTTTACTAGTACCATAAACTTTGGCACGCATTAGTAATGTTTGTTAGTGTGGTGATTTAATTTCTAATTTAAGTTCTATGAAATTCATAATTTGTAACATATTATCATACAAATCTTGTCGAGTTTATTGCTCGTATAATGTGTTAATATTAAACAGTATAACGTCATTAATATAATCAGTGTGATACAGAATCGAATATATCCCTCTCTTGACTATTAGCAATGCAAAGATCTGATTAAAAGCTCGTTATCAGCAATTACACAAATTGAACGTTAACTTAACATGAATTTGATTATATTTGTGTGTGTGCGATGGTAATGTTAAAGATGTATTGAACAAATAATTCTTTAAAAAATTGTTGTTGAATATTCCATTTTAATGTAACATAATAGTTACTTTTTTTGACCAAAAATTGGATCGAAAAAAAAGTATTTAAATTGTCAAATTGGCTGCCAGCCAATGGATTTACTTTTGTCATTTTATAAGTGAAAACATTTTTTTTTCCATGGAAGTGAACTTTATTAAAACTACAAAATAACATATTCAAAGTCTGATTTAATTAATCTTCATTTTTCATGTTTTTGGGGGACAATACATCTTTAAGCTCTGTCTACCTATCAAATTTTATGTATGATTTGCCCATATATGGAAATGATGATGTCATATCACTACCATATTTAGACATAGCACTACCATATTTAGGCATAGCACTACCATATTTGGCCACAGCACACTTTTTTGTCAAACTATAAGTGTGATAGTGAGACAGAGCTTTAAGATGAATTTAGTCGATCTGATAGATTATTTGGCCTGTTGTTGAGTAAAATAGACGAGGCTGCAACATACTAGACTTAAGTATGTAGTTTTTTTTATGGGGTTTCCGTCGGCATTTCGATTTTTGTTTAAATGTTAATTGTTTATGTACCGTAACATAGCTACCTGAATCATATCTGTATCACTTTATGTTTATTTTCTACATCCACCATAGCAATAATAACAATGTTCCAAGTATCTCACAAGAATTTACCAAGCTAAATAATAGTACAGTTTAGTTTTATTGTACACATTGTTCACTAACGACAAACATCGTTAACAAAACAAAATGTTTAATACTAATAATTTATTCCCGTTTGAAATTTGAAATTAGGCCCTATATATAGTAATTAATAATTATTATTATTGTGACGTCATTTTAATATCGAATTATATCAAATGGTTGTCATAGAAACTCATAACAGATGAGGGTCACTGTTATATTAAAATACTATATTATCCGCCGATTGGACAAGACGCATTTATGTGTGTTTCTTGCAACAATGTGTTGTCATGCGCAGAAGTATGTTTCTTGATTGGAATCAATATTATAGTCCTCATTTGAACGATTACGACTCTGCCATTCTGACGCGTACATTTGCGACGACGGATATTTATACCGTATAAGTCACGTATAGTACTATTAGTAGCCGATATACAGGACTTTTAATATGCATTTGCCAAGTACAACATCGGTTTTACTTTTTGTTGGCGTTTTAACTATCACGGGTAAGTTAATATTATTCATTAACCGCCGAGATGCGTGTTTGAATATTCATACAGTTATATGGAATACGAAAGTTAAATATTATCTGAAATGTTTAGACAGAATACATAGGCTAGTATGGAAGAAACTTATATCTTTCTTAAATAAACGTGTGGTTTTTCTTAATATTTACGCAAAAGCGATCGATGAGCACGTTCTGTGAGAATTAATTGAAGTTTGTATTGACATTGTTGCAAGTAATTAAAAGGAGAGAAGAATATTTGGCTGGCTAGTGGTTTGTAATTACGTAACAAATTAATTACTACCTGCGAGATAATAAAATTAATGCATCAGAGGGTAATACATCATCAGGTGGTACGGGAAAAAGGTTTTTTTGTTCTTGATGTTAATCGGTACGTCATAGTAATGAAGTATTATAAAACCAACCAACCAAGAACACGTAGACATACATTTGTTGACCGGTCATTCTCTTGTACAGCTCCATACTAAAGCTTGGTTCCCACTAGAACGTAACGCAAGGACGTAAACGCAACGCAAGCGTTTTAACCAATGACAAGCGAAGTTATAGACAGTTAGCAATCACAAGCGAATAAGCCATCGCTTGTGATTGGTCAATTCACTTGCGTTGCGTTACGTCCTTGTGTTGCGTCGCTAGTGGGAACCACGCTTTATGAAATACTCTTTCACAATCATTCAAGAATGCCAATTATATTAACATCTTCAAACAGTTGCTGAAAACCCATCTCTTTCGCATAGCATATGAAATGACGTAATTTCCATCTAGTTCGTAGCGCGTTAAAGCCTCGTTCCCACCAGAACGTAACGCAAGGACGTAAACGCAACGCAAGCGTTTTAACCAATGACAAGTGAAGTTATAGACAGTTAGCAATCACAAGCGAATAAGCCATCGCTTGTGATTTGGTCAATTCACTTGCGTTGCGTTACGTCCTTGTGTTGCGTCGCTAGTGGGAACCACGCTTAAGAGACAATTTAATTTGATTAGGCGCTATAAAAAGGACAATTATTATTAATAATAATGATTTTTATAGCTTCAATTTCAATTTGTTATTTCAAATATCGTTTGAAATATTTGAAAGCTGGTGTTTAGGGGACGACGGATTTGAGGGAGTGGGGTGGGGTGGGTGGGGGGGGGGGAGGATGCGTAATGAATTTAGGGTTCTAGTGGAAGCTAATATATGACAGGTCCATTTTCAGCACAACAGCATAACACAGAGACCAGTAATGCCTAATTTTACAAAGGGAATGGTAACAGAAAAGAAGATATTTTGCAATTATCAATTGGCATTGTAAGGTAGCTCCTAAAAATAGAATATATATATATATATATATATATATATATATGTCTATAATGACGTCTATTGTGTAATTTAGCCCATGCATGGTAAAATTATGTAATTTTATTATGTAATGCAATTTCCACAAGAAAGCGTGAGTCTTAGAATATTGGATAATGACTTTTCGAATACACGTCACACTGGGTAAAGGTGTAGGGTCTCTAACCAGAGACATTGCCCAATTTCTGAAAGCTAGAGATTGCTGCGCGGTTATCCAAATTAAACAACCTTTAAGTATAAAATTATCAATTCACTTAATCTATCGTATTCGTTTTCCTATCCCCAATCCTGTTCCTTACAAACATTCATATAAGATGTACTGAATGCAAAGAACTCATTCCACATAATTTCACGTAATTAAGTAGTTTGATCACGTGCTCGATGAGTCACGGCGCACTACAAATTTGTCATACCAAATGACGAATTATTACTAACCTTTTATCTTTAATTTGAAGAAGAGTATTATTAAGCTCTGTCTGCACTATCAAATTTTATGTGATGTGCCCATATATGGACAGGATAGATGTTGTCATATCACTACCATATTTAGGCACATTACACTTTTTTTGTTTGATAGTGTAGACAGAGCTTTAGAATAATAACATAAAAAAAAAGGAAAGAGCACTTTTCTTATTATAAAGAAACTGGAACCTTGGCCATCGGAGTGGTCTTGTTTTTAGTCGGTCGGTTGGTCGGTTGGTAAACACTAACTCAAATTTGCGCACGCGATCGACTGCAGCCATGTATATGGCCTTGTTTAATATACTTACAGTGTATATATTGACATATGTATGCAACTCTAACGCTAAAGATATATTGCTAGTTTAAATATCTATATATTGTTGTTTTTAATAGGCTTGTTGACGACTTAATGTCAACATTTTTATTTCTACTAACCAACCTTCGGTCTGTACGCTTGTTATTCATGTTTGCCATTCATCGTACATAATCCAATACAGACGTGTTGATTGAAAATATTAATTACGCCGTCAAATTATTTTATTACCACCCGGTTCGTGCTCGAATAATTGAACATTGGATTTGTATGTGTATATGAAGTAATATAATCCTATGACTTAACGTTGCTCCTCCGGCATTAGCAATATTTAACAACATTTTCTAATATACTTGTTCAAGTCTATCGCCTAATTTATCACCGGTCACAATCAATATTAAGTGTAATTAAAAATAAGCGTACTATAACATTATTGTGCTTTTTGAATAATAGTCTATTCTCATGATAACCTTAAATAACCTAAACCGTAGCTTAAAGTTGTGTAAATTAACTTGCTACTACGTAAATATAATGTGCTACACGTAAACGTATGCTACACGTCTAGGGTCTGCTTCTCGCAAATGTAGCATGTCTATGACATTATTGTGTATTCTTGAATAACAGTCTATTTCAGGATAACCTTAACTAACCTGGACTGTACTTAGATTTGTGTGCTACATGTAAAATTAACTTGCTACATTGCGTAAATATAATGTGCCACACGTGAACGTATGCTACACGTCTGCTTCTCGTAAATGTAGCATGTCTTAGTACGTAGTGTGCATAATAATGTTTGTATGAAACATGGTGTGCTACATGTAAATATATGTGCCACACGTAAACGTATGCTACACGTCTAGGGTCTGTTTCTCGTAAATGTAGCATGTCTTAGTACGGTAGTGTGCATATGGCCATTTGTGTAGAAAACATTGTGTGCTACACGTAAGTATTAGTGAGCTACACGTAAGTATTAGTGTGCTACACGTAAGTATTAGTGTGCTACACGTAAGTATTAGTGTGCTACACGTAAGTATTAGTGAGCTACACGTAAGTATTAGTGTGCTACACGTAAGTATTAGTGTGCTACACGTGAGTATTAGTGTTCTACACGTAAGTATTAGTGTGCTACACGTAATAATTAGTGTGCTACACGTAAGTATTAGTGTGCTACACGTAGTCATGTGGTACAGATAAAACAATATTTTATTTTTAATAGCTATATTATAGTAGCCTGATCCTCGTACTTAGTAGACCGGGAATGCGCATGTCCCATGACGTAAACATCGTGTGCTACTAAGTCATCAACCTTCTACACGAAAGTGTGCCCGCACGTAAACTCAGTGTGCTACAGGCAAAACTAGTCTAGTCTTCGTAGACAGTATTATTATATACAGTGGTACGTGTGTATGTGTGACCAAGGCATCTGTGTGCTCCCGCAAATAGATTGTGCGACCCTTAAACTATACTTACATACACGGAACGTATACGGTATGGTATCCGTAACAGTAAATCGCGCCGACGTAAACGTGGTGTACTATGCGTAATAATTGTATAAACTGACGACATGGCCTTAAAGTGACCCTTCAATGCTCTAGGCAACTGTACGTAGGCACATCAGCGTATTCAACCTGCTTTTGGTCTTAGTTAAACAAGATGTACTACATGTTCGGCTTTGCGATAAGTCTCTGTGACATTTCGATTCATCTTATATACAGTGCATTAAGTCAGTTTAACAACGCCGTGCTTACAACTATGTAATATATACTGATAATGCTATGTTTTTTATACCTATAATATTCTTCATCATGCATTCTACGACTACATTCGACTGATGATGAGAATATGTTTTAATGTATATCAAAATACGGAGAGGAAATATATACGTTGATTTGTATTTGTGAACGTACGTAATGCCAGGTGTACATCCATCATCTAGGCTTACATTATTAATATACATTTCAAATAAAAAATGGTTACAATGGTCAATTCGTTAAAGCTCGACATAAAGACGTTTTTATCTAAACTGTAAAATCATCAAAAATATTACGATTTTTTTAATGGCATGGGCACATAATAAGGAAGGATACAATGCAATACAATGATCATAAATATGATATTATATTATAACATAGTCTGTGCCGAACACAGGAACGTGATTGGACGAAATGGTGACCACTGATCCGAGAGGATCAAAATTGATATATCGCGTCTGACGTCACAAGATAAGCATTATCTTAGGATTATATTTTCCCTCGATATATATTATTTCCGTTGATAAAAATAAAATTCTCTCGGAGATGTCTAATATTATATTTCACCCATAGGCAGGTAATGTCTGTATAATTGTCCCTTCTAGATTGTATCCAAGCATTGTATGTCGTTACCCTATCTAGACGATATATCCAAGAATTGTATGTTAACAATCAAAGTGTGTTTATAACCAATCGAGTATGCAACAGGCGTCCGCAAGTTGCCACTAGCACGATCGATGTTATTTAAACACAAGCCGAATATAAGGCGTTACTTCGTTGTACATGGCGAAGGTTAATTCTTTATTATACATCAGATCTGTATACTGTATAGATATCGACCCAATCTACATAAAAAAGGAAAGTTTACTCTAAGACATTGGCTTCTCATGGTTGTACATGGTTAATATGCCTATTAAATACGCGCCATTTCGTCATCTTCAAAGACGTCAAATTATTGGCTGAACCTCACTCCCCTCACAGATCTTGTTTATTTATTTATTTTTAAATCATTTTCTAATAAATTTTGTACATAGGTATACTATATCATACTAAAAATGTATGAAATGAATTCAATCTCAAGTTCAAATCTAAACTCATCCCGTCCCCCACTTAAGCCTCAATTCACTGACATTACACAATGATTACGAGCAAGTGGCGGCCAATCCGAATTGTCGCTTGTGATTGGTCGAATTAATTGCATAATCAAATGCAAATACGGGATTGCACCTGGGTATGCGATTATTCAACGTTTTTTGTGTTACCCATTTACTTTTGTTATCTCAAGTAAACAGTCTCATGTAAGCAAACAGCTATTACAGGGAGGTGGTAGGCCTAATAAGATTCCGACTGAAGCGTAAGCCTACTAAGAAGCCAGCATTATTGTCGTCACATTAAGGTGTGCTTTTGAAAGAAAAATGCAATGAGGTGGGTTTTTGTTAGGCCTAGGTAGACTTGCCTTAAGTATTTAGTTATTGCTTTTTATGTTAGTCGATATTTGTCTGAAAATACTAAGGTTACGAGCTCAAGTTGTATACGTATGAAACGCCATATGTGCAGAATCATCATGAGGGCCTATCTTTTTACTGTTAAAATTAAGTAAACACTCCGCCTAGAACCTAGACTAACGCCTAGCAGAGAATTAATTAAGTAATTTCGCTCTCCCTGCGCCTAAGCATACGCAGGTAGACATGCGAGTGTTACAATAGTATCTCTTGGGCCTTGTTAAGAGTCTGGATGGTTATACTTAGTTTATCATTATTTCACGTACTTATCTTATATGTCAATGTATGCGATAAATAAATACATGTCCGTTCTTGGAAACAAAAGCAATTAAAACAATTCAGACTATTATCCCTGGTGCAATATTTGCGTGGTCAATGCACCAAATTATAAATACTTTTGTTATAGTTTAACACCTGAGACGAGTAGTAATTATTACTCATGGTTTTCGACAAAATGTGTGCTACGCACAAACGCTGACGCTGTGATAACTGTACAACGTTGACCATATACAATTGATTAATTATACAGTGGGGAATTCAGGTGGCTGTTCTTAAGGCGCGCGCTCAATATTGAGGTTTATTATAATAATGGCAGATTATAACAAAGGATTAATGATAAAAAAAATATGAGATTATGAGATTAACAAAGGTTGGGTAAGCTACAACAGAAATAACACACTCCACGCATATTTACTATTAGCGGTTATTCAATTCAATTATGGTTTATTATTTGCAGAATAATCTGAATTGCGCCAAATTTACATTATACAGTTATATAAAAAGCATAACAACATTTTTAAATTTCAACTGACTATGGCATTTGGCAGTATTTTCCTGTGTCATTTAGGGACACATCTTACACTGTATCACAAAATATGTCTGTGAGAAATACTCACAGTTACATGATTTGCATTTTCTCGTTTTAACAATTAACATCTAATATATTGATAAGTTTAGGCATACCACCTTCGACGAAGGCATGATTGAGGAGGAGAGCACGATTAATTATAGCTACGTTGATTACAATACTACCGTTGAATGGATTTTCTAATTGTGGAAACCATATGTGGTAGACCTTCGAATTATATTAGTGTTTATTGAAAATGCACATATTACCGGATATGTATTTATACGCCACGTTTGTCTTATTATACGCTGAAAGCTTTACTTGAAGATCAGACTGTATTTAAAGTATGATCATAATAGCGCATAATTTTGACGATATAAACTACAGCTCTGTCTACTATCAAACTTTATGTGACAAAAAAATGTGATGTACCCAAATATGGACATGATGATATCATATCACTACCATATTTAAGCATACTGACGTATTACTACCATAATTTGATATTTGACTTGTACATCACATTTTTGTCACATAAAGCCTGATCAGGGAGTTGTTATTAGTAACAACTCCCTGGCCTGATAGTGTAGACAGAGCTCAACAACTTTGTTAAATTAAAACATTAAAAAAAATCCTGGTACCATTCCTGGTAGCAGATCAAAGTTGTATTGTTGCCGAGAACATTTTTGTTATAACACAATGAAGAATTGAGATATAAAATTAATCGGTATCGTTGTTTCCAAATGTGGTGATCTTTTGTATGCCTACACAATGACAAATTATATTATAATCTGACAAAATTAAATACAAAGTATAAATATAAATTAATGTGAAAACAATTTCATCTCAACAATGTTGTCTCGGGTATTTGGTAAAATCATGAGCCTATCTAATGTATAGGTTCATAAATTTATTAACAAAAAATAAAAGTGAACTTAGCTTCGGGTACCACTACAACAGCCTGACGTTTAGTCTGTGTATACAGTACAGTACATTACATTTTGTTTTATACTTATCGTATTTTATGATTGAAATGAAATTTAATAATGATTTGTTTTTTTAGGATATGGGAAACCAGTATCTGAACCGGAAGGAGTTGCGGAAGGCACTGACACGACAGATGCGGTAAGCTATGTTTCATGTTTTTCATTATACATTACTCATAATTGAGGATTTCTAGGGCCATCTAAGTTCAGTTCACGTTACACGATAAATGTACATACTATAGCCTTAAAAGCATTTAACGAATTACCGTAGATATGCATAATAACATAGAAAGTTTGATAAATTTGTGACGAATTCTTTATGTTGTTAATCAATCATGCGTGACAGCCTAATGTAATTTTTAACTTAAAAGGGGAGCATAATTATATTATATAAAAGGGTTATTATATCATATAAAAAGGTTATTAATTAAAGGAAAGCCATCTGTTTATATTACAAATTAATGAATTGGTGACTTCAGTACACAATGTACGTTGTGCAATATATCGTGACTATTGTATCTCAACAATTGATTAATGTATGTATTGGGCCTAATTTTCCGAATGTCGGAGTTAACATTTGAAGAATTTAATTGCAAGATTCCGAGTGTATAAGGCTATTGTTAGCTATTCAAATGCTAAACATGAACTATTGTTTTAACGTAGAACAGTACTCTGTGTTTGAGATAAATTGAGCTCCGCCCACTTCTCTTCTCTCTATCCTGAACTCCAGCATATTAAACTCAAATCAGAGTGTTTTGTACATTTATTATAACGTCTGATGGTAAGCTTGGAGTGGGGTAGAAATTGGTATTTATGAGTTTAAGGAAGGGACATTATGCTACAAAACTGCTCTTTATGGTTTCGTTTCTGTGTTGCCTACATTTTAAAAGGTTCTAGTTCAAATCGTCAGCTGCGTTGTAGGCCTATCAATACATTATACGTCTTGCCTTTATGTGACAAGGATTTATGTTTGTAGAGAAGGCTTTGCATAAAATTCCTCTTACAGCAATTTCTCAACAGTAACGGACCCTTATATGACTAGGATCTGACAAGTTACATTAATTGCATAGGATTGATCATGGGTTTTCGCAATCTAATAAGTGCTTAAAAACCACGATATAGAAATATTATTTCTGAAACTCGAGTCAGAATACGAATAGAAGGGGGTTTTTATACTTGCCTGAATCCAGTCGATTCGAGTATCATATCTAGTGAAAATAATCATTCTGCAGTATCGTGTCTTCTGACGGAAACAGGCTTAGGCCCTATACTAAGTAATACTCTCACTATAAAACTGACTAGCCCACAGTACCCCATGGGATGAAGATTGTTGTAAGAAAGAGCACAATCAACATACCGCTCTATAGTCTGGGTTCCAGACGGACCTAATATTAGTAAAAATATAAATATTTTGGCACATACGTATACTATACTTGAGGTTGTATTTTCAGACAAAAATCGAAACGTCGACTGGTGGACTAAAATAAAAAAGACAATAAATACAGACTTGGGGCAAGTCTAGATACCGCTCGAGTAGGCCTAATGCATTTTAATTATTACAATAAAAATTCTACTTGAATAATTCCTATCATAATCCGACGACTGATTATCTTCATTATTACTCATAACATCGTTAAAAAGTGGTTTACGATTCTAAGTAGATAGACTTCGAGCGATTTATACTCTAATTATTCAGGCCTCCTATCATTTAAATACATTCTGCTTACTTTTTAACCTGCAATTATTATGTTTAAAAAGAAAAAGAATAAACCTTTATTCTTTCACTGTTATTGGCAGAAAAAATTAGCGTATATGTTAAAACATTTTCCCCGAGAAAACAGTGGTGTATAATATTATAATTGTTGAGGTTTCCTACCATTTAAATACATTCTGCCTACTTTTAAATCTGATTATATGAAATTATTATGGTTAATATAAAAGAATAAACCTTAGGCCTATATATTATTCTTCAACTGCTATATTGGCAGAAAATAGCAAGAAATTACACGCTGAAACATTTTCCCTGCGAAAACAGCGGTATTATAATATTATATAACATATATATATATTAATAGAATATTTTTACAATTCATGAATAAGCCATGGTAAATGAAAGGGTTATTGTTCTTTTTTAGCACAAAATCACTAAAACGCTGCTGATTCATATACATTTACAGTTATTATTAAGTAACAGCGGTGTTAGAAAAGACACTCAATTACTCGAGAAAATTGTACGAATTAGCGGGAAACTGATTCTGAATAATACATACATAAATTACTTATTT
The DNA here is from genome assembly GCF_964355755.1 of Antedon mediterranea. NCBI lineage: Eukaryota > Metazoa > Echinodermata > Crinoidea > Comatulida > Antedonidae > Antedon > Antedon mediterranea. Next base: position 2,131,195 of record NC_092679.1, on the reverse strand, counting down.
TCCAAGGATGGAACGCTTAACAGAATTCCTGGTTAGAATATGTTTTATATCGATTTATGATATTTTCGAAAGAAGAAGAAGCAGAAAAGGAGACGTTTGGTGGATAAACGAGGACAACCCCCTTGAAAATGCACGAGGATATCATCAATAAGTTAATGAGAGATTTAAAAAAGCCAGGTTTTGCCGTGCCAACTAAACACACCCAACCCCTCCCATTCATTGTTATCCCTTGGAAATTATTGGTCAGTTGCGTTTTTTATTTATCAATACAGTATTATGTTTTATTAAACTTGTGTCGATCGTCGGCCTGTCTGTCATATATTCTTATACGTTGGATGTGATTACTATTTATTGTTGTCAAATGGAAAACCAGAATAATTTAAGAATATATTTACTTAAGGTCATAGGATGGCATAATTAATTTCTGTGCGCATTTTTTTAGCGTTGGACGCAGTGCATTTTGCTTTTGCGTTTGCGTTGATAACTTAACTCGTCCCAAATGGCGAGTTTAAATCTAGTTTTAAGCTCTCTCTACACTATCATACTAATTTGACCAAAGGGAAAATATGATGTGCCCAAATATGGTAGTGGTATGCTTTAATATGGTAGTGGGATATGACATCATCGTGTCCATATATGGGCACATCACATATAACATATAATCACTATCATTTCATATATTTTCAAATAAAATTTGACAGTGTAGACAGAGCTTTCATTACATTAGGATATTCATACAAAGAACAAGTAATGATTAATCTATGCAAAGAAATAGGTTATATTCACGAAGATGACACCTCACATAGTGATAAAGAATGGGATTAAGCATATCAACATATATAGTATGAAATTATTATGCCTAATATAACGAATATTATGGGCGGCCATTAAAGTCAAAATGTGTAGCAAAAGAACGCTGTACAGGCCGTACAATAAAAGTACAGTTAACAACCGAATACATCATAGAAAACGGAACATAAATTAGGATACATTTTATTATAACGCATCTTATTGTATGATTCTGTTTATATATAAATCAATAAATATAATACTGTGCATATTGAATGGTAAAATAGGCTAGTTCTGAATAACAACATTTTAATGAGTGAGTGAATCATGATTATGAATACTAAAACAATTAATTAAATGAAGAAAAGGCAACGACTGAGTGATAGATGCGTCTAATATACAACATTGTCAACAATTATGACCAATGGCTCATCAAGAAAAAACCATGACAGTTTTCTAGGCCAATGTCAAAACATCAGCTAATGTAGTGAATGACTGGATGTGGCAGCAGAACCAGTCATCGCGACTAATTGATAAGCTGACGAGACATTTGGAAAACATATTAGAGGCCTAAAAGCTAGCTAGAAGCTTTCATCTATAAGTAACGTGATACACGATTTATGTCTATTATTAAAGTAGAATTTATAGTATGAAAGTAATATTACATATAAAATGAAAAAACAAAATATTCTCACTCAATAAATCAATCAATAAATCAATCAATAAATCAATCAATCAATTAATCAATAACATTTATTTCTTTTTCTTTTTCAAGGTAACAAAAATAAAAATGTTGACATATATAATAAAGACGCAAAGCAAAGCAATACAATTTGAAGGTCTCCTACTGAGATATCGTCTGCCGGCCTCCCGCACTGAACGATTCTGCTCTCCTTCCTTTCTCCTACTGAGATATCGTCTGCCGGCCTCCCGCACTGAACGATATCTTCTCTCCTTCCTTTCTCCTACTGAGATATCGTCTGCCGGCCTCCCGCACTGAACGATATCTTCTCTCCTTCCTTCTCCACAAGCCATTACACTTTTTAACAACAATTACAAACGATGATAATTATGAGAAATATACTGTAAATAGTTTGCATTTTATTGTTTATATAGCTAAAATTTATTATAGCTATTATGTTTATTGAATATAGCTCTGCTAACTTTTCTGGCTGTTTTACTTTATCGTTTTGATTTAGCTTTTCGCTTCTTTTTTTTGTATCTTCATTGAGATCCGGCCACTAATACCCACAGCATTGTCATTTTTTTCAGTAATTTGCCTTTGGATTTATACATATTATATATATAAAAACACATTAGGCAATGAACATTAATTCGAAACCGCCCGGTGATATACATATATCCAATAAGTTTTATTGTAATTTCAATTGTATTGTAATTGCTGTTCTGTAATTTTTAATGCAAGCAATGGAATTTCCAGAAATGGATTAGATTAAAGTTTGAATCTTGAATCTTTAAGAAAAACATCATATTGATGTTTAATTTAACGTACAGAAACAAAACAAAACAGACAGACAGACAAGAAAACAAACAAGCAAAGCATAAAAAGACTATTAATATCATGGAAGCACAGAAAACAAAAATAAATGTATTTGTTCCTTTTTTCGCGATATTGCAATTTATTTTTGGAGTAGGATTTATTTTAGTTTAAAATAAAATTGTTTTCCCTGCTAAAATGTTCTAAATACAATAGGCCTAAAGAAGAAAGTAAGAAATAATTGACATTATTATTACATTTTCTTCTTTTAGAAATTGAACAATTGCGCTGCTGATGTCATAAGATTGATAGCACAGCAGGAAAAATCACACCAAATGGACCTCTCGGGTGTAAGTGAAGAGTGTCTTGAAATGGTAAACGGAGGTAAGATTTTGAAATGAATTAAATTATCGAAATACGGTACCATTATCATCATCATCTGCATCCTTTGCATTCTGTTATCATGGATCCGTGTTGTCATCAATAATCATCAGAAATTCCAAATAATAGTTATTATCCGAACCGTCTTTTGATAGGTCCAATCCTACGTTACGCGGCGTCCTTGCGTTGCGTTGTTAAAGCTTGGTTCCCACTAGAACGTAACGCAAGGACGTAAACGCAACGCAAGCGTTTCAACCAATGACAAGCGAAGTTATAGACAGTTAGCAATCACAAGCGAATAAGCCATCGCTTGTGATTGGTCAATTCACTTGCGTTGCGTTACGTCCTTGTGTTGCGTCGCTAGTGGGAACCACGCTTTAGAGCCATATATATGGCTCTGGCGTTGTTGAAGCATGGTGGTCGGTGAACTACGCTTATTCGTCACGCAGTCGTTGACGTACGCTTGTTTCCTACAACCACGCAACGCAGGGACGTAAGAGCAACGCAAGCGAGTTGACCCTGATAGTTCAAAACAATCTATCGCTTGTCATTTATCAAATTGCTTACGTTTGCGTTACGTCCTAGTTGGAACCAAGCTTTATTTTTACTACCGCCGTGTTTCTCAACACTGGTGTTAAGCCTCCTACATTATCAAAACCATTCTTGTAATACATCATATTTCTGTTGCATAAGTATGTGCACATTTGACAGTTGGCTTTAACATCACTGCAATCGATATGCCATAAGGATTAGAGTTTCATCTAAACCAGTATCATGTTGAATTCTAAAAGCTATTTCAATCAGGAATGTAACATAACAATGAAAATAAAATCAATATTACATAACATTTTATAACAGCTCTTATAAAACGGTTTACAAATGTTTGTTTCAGATTCAGAATATAATTTAGCGGCGTATTATTAATTTATAGTCTTCAAAAATTAATCAAAAATTGTTCTCTAGTCAATTCACTTCACAATTTGTAAACGTATTTTGGGCAAAGTCAGCAGGACCACAATGTCAGCAAACTGGAACACCTATAAGATATTTTCTTATTATTTGTTAATGATGTTACGGCACTTTCTTTGCAGCAATGAAATACGTAAAAGAATTGGGCGATAGTTCGCCTTCCGTCGTTCAGAGCAAAAGGAATAAGGATGAAGGTAGTGGAGACGGTGCTCTTGCAGAAGGAGAGAGCAGTGTTAGTGGATGGCTACCAGATTCGGGCGAATGGAAGAACACTGTAGATAATGTCCTGTATCATCTATTAAAAGCTTTGGAGTTTGAACATCAGAAGCTTCAGAAAACTTTGAAATGGGTCGCAGAACTTCAAAACAACCAGAATCAGTTGGCCAAAGGTGATTGGATGAAAATATAATTTGTATTCTGTATATTATTATAGATACCTTTATTATAGATACATTTAAATTACACGTATGCCTTACATAAGAATAAAGTAAATAATGGTAAAATATCAATTGTAATAACGCATGACTGATGAACTATGAACTATGCAGCGAGTCATATCAGCAACAATCTTATTTAACAGTAAAATGTTGATTCAAACAACAATTATAAAAAGGGAACTTATTTATTATTTGTCTCAATGTCTCAAATTTTCTACAGGTAAAGATCTGATACCTGGTGAAATGTTGGAACAAAATGACGTCACGAAACAAAATAATAGAGGACAAGAAAAAACTCCAGCTGATCGAAGTAAGTTAACAAGTTAGTCATCTTATTCCCGATTGCTTTGGCCATATTGCATCTGTCTTATGTATTACATCACTTATGGAAAAATATAACTGGTCTTGTAACCTAAATTTATATTGCTATATATTTCAGTGAAGGACTTTTACAACGAGTTAAAACCGGGTGAATTTCGTGGACTGAAAAACAAACCCTCATCATTTACGTGGAATAATAAACAAGAGCTTATAAATGGAGATTCAGCAAGTGACGAGGAATATGATGAAGAATCAGCCAGTGAGATTCCTGCAGAAGATACCGATGATGCTAACTTAGAAGACTCCGCAAGTGAAACACCGGCAGAAGATAGGCCTACCGATGACGCTAACATAGAAGATTCAGCAAGTGAAACACCGGCAGAAGATACCGATGACGCTAACATAGAAGATTCCGCAAGTGAAACACCGGCAGAACAAAATAAATTACAAGGAGAGGAAACTGATGGAGAAGATTCCGCCAGTGAAACGCCTGCAGAAGATTCCGCCAGTGAAACGCCTGCAGAAGACACCGAAGAAGTTGACGACAGTGAGAATACAGAAGATGGAATTGATAGGGACGATTCTGCGAGTGAAACACCAGCAGAGGAAAATGGAGAAGATTCTGCGAGTGAAATACCAGCAGAGGAAAATGGAGAAGATTCTGCCAGCGAAACACCAGCAGAACAAAATGAAGGTGATTCTGCGAGTGAAATCCCAGCAGAGGAAAGTGGAGAAGACTCTGCCAGCGAAACACCAGCAGAGGAAAATGTAGAAGACTCTGCCAGCGAAACATCAGCAGAGGAAAATGGCGAAGATTCTGCGAGTGAAATACCAGCAGAAAAAAATAGAGAAGAATCTGCCAGCGAAACACCAGCAGAGGAGAATGAAGAAGATTCTGCCAGCGAAATACCAGGAGAGGAAAATGGAGAAGACTCTGCCAGCGAAACACCAGCAGAGGAAAATGGGAATGATTCTGCGAGTGAAATACCAGCAGAAGAAAAGCATATGGCAATGAATACACATAACTTTGGAAGTAAAGGAAGATCTAATAGAATCAGCAATAACTTTCAAACAAACCAAAAAATAAAAGAAAATAATAATTTTGAAAAGACTGGTGATAATTTAATACGAGAAGGTAATGAGAACAATGAATTTTACGATGATGTAAAAAGACAACCTGAGGTTGTACTTAAAGACGAACAAGTAGACGACAACCAAGATTCGTCATCATTTTCATCTGACAACGAAGAAGAAAACGAACAAGATCTTTCGGGAAGTAATGAAAACATAAAGGTAAGATTAAGTATTAATACAAATCGTAGTGATGATATCAAAGGAGCTTGACGGCCAAACAATACAAAAGCTCAAAAGCTATAGTAACCATGGAGAGAAACCGTTCAATATGGCTGCAGCAATCGACCAATCAGATTGAACAGTTTGCAGTACTGCGCATGCGTTAAATAGATAATCGGTACAATCTTACTTTAAAGATGTATTGTCCCCCTGAAAAAATAAATTTTTACAATTTGTTTGTTGAATATGCCATTTTAATGTCACATAATAGTTATTCACTTTCACCAAAAATCGAGAAAAAAAATTATTTACCTGAAAAAACTGTAATTTGGAGCAAAAAATAGTCAAATTGGCTGCCAGCCAATGGGTTTTTGATTGAATTTAACTGTTTATTTTGTCATTTTATAAGTGAAAACATTATTTTTTCTGGATATTTTTCTACGGAAGTAATTAACTTTGTTAAAATTACAAAATGGCATATTCGAGGTTTGATTTTAATAATCTTCATTTTTCATGTTTTTGTGGAGACAATACATCTTTAATGTAAAATTCTTCAATTAACTGTGTGCTGGTGGTTTCAAACCGCGTTCCGAAGGATTAGGCTTGGTTCGTAAGCGCAACTCAAGCGAGGAACAATTTCAAGCGACAGGTTGAATATAATATATTGATTGCGATTGGTCAAATAGCTTACCTTGCGCTTACGTCATTGCGTTGCGTCTCCAAAGTGTGAGCCAAGCTCCCAAGATATTTCCGGTATTATTACCATTTCGTAGATGGGTACACTATCAGCTATTTTTAACAATATTATTTTCTAATTAATATAGCTAAACTTTCGGTGACCGATAGAACTTAATATACTAAAAATAAATATTGAACTTGACGCATGAAATAGACACCTAAGGCGTGTAACAATGTACACATGTTATTATACTGTAATTGAGCCGTTTTCTTGATAATAGAAAATTTGCAATTTTGCAAAAAAAAAACAAACTGTGAATCGCCAAATTGGTTCTGTCGATTGTCGGATCGAATGTCGGGCAATGTTCTTTGCATCGGACATTTCTAAATGGCAACGAAACTTGATATTTCAAATTAAACTGCTCCTTTGTAATAATTAATATTACTTGTAAATAACATATTTATAAATATATTTTTGAATTTACAAAACATCAAGATATTAAACATAATACAAATTAATTTAAAGAAACATATAATATTTGTTTCATTTTGTATGCGTGGATTGAGGAGGCTAGGCCTATACCAGGGAAAAGTGAAATTGCATTATCTTCCCTGCCTGTACAATGCTTTTAAAGGCCAGGTGCGGGCAAAAAATTTCTATTGATCATACATTCCAATAATTATCGATCTATAGTTTCCCCTATGCTTCATAATTTTTGGGATTTTATTTGTGTTACACGAGTTTGTTGAAAATAAGCACTTTCTTATCAGTGGGGGGATAGTTCAAATTACACAGTAAAATATCTATTCGTTTGTGTACACACATTTTGTAAATAGAGAGGCATTTTAAAAAGCTATGAAAAATAAACGGTGTGGTAAAAACTTCAAAATTTATTTTCATGCTATAGCAAAATTATCCACATCTTTTTTCACCGTCTAGGGAGTCACCAGACATGTTATACATTAGGTTAACTACCTAACTACTGAAAAAAAGTCTTCCTGGTTTTTATGGAAGAATTTTGCCAAAGTTTGTATTTGACCATATTAAGTGAAATTCATGTTTTTTCGTCTCGATTTCTGTTACAAATATTTGATTTATGTACAATTAACCAAATATTAAATTTAAAATTCATGCCTGTACCTAAGCTTTAAATTTATATCTGGCGATAGGGCCTCTATACAGAGATTTGACTTCAAGATTGACTGGGCAAGTGATTGATTCAGTCAGCCTCATTGGTTTATTGTAAGATCGGATTGACTTTTTGAAAGATTATCTGATTTATCATAGCAAGAATTAAGAGACTGTCATTGGTTGATTTACTGTTGCTTTATTGCTATGTTACAGGACACGGTCGTAAATGAATTGAAGGGCCTTCGGAGTGGAAATAACCAGGAATCCAAGAAGATGATAGTGGACGCACTCAAGAAGTTGTCAATGAAAAAAACACAAACTTAGAGAGGCCTACTGAAATGAGAATGCATACAAGTGACGTCATCAAGTGACTTAAAATAAAAATAAACGGACAATATCATTAAACAGATGAAAATGACGTCAGAAGAAACCGAAATATGTGCGATTCAAAATATCAGATGAAAAATATAAACAATCATGTGATTCATCGGACTATATCTGTGTGACAAAACAAATCACATAAATAAAGCATAAATGCCCATAAGAGTCTGAAAATATACAAAAATAATATGTATTCTTATGTATTAGCTTTTTTTAAACTAGAACTTAATTGTTTTATGTATATTTTTCTTATTTATCTGTCTCGTATTATTCCATTCCAGCACCATTATTATACGCTCTCGGAAATTAAACACAGTTTTTAAGTTGATTTAAAATTATCAAAGTTTCAAGTTGTGATTTGGAATTTCGTTTGTGCTTCTAAATTATATAAGTTATTATAGTATGGACGTACACGCGACGCAATAATTTTGACCAATCACAGGCGACAGTTAGGACGATCAGTCGTTTGTAATTGGTGGTTGCAAAGCGGGTTTATATGTTAAGTATTACTGTACGGTTTATTACACACGTTACGAAAATGTAAAGTATGTTTATATTGTCAATTATTGAACAGAGAATAAATATAATACATGTATTCTGTTACTGTCTGTGTATTTTAGTATGAAAGTAGGCGGGGCTTAACCTATAAGGCGGGGCTTAACCTATAAGGCGGGGCTTAACCTATAAGGCGGGGCTTAACCTATTAAGCAGGGCTAGAAATAAATAGAACCAGCCGATTATAAATAATTTTAATCAATGCCATCCGTTTCAAGCTCTCCTTGTTTAAATTTAAGTCATAGTAAACATACTGAAAATGACATTTTCTTTATTTATTGAATACATTATATTATATATACAGTACACTAAAAATACACCAACCATTTGGTTGAACCTACGCTGTTCACTTTGTAGGGAAGGGAAGGTGGTGTTCACCCTTTTTTTTCCCATAAATACAAGATTCTAGTCACTAGTTTTAGAAAGGGTTCATGTCTTTAATACTTGTGTCCACATGACTAATTTTCAGTAGTAAAATAAAGTACAGCATGTAAAAACTGATAATAGAAACCATTCTAAAGCTCTGTCCACACTATCAAACTTTATGTGACAACAAAATGTGATGTGCCCATATATGGACATGTTGATGACATATTTGGACTACTACAGTTCATCGGCAAGATTCGTCTTTCAGTTTTACAAATGACCATTTCAGTCGCCAACATGAAATTGCATCATAAATTCAAAATCTTTGTAGCTGACCCTTCCATCGCCATCTCGGTCAATCTCACTAAAAAAACGAGTTGTCATTTATAAATTTTGAAAAAAAGCTAAGAAATATGGCAATTTGTCAATGGTATTTTATTCAGTATTCAACGACTACTATGTTATGTTGTGAAAAAGAGAAAATGTCTTTTTTGTCGCATAAATTGAATGCAAAATACAAGTAACACAACATACCTGAAAACCGAATGTATTCGATGAGTTGGAATGTGTGGAGCCACTTCTGAAAATACTCTTTGGAGATCCACGGCATTGATAAAACCTTTACCTAATAATAAAAACAATTATTATTATAACAATGATATTAAATAGCAAAATAATTAAACTTGATGACTGAGAGTAGCTACATTCATTTTAATTTTGTTTTAATTGGGCATAACAAAATACAAGTAGCCGCCAATGGCTAAATTACACAATCTCAATATATTACCAGTAGAATTTAACAAGTGTAAAGCTCTGTCTACACTATCAAACTTTATGTGACAAAAAAATGTGGTGATTAAAGATTATGGACATGTCATATCACTACCATATTTAAGCATATCACTACCATATTTGTACACATCACACTTTTTTTGTCAAACTAGTTTGATAGTGTAGACAGAGCTTTATACAAAGTGAAAACATTATTTTAAATATTAAGTGTACTTACACTGCATATCAAAGGTCATAAAAATCTGGCGTATCTCGTCATCGTTATCTCTGTCTTGCAGCTTAGGTAGCATGATCTCAATAAAGCCTTGTAAAGTTATCCCTACAAGACATCGAGTAGATTAAATGTACGTTTGACCAAAGCTAAAGTCATTACACTATTCATACAGTAATACTGTACTTATAGTGTACTGCTTAAATTTAATTTAAAATACAATAAGGTATAATTAATTTATTAAATATATGTAATTTATTCAGAGCGGTTTGTTCGCATAACCTGATATAGAGCTTTTGTTTAAATAGAAATTTCGAAATTTATGTTCTGTTTACGACAGCATTTACGAGGCAAGATAAATGAATAAAATGTAGGGTAAAAACCTGAAAAAAAAATGTTGTTTCATTGTTAGGACAGTATGTGTTACTCGAATGTAAATTGATTTTTAATTTAATAATGCTGTGTGTGGGCATTTCAAATTAATTGAGAGAAAGAGACTGATGGTTTCAACTAGTATAATAATAATTTTTATTATGCATTCAGAAAGATATTAATCCAAAATTATTACTATCGATTATTAATAACAAGGTATTATCAGAGAATCAGACTGTACTCCTCGGGCAATTAAAACTAGCATAGAATATTTTCCAAAGAAAAATAGATAGGTAGATAGAGATTTGATCAATGTGGGAAATATTGAGATATTGAAACAGACAACGTGGAAGTATGCGACGCGCAACCGAGTATGCAATTCACCGTCCACATGCATACAAGAAAATTCTGCGGACCGTTGTTAAACAGGCAACAAGATTTGGTTGATTTAAGCATCGTAGGGTGGATGTCTCTGACTGGCGCGATGCTATTTCGAAAGCTCCCTATTATCAGTTGATCTGATTACCTTTGTTGCAGCCAAGGATTTCATCAACTTCAAACTAATAAAAAATACAAAATTAACATTAAAATATATTAAAAATATTATTGGTGGTTTTTTTTGTCTTTTCATAATCAACCAGTCTTATCCTATATATATACAATTACAAGAACTTTATATTTTAACTGCAAGGACAGTTACATTTGTAATGTCAATTTTAAGGTAGCTATGTTAGTAGCTAAAATGGATTTTTGTTATACCTTTGAGGGTTTATAACCAAGAAGTGATAAAACGGCAACTTTGACATCCTGGCGATCAAGAAACCCTTTTTGGCTGTCATCAGATTCAAAGAACACCTATGTTTAATACAAAAATACATGTCAATTGGTTTTTTAATAATTATATCCATTACTTTGGCTACTAAAGGTATGCTAATTTTAGAGGGCACTAATTTAGTTTTAGAGGGCGCTAAATTAACTAATAAATATATCGGCGGTCGGTTGTGTTGAAAGATAGACTAGGCCTATAGGCCTACTATTCATTATAACTTTGCTTTGCCTATTTATGGTGTACAGTATTATTATAAATATTTAAAATATATTTTTAGCATTAGCATTTCAAAAACAAACGTGGCTAGGTTGTTTCCCTACCACAATGAGGTACAGTCTATTTTTATATATCCATTCGCATTAGTTAGAGTAGGCTTAATAACTAGGCACTACCGGCCTTACTTAAAGTTATAAGATGGTCCGAACGCTATTTAGTTAGGCCTAGGCCCTAGCCCTAGGCCAGGAGAGGGCCTAGCTTCAATTGTGAACTATTTACTGACCTGTTTCAACAAGTGGAGTTGTTCTTGATTAACACGGGTTGGAGAAATCCCATTAATGTTGGGATTACTCATTTAAATCTTGTATTAATTTTAAATTTCACAAATTTTGTGTGCCGCGATCATTGAACATTTTTAAAAACCAAAACAAACTCAATCAAGCGAGACGAGAACGTGTACTTGTTTGAGGGCGTTTCTTTACATTTTGTTTGTAGTAAAAAGTAACATGTTGATAATACTGCTTGTTTTTGTAAATTATTTTATTTTATCTGATTGCAAAGCAGATGATGTTTATCCTGAACAAATTCACCTGTCTTTTACAAGTAAGTAATTTTCCACGGGAGGAAAGGCAAGGCATAATTATTAATATAGGCACCGTTATGTGTGATGAGCCTAAGAAAGGCCTAGGTACTAAGGTAGGGAGGGTTGTGACTCATTTTCACCCATTCCGCCTCCTATAAAATCGACCGGAAGGATTTGTGAAGGGTAAAAAGGAAAGGTTAATTCCATAATACAGTAAAAAACAAGGCACTGCAATTTTCGTGTCATATTAATTCTTTAAATGGATCAGTCTTCATCAATTTTGATTTAATAATAATTAATGTAATAAATTAATTTAGTTTTTAAATTTGTTAGTCTATCTTTTTACAAAGAAGAGCCTCAGATACCTTTTTCAGTGGTTGTTGGTTGTAGAGGTTGCCAGTTTATTTATTCATTCAGGCTTATCGCCTGACTTTATTTACTTTAAGTTTAGGCCTCTGGTCCCTAGTAATTAACAAACTAATAATTATATTGAAAAATAAAGCAATTTATGGTCACAAGATAAATGAATTAATTAATTTCGTTCTCTAAGCAAAACATATATCTTAACTTACATGATAAATTCGGATAGATTATCAATAATTTTTGGATCCTGTGATGACATTAAACGACAGAATTTGGATTTTCAAAAAATAAAGAAGGTATAAATTTTTTTCTGATTTCCTTGTAACGAGAGCAAACCGTAACAAAATGATATTCATCTTCAACTTCATTTATATTACATATTTTACATAGCCTATTATTGCTGCGCTCTATTCTTTTCCATTGGTCCAGTAGTGGACCCCATCTAAAGTTTCTCAGTAGGCCTACAATGCGCGTGTTGCATAATACTAGCGACATCAATCACATATTTTGGAAGATCTGCTACTACACTAGTGATTAGTCAAATTATTTGCGTTCATTACTATTTTAGTAAAACCAAGACACAACTTTGCGCTGATTACTAGCTGCATTATTGTAGGAGTATATGTTTCCATACGTGTTTGATCTAAAAAATGACCAGGGTAATAATGTGCAGCGCATTGAGAACTTGCTTATATGCGCTATATAAGAATGAACTATTATTATTATTAATAATGAAAACCTTTTTTTATAGATAAAGTTAACGAGATGATGGTGACATGGAGTACCATGATAGATACGATACCAGTAGTCGAGTATGGCCAAGATTTAAAGCTAAACAAAAACGCAACAGGAATGACTACAACATTTGTAGACGGAGGAATAATGAAAAGAGTGCAATATATACATCGGGTCAAATTGACTGCGCTTGAACCAGATAAAGCATACTGTATGTGACAATTGTTTTCTATTTTGAAATATCTAGTATAATTTCTGATTTTTGCTACACACTACAAACAAATTTATTTATTTTTAGTTTACCATTGTGGAGGACCATCAGGATGGAGTCAAATATTTTGGTTTCACAGCCAACCTATCAAAAGTTGGAGTCCAAAATTTGCAGTTTATGGTGATTTAGGAAACGCTAATGCCCGGTCAATGATGAGGCTTCAACGTGAGACACAGAGTGGACTCTATGATGCTGTGCTCCATGTGGGTAGGTAAATAATGATGTTGAAAATAATAACTATTAGTTACTCTTAAGCTCTGTCTACACTATCAAACTAGTTTGACAAAATATGATAGTGATATCCTTAAATATGGAAGTGATATGACATCACATTTTTTTTGTCAAACTAGTGATAGTGTAGACAGAGCTTTATATTGATTTGAATATTTTATGTTGAATATATCCTTGAAATTCAATGTGATTTTTTGTATTTATTTCTTTTCCTTAAATTAGGTGATATTGCATATGACTTAGATTCCCGGAACGGGAAGGTAGGAAATGATTTTATGCGTCAGATAGAAGCTATTGCCGCTTATGTTCCGTACATGACGTGTGTTGGGAACCATGAACAAAAATAGTAAGTTGTCCACCTCTGACATATGAACCTATGAATGACCTATGAACTAACACCTGTACAATGAATGCTCAACCCACTTAATTAATTTGTATATTTTGATTTATTTGCAGTAATTTTTCCAATTACAAGAATCGTTTTACTATGCCAATGTACGAAAAAACTGAGAACTTGTGGTTTAGGTAAGGTACTTTACATCTTCAATTCAGTTTTAAAACAATTATTTCATACATCGGTTTAAATCTTGGAAAATACAATGCAAAAGAAAATGAGTTTAAGTTTAGTGCTTTGTTTAACAATTATTAGGCTTGCCACATCCCTATTTCAAAATCTTGTTGTTTTGTTAAAACATGTGGTTAATGTGCTATCAATTATTTGTTGTAGTTGGAACATAGGTCCTGCTCATATTATATCGTTCTCCACTGAGGTAATCTTCTACCAAGATTATGGTGAATTTCTCATTGATGAACAGTTTCAATGGCTTGAACAAGACCTAAAGGTGATTAGTTTATGCTCAACTTGTCCGCCATAATCTGAATGTTATTCAAGAATAATGATAAATTTAAAAAAAATTCAGAAACAAAACTAAAATGTTGTCATGAAAACAATTTAATCAGTGATTAAAAAAGTACAGGATACTTAAACAATGCATAGTAAAAGAAATAACAAAACTGAAAATAATGTACAGTATATGATAATAATAACAAGAAAAGACCTTTATTTGGTAATACTATATTTATTTAGACTTTTAATAGTTTGTTTTTTATTCCCCCAAACAGGAAGCTAATAAGAATCGCAAGAACCAGCCATGGATCATCACAATAGGTCATAGGCCAATGTATTGTTCAGGTTATGGTCTGGATTGTCACAAAAGAGAAACCTTGGTAATATATTTTGTTATGTTTAGTATATATTTTTTTAGTATATTTGGTTATGTTTTAGTATATTTAGACGAACATTTTTAAAGACCTAATTTCTAAAAGTTAAGTTTTATGTGAATTTTCTTCGTGCTCTGTTTCTATAAATCTGAATTTGATTATTTTTAGATAAGAGGAGCTTTTGAAGATCTATTTTACAAGTATGGTAAGTAGACAATTTAATTTCTTAATTTAATTTTCATAAGAAAAAAATTAAGTAATATTACTGTATATGCTTATTGTAAGTAAAGATATGATGTAATCTTTTTACATAATAAAACACAATAATGTTGCAGTTTTCACATTTTTTTCCTTATTCTAGGAGTTGATCTTGAGATATATGGCCATGAACATGCATATGAACGAATGTATCCAGTCTATAATAATACAGTGAGTGTATTAATACAAGTCAATTGTAGTGTTTGAAAGCTCTGCTAGTCTTTTCTCACCAGTCACTTTGCAACGGTATTGCTACTTTCTTAGTGAGAGTAGCTTTAGACATGGAATATTTTGCTCACCTCCCATTGAAATAACTAACTTTATTTTAAACTACAGTCATATTAGTTTTATTCCATCTTTGTATTTGTATATATTTGAATTTGAAATAGTGTCTTAACAAGTTTTGCTAGTCTTCTCTTACCAGTCAGTCTTTGCATTTGTTTAGGTGTACAATGGAAGCTACGAAAATCCATATACTAACCCTGGCGCACCTGTTCATATAATAACCGGTTCACCTGTAAGTATCATCTTACAAAGGAAATGAATTGCATATTTAAATCCACAATTAGCATAAGGGCTGTAATGTTTTGTGTTTTTTGTAGGGAAACCGGGAACTAATAACACCGCTTAAAATACGCAAGATGGACTGGGATGCTTTCCGATCAAGGGACTATGGTTACAGCAGAATGCATGTCATCAACGAAACGCACCTTTACTTTGAGCAAGTATCGGATAATCAGGTAAATAAAGCAATGGGGCGGGGGGTTTGAGAAAAATTGGGGAGGGGGAGGAGGAAGATCGTAGTACTTCTGCTTGGAAATAATTAGGTACTAAAAACTAGATATATAATGACAAATATATAAGTTAATGAATATGTTTTTTATTTTTTGTTGTATTTTAGGATGGAAAAGTTATAGATAACATGATGATAGTCAAAGACAGACATGGATTATACGAATAATAAGTTCAGGGGTCATTATCAGGCTGCCAGGGTCAAATCAGGTCATTTTTCTGCCTTTCAGATCTGCAGTGGGAGTATTATTGTAGTACTTTAGTCTTCCATATTTTATCTTCTCTTTTCAAAATAAGCCAATGGTCTTGGTGTTATAAAGGAATCCACAGGCAGCTTTTTGAGGTTATAGGTACTTCTACTACTAGTATTATATTAATAGGTACTTCTACTACTAGTATTATATTAATAGGTACTTCTACTACTAGTATTATATTAATAGGTACTTCTACTACTAGTATTATATTAATAGGTACTTCTACTACTAGTATTATATTAATAGGTACTTCTACTACTAGTATTATATTAATAGGTACTTCTACTACTAGTATTATATTAATAGGTACTTCTACTACTAGTATTATATTAATAGGTGCTTCTACTACTAGTATTATATTAATAGGTGCTTCTACTACTAGTATTATATTAATAGGTACTTCTACTACTAGTATTATATTAATAGGTACTTCTACTACTAGTATTATATTAATAGGTACTTCTACTACTAGTATTATATTTATAGGTACTTCTACTACTAGTATTATATTAATAGGTACTTCTACTACTAGTATTATATTAATAGGTACTTCTACTACTAGTATTATATTAATAGGTACTTCTACTACTAGTATTATATTAATAGGTGCTTCTACTACTAGTATTATATTAATAGGTACTTCTACTACTAGTATTATATTAATAGGTACTTCTACTACTAGTATTATATTAATAGGTACTTCTACTACTAGTATTATATTTATAGGTACTTCTACTACTAGTATTATATTAATAGGTACTTCTACTACTAGTATTATATTTATAGGTACTTTATATGTATACATTTTAATAGGAAATGTATATAATATATATATTTTTTATATACACAGAAAATATTTTAACCTTACTATATTTCAGGGAATTTAACGACTGAAATTGTCTATTTTAAGCAAGATACAATGCAATAGTATATGTTTGTTAGTTTATATCCTGTCACCATACTTTTTAAATATAAAAGGCACTAATTGAAATAGGCCTCTTCTAATAGCAGCTGCCAGGGCAATATGAAAAATAGTGCCCACTGAGCCACAGTACTTCCAAAATTTGTGTAAATTGCTTTATATTAAAGTTAATTTTAATTTTTTCGCCTTTGCAATACAGTTATCGGTGTGGGCGAGTATAATTTGAAAATTTTTTTTCTGAGTCATCTGAAATATGAAGTGAGAACATCTGAAAGGTGTTGTCATTTGTTTTAAATGTTTAGTACCAAGAAGTTTTGAAATCTCTTATTGTGTAACAAAAAATATATTTTTGCTGCATTAGTTAGTGTTACTATATAAAATAATATGTAGAAAGACAATTGTTTCTCTATAATTTATTTGGCATTTGTTAGTACACTACCTGTATTGCTTTCATTTACAATATTTAATAATTAGTAAAACTTACAAATGATACATATACTGTATTTCCTGCATATTATAACATTGCATTAAAAAAACTTTTAAAACAGTTAATTGGCAATTATTTATACATAAACTGAATCTGAATCATATTTGATTACACTATTTACATTAAAATGTACGTACAGTACTATTACATTATACAGTGCATACATTGACGTAACATTGCAATTATAAGTATTTCAGTTGATTTAGATTCTTGATTAATAATAATTAAAACTACTATTATCACCATTTCAGTATTAGTAATTACAACAATTATTTTATTAAATTCTTAAATTTCCTTTATACAATTCATACATTGACGTAAAACGGTAATATTATATAAAAAAGATATTTCAGTTGATTTAGATTCTTAATTAATATTTTAAAAAGATTTTATTTATTTTTTCACCCATTATTCTATCGCTATTTCAGTATTAGTAGTTACGAAACATTTATTTAATTACAGAATTTGATAAATTGTTAATAAAAATATTAACATTATCCACCCTTCTACTCCTCAGCTGCTGCATTAAAAAAAATTCTAAAAATACAATTATCAATTTTGATAATTTATTGTATAAAATTGTCATTAAAAAAAACATAATTAATCCGAGCCGTAAGGTCCATGTTTGTGCTTTATTACCCAGAAGTCATCAATCACCTTCCCGCCCTGTAATTAGAAAACGAAATTCAAAGGTATAAATAATAATAACATTTATAAAAAAACAACACAATTTTTTTTTCTAGACAAAAACTATTTTTTAGGTCAAAATTTCAGAAATAATTTTTACGGATTCATACCTGATCATCTGATATTTGCTGGAAGTGAGCATGCGTCTTGTTCGTCACGGTCATTGTCAAATAGCCATAATCTCGGGAACGAAACCCATCCCATGGAGCTGGTACTGGAGTGAATTTATCGGGCAATTCTCTACAACCCTGAAAATCAAGTTATTTCTATTAAATGGGGCAGGGGTTAACTTTTTTAAATAACTTTGCGACTTTGAGATTGTATTGTAACTTGGTGAATGGAAACAATATACTTACCGCAGAACCAGCTACTACGTGCACGGGTGCGTTGGGGTTTGTATAGGGGGCGCTAGCACTACCGTTGAACACCTGTAAATGTAAATATTAACTTTGAATGTAATCTGACTTTCTGTGTTCACATGCAACTGTTGACATACAGGAACAAAACAAACATACTTTACCAAAACATCTATTATAATTGTACGCCAAAGAATATTAATGGGGATTCTATCTATCATACCTTTCCTTTGTATACAGGTAAAAGCCTCTCATAGGTGTGTTCATGTGCCCAGAACTCAATATCCACACCTGAAGAAATTAAAATATAAGGGTTGAAATATAAGTTCAGTTTTATACTCTTGCAATCAATAATACAGTATTACCATGTAAGGGGTGTGGCCTAACAGGACAGCTTTGGTGTTCAATACAGAAAGCGATCTTCACAATCTTTTATGTTCGCATAATATTGACATACATACCACTGTCATAAAACAGTTCCTCAAACTGATCCCTTATCTGTAAAAACAAATTCAAATTAAAACTGAAACAGGAATATTTCAATGCAAATAATTGAATCTTTTGTTTAGATTAATTTGATTATTGGAGACTTTGTAGACAGACCAAAATATTTCATGATATCACAATAGTGTCATAAAAATAATATTTTACTTATGCATGCATTGCTAATGAAAGAAAATAAATGAAACTGTACTAACAATGTTGTAACGTTTCGAACAATCATCCCCATCAGTGTCGGTGCAGTACATTGGCCGATGAGCCATCGTGATGACCCAGGGTCGTTCAGCTCGATTCTTATTGGCTGCTTTAAGGTCTTGTTTGAGCCAGTTCAATTGATGTGTGATTAAAAACAGTCCGTATTGAAAGTAGTAGTAAACCTCAGTTGAGAAAACAATGATATGTGCTGGACCAATATCCCAACTAATTATAATATAAAACACAAAGACATATTAATATTAATATTAATATTATTGATTGGTATTGATCAATGAATGAAGGGAATGATTAACAGACAATCGGATGGAAGTAGATAAAACAATTAATAACTGAGTTTACAGTACCTGTACCATAGATTCGCTGTTTCTGCAAAATTTGGCATTGTGAATCGATTTTTGTAATGTGAAAAGTTGCTGAAAAAAAACCCCATATATATGTGATACAATATTGTATGTACCAACTAAAATAACTAACCCATTCACGGTGCAAAAAAAGCTCACATTATATCCTTGGGTATAATCCCACTTCGGGTTTAATCCCACCCCCTACTTTAAGACTGGCATATCCCTGGGGATATAGTACCAGTATTTACTTTTGGTCTGGATGTAGGCCTCTCTCTCTCTCTATCCAGTTCATATCAGCTTTTACAAGAAATGCTTTACCAATAATTTTTTCCCCGGGTATAGTTCTACCCCCAAAGTTGTCACAATTTTGTGTTCTAGTAGGTGGATATGGTATTACTTAACATTCCTCATTGTTTTTTTTTAGTTTTAAATTAAAACTGCAAAGAGAGACTCACTAAGATGCTTCATGATTGCCTACCGCCGTCATGTACGGTACATACGCTGCTACTGATTCTATTTGACGCATAAACATGTCTCCAACTCGCCCATTATCCTCCTCCAATTCATATGCAAAGTCGCCTTAAATAACAAAATATATTCAAAAGTCATCAAATCAATTTATAAACATTCTAAGCAAATACTTATTATTATTATTAATCTTTGTGTGTTTTGTTGCTCTTCTGACATTCCTTTTGTCAATTTTTTTTATTACTTACCAATATGAAATACAGTGTCATACATTCCTTTCTGTACTTCCTCTTGTAGTCGACTCAGTGACTGTGCATTCTCGTTTCCCAAGTCGCCATACATAGCGAATCGAGGACTCCAGTCTGTGGTATTTGGAAAAGCCTTAAAAAAGAATAGAGGACTCCATCCGTCTTCACTTCCGCAATGATAATCTGGAATTTGTAAATTTGTTTATTAATAATTTTGAATAATAATAATAAATATTATTTCATAAATTGAAATTATAAAAATAATATTTATTTTTTAAATATTTTTTTATCACTAAAAATCTATTATTGAAACCTTAAGCATTTGTGAGTTATTATAAAATTATCAAATTACATATTCATTTATTCATAATTACATATTCATTTATTCATAATTACATATTCATTTATTCATAATTACATATTCATTTATTCATAATTACATTCAATTTTATATCATGAATATTAAATATATTTTTTAAAAATACTGTATAAATGATTTGAATTTAATGTGCGATGATATTGTGTGTAAAAATAAAACTAAAATACTTACAATACATTTGTGCAGGGCTCAGTCCAGTTAGCTTGACCCTGTGGATGAACTGTGACCTTTTCTCAGGTCCACCGTCGACGAATATACTACTAGTTCCCTTGGCAACTAAATTCAGTGTGATATTTTTGCCGAACCTTACCAGCGATGCCTTTGTATCGTTGACTGTGCTCCACGTAACCATCATCTCACCCGCATTTCCTAGTAACAATTTTTTTTAATTAATAAAATAAAACTTAATTTTTTTCTGCAAATTCTTATTATAGTTATGCATATTTATACTGATAGCTATCTGTCTAGCGTTTAAATTGATTTCATTTCGATTTGTAATTCAAAATTATTAATTTATAAATCACACTTTGGTACATGATTAAGAGAGGTCACGCAATATTGAATTAATTTATAATAAACATAATTTATGATTATTGATATATTTTTTTTAAATAAATGTAAATCTTGAAACAATAGAGGAATTACAAAACAACTGATTAGTGCTTAAAACTATATTTATTTATTTGTTTCTATTTAAAAATAAATTCTAAAAACAAGGAGTGTATAGATAAATAAATGAAGCTCTGTCTACAAATTAATGTGACAACAAAATGTGATGTTTCCATATATGGACTTGATATTTGGACATATTCACTACCATATTTGGGAACATCACACTCTTTTTGATAGTGTAAACAGAGCTTAAAACACACCTGTAGCAGATAAGTGTATTTGTTCAGGTTGCAATTGAATGTGATGAACATCAGAACTATAACAAACAGTACAACTAAGAAGGATGGGGAGGAGCAAACCATTTAATACTTCCATTATTTTAGATTCGCAGCACACCAATCTAAATTATTATAAAACATGTAAATAAAATGTCATAAATAACACTAACAGTATTCTAATATATTTTTTAAATATATTTTAATTATTATTTAGTCCAATCCAGGTTTTCACAAAAGAAATTCAAAACAATTTGAATAAATGTAAAAAAACAGTGACCCACACTGCTATAACATAAACAAGCCTACAGGCTACGTGCAGCTTACTGAAACTGTGTGTGTAGGCCCAGGCAGTGTGGGTATAGTAAGTACTATATACGACTACAGTCAGTACTAGGCCTAGTCAGTACTACTACTAGGCCTAGTTAGTAGTAGTAGTAGACTAGGTAGGCCTTGTGGCTAAGCCCGTTTTTATTCTTTCTATTCTAGCGTAGTAATGACTTAGGCCTAGGCTAACAAAGACCTTACCTATACGCCTAAGTTAAAGTAAACAAATCACAAACACAGAGATTTCCACCATTCAGTGAGTGGCTGTTTTTGGAAGTCCCGATCGCTCGCACAAAAAAAAACAACAGTGAATTTGTTTTGATGGTACCCGTTTTGATCACCTGATACATGTAAGGCACGTGA
Organism: Antedon mediterranea; assembly: GCF_964355755.1. Lineage (NCBI taxonomy): Eukaryota > Metazoa > Echinodermata > Crinoidea > Comatulida > Antedonidae > Antedon > Antedon mediterranea. The sequence continues at coordinate 2,109,082 of NC_092679.1, read as the reverse complement.
TTAAACAAGGGACATCCCCAAGCTGGAGGTATATATGGATAGCCGTTTTCAAACTTTTGAAATGTTCTCTTTTTTATTTATCTATGGGGCGCAGATAACGTCATCAGCCAGACATTATGTTGACATTAGTAATTTCTTGGTAGATTATTATAACTACTAACACCTACTGAAGAAAAATATATACAATTATCAAATTTCTAATATTATATGTACACTCTTTGTTTTGGCAAATTTTGTGTTTATTATACAAAATTGCAAAATGGCTTCCGCGCGCCATACTTTTAGAAAAAAGAACATTGTGAGGTTCCAAAACGGCTATTTCAACACAACTTTACCGATCTACTGACAACGTCTTACGTAACATTGATTTTAGCAGCGGCAAAAGTTGAAATATTTCAAGACCATAAATATGAATTCTTCTGCTGTAAGTAAAGGAAAATAATTTTGTTTTGTAGAACACGTTTTACAGGCCAGTACTAGCGCCAGTCTAGCCGCCCCTAGGCTAGATTATTAGATACCTGACTAAGAATAAGATAGGCCTAGCTTAGTGCAGGGAGATGTAAAATAATTATTTTACATCTCCCTGCTTTAGTGTAAGTAAAGTAGTGACTGGGTGTGGTGTGGGGTGGGGGGTGCTTCTAATGGTATAAAAATAATACGGTACATGTTATTTGCTAGATAGTATCACATGTTTAATCATTAATTGCATATAGGCCTAGGCCTATGCAATTTTTAACATTTTTATATCGACTAGGTGGGCCTAGATTTAAATTATAGTGACGTGTGACACCATTATTGCAAGAGTTGAGTTCGTGGTGAAGTTCTAATAATTAATTTTGTTCATCTTTAATATTCCTAAGCTTACGTGCTATGCCCTGAGACTGGTACCAGGCGAGGACATTATAAAACGGCTCAAGTTGTTCTTAACTGAAAATAACCTGAAGGCCGCCTTTATAGTTTCTTGTGTAGGAAGTACCAAATTCACAAAGCTACGCACTGCTAATTCTACGACTGTGAGTATGAAAGGGCATTATTTATCATAAAGTTCTGTCTACACTATCAAACTTTATCTGACAACAAAAATGTGATGTGCCCATATATGGATACGATGACGTCATATCACTACCATATATGGGCATATCAGACTTTTTTGTCAAACTTGTTTGACAGTAGATAGAGGTTAGACTACTAGCCAAATAAAACAAGTTCCACATCCTCATCCCCAAAACAAAACAACAAAACAATTAACTAATAATTGATTTCTTTTTTATATTTATACTTTTAATATGGTACTATTTGATTTGTGTTTTATCATTATTTTTCCTTTTCAGGTGAAGACCTTTTCCAAACCTCATGAGATTGTGTCATTGTCAGGAACTCTTTCGCAAGATGGATTCCATCTTCATGCTTCTATATCAGATGAAAATTCTATGGTACGCCAAAGACACTATTGAAATAAAACTTTTTCCTATATAGTCCTAGTTGAATAGTAATTTTATAAACAAAAGATCATCAACTCTTTGTTTAATTTGGTTTTAATTGATGATAGGTATTTGGAGGTCACGTGATGGAAGTCATGGAGACGTATACAACTATAGAGCTCGTGATTGGTGAACTCAACAGCCTGAAATTTACAAGAGAATTTGACTCGAATTCTGGATACAAGGAGCTTGTCATACGAAACAGAGAACACTTATCTACAACAGATACATAATGACATTGTTGTGAGTTAAAAACACTAAAATTGCTATTTCAAATATCTGTTTTATAGACATTGCAACAAGATAAGGTGATATGCCCAAAGAGGTTGTATAATAAACAACAACCATTTTGTGGAGACTTCGCTCTCGTCTAGTTCACTCTATAGTTAATTATATAACCTCTTTGTGGTATTACATGCTGTACAAACAATTCCAAGACAATATACTGTACAACAAAAATCTGATTTTATTTCCTAAATTTCTACTATCTTAATATTATAATTGTAAAAGTGATTAACTAACACCAGAGTTTTGTTTTAAAACGTCTCTTCAGTTTTGACGGCTGAGATACGGAAAAGGAGCTGGTCTGAGGTTAATATTGTATCTCCCAAAATAGGCCTTAAACATGCACAAATTATTAGAAGGGTAAATCGCAAAATCTTTTTTTAATTTGACAGTGTAGACAGAGCTTTATACAGTGAAGCATTCTTTTGTAGTTTGTTTTTATTCCATCTGTACCATATACTTAAGCTCTGTCTACACTATCAAACTTTATGTGACAGAAAAATGTAAAGTGCCTATATATGGACATGATGATAATATCATATCACTACCATATTTGGGCACATCACACATTGATAGTGTAGACAGAGCTTTCAAGAATTTTCTAAAATTCTGTGACATCTTTGAGTGTGCTTGCTGCAGATTGGATCATGAATGCCACAGTGGCCATGTGCTCTTTGACACCTTCCCATCTCTGTTCCTTGTTGGGGTCAAAATCAATGCGGTACATGCTGTCACGAATCCCCGGGAAAGGCGTGCCACCGTGTAACGCAGGCGAGAATACGACATGTCTATGAAATAAAAAGAACAATATTATAGAAATACATGTAGTTTAATTTAACCTGTTACGATCCTATGGCGGATATGCCACCCTGAAAAAGGTAATATTGAAGTGTGCGTGGTCATCATGATTTGATAAAACCAAAGCCGAAGGCTTTACCTCACTGGTTAACCCTCTTGTTTAATACTAGCGTCGAATTTCTTGTTGTTGATGGTTGGGTTTTGAAATAAAATAAATTATGTGTTTCTGGATTTCCCACTGCCGTTAATATTGTTCACCATAAATGATAATTTGATAAATGATAATTTGTGCTGTAGCATTGTATTACAAAATATCAAACCAAAAGAGTACAGAGTTTAATAATAATAGTGTTTAATATAAACAAAAATGATGTATGATTAAAATAACGATTGTGAAAATAGTTTCTCGAAACATGTCAAGACATTTTAAGGCAGTTTGCCTATTTATCAAATGCCTCACAATAGTGAAAACAATTGTAACAACAATTTTTCGACGATAATATTTATTGTTCCAAATGGCGTACACAGTCATACAATAATAGTTTTACCTCATAAATTTGCGTCCGGGCAAGCCAAGTGGGTCGATGAACGACCTCTCAAACAACATAATTTGGTCATTGACTTTACGGATAGCAAGTAAACTGAAAAGCATAAATATGAACATATTTTAATTATTTAAAATAAACTCCGTGAATCGGTGTCATAAAACTGCCTTGACATTTACGTACTTGTGAAAAATGTTTATAGGATTATGAAGCAGATTGAAGATGTATTGTTTTGTTTGTTATGAAACAAATCTTGCGTTTTTTTATATTGATACAGGAAAACTCACTCCGATGTGTCCATATTTTGTGTTTTATCTTCAAAAGTTGCTGCGATTACCGTCAAATTGTTTATGGCCGACATAATAGCGTCTACAATTAAAAATAAAACAATTAAAAATTACATAATTATTTTGATTGATTTTTATTTCATATTGTAAAATGTGCGTATAGGGCCTAAGTCATATCAGGAGCTTTCGATTCACGACAGCTGTCGACCTCCATCGACCGATAACCGTCGACCGATAGCCGTCGACCGACAGCCGTCGACGGACAGCGACTGACCTACAGTAAGTTAAATTCTAGTAGTAGTAGGTGGACGATAATCAGTAATACAGTAATTTACCAAATGTAATTCCATTCTTGTTCATCTCGGTTTCATAGAGCTCCCTAACTGCCTCCATGCCCCTCAGTATTTTGTCCGCGTAGTACACACCATCGAATGGCACTATTGCCGAGTCTGCGAACTCCCGTCCCAGCTCCGTCCATACACGCGCTACGGCTTGGTGACGCTTAAAGTCCCAGTCGAGAAACGTTTTAACGTAATAAAACGTAGAGTAGGCGGAGTGATATACGGGATGTGAAGAAAGACCAAGATCCTAAAGAGAATATCGTATAGAGTAAGTAATCTTGACAAAAATAAGTTCTGTTATTCAACAGTTTCTTATCTATTGTTTGACACAAGCCAAAGAGTGACTACGTCGAACGGGACGTTAAATCGTGTGCACAGAAGGTTGCGAAAACAATAAAGAGATCACTGCTACGGGACGTGTGCTTGCCACAAAAATATTAAGTTTCCAATCGCCAATCGCACATCTGGGTAGCACCAAAGATTTCAAAGCACTACCACTACTAAAGTTTGCTACTAATGTTGTAGTGATAGTCTGATTCAAATGTGCAAGAGGTATAACATTAGTGTGAACATGAGGTGCGAATACATGGTTACTCACAGTAGGATATCGCCAACGGACGTCTGCCGCAGGTATTCCTAAACGATATGTATACGGTTTGTAATCGCTGCCAGAACCAAGGTTTCGTACACTAAGGAAAACGTAAGAAAACAAACATTAAGTAACCAAATCAAACAATATTGACACATAAAAGCTAAAACCATAATTAGGATATTTCTTACTATGGTTCGTTGTCGTATGTGGAGCTTTCATCTTTTGCAAGCCAGTGGTCGTACGTTGTATCGTATTCTGGATCAGGGGATGGGACCTTTTTAGGAGAAATAATATCACAAAAGTAAACAAGGATTATTACGGTCGTGATTGTACTGGAGCAATGTTCTTTACTCTCGTTGCCTCGTCTTTAAATGGGACGTTAAACCACATAAGGTCGTAAAAAAAATCTACTATTCGACAGAACAGGATACCCTCGATATGTTGCAAATGTGGTGCACGTTATTAGGATGAGCGCGACTCTGCACTACAATACCGCTATCTACTTGTTAAAGGATACTCGTACTACTTACAATGACTATTAAAAAAAATCAATAGATACAATGTAGGCCTACCTTCTTAGTGGCAGCAATTATTGCTTTCTTTAGAGATGGAGTTGTTTTTCCTTGAAACGTGTAGTTTCCCGTTACAGCAGAATCAACATTGAAATACACCACCGTCCTGTCGGCTAAGATTTTCTGGAAATCCTGTAAAATAAACATAATGTATGTATGACTTTCGGTTGCTGTGTCGTGCATGGGTCCTACAAGCGAGGATTGTCTAGTCAAATTTGGCCTGGCTTTGGAAGAATAACAGTCCAAACTGACCTCTAGAAACTCGGTGGAACCAAGTAGACCAGGTTCTTCTGCTGCCCAACTGCAAAAGATGATTGTTCTTCGTGGTATCCAGCCTGAAATTAAATAAAAGTAACAGCAAATATACATTTGTGTTGTTGGTTTGCTTCTCTGTCTCAAGAATGTTGTTGTAAAAGTCCGTCAGCCTATTTTATTTCTAAAATGTCTGTCTTGTCAGCGTGATGTTTAGTACATTTAAATCTAATCTCTTCACTTACACCACCACCCTTAAACCACCATTATGCCTGTAACTAGGTCTAGTTAAAACGTGGTTCCCACTAGAACGCAACACAAAGTGGGAACCGACGACGCAATACTGCTGCAAGCACATCAGGTTTGATTTCACGCAGGCGGGGGCAAGCACAATTGTTAGAAGGGCATTTGCTTACGTCGCTAGTGGGAACCAAGCTTTAGGCATTGTCACCGTAACCATACCATGTTTCTTGTGCAAGTTTCCAAAAGATCTTGTCATTTCTAGCAAAGCAGACGTTCCACTGGATGGATCAATGGCGCCAAACACCCAGGCATCACGATGGTTTCCCATAAGCACATACCTGTCTAATTAGCAAATATTAACATTATTTTATGCATTGTCATGTGTCATGTTAGTTGCTTATTTTTAAGTATCATGTGATCACAGTAATACTCACCTGGTTCGACATTTCCTTTGATCATGCCGATGACATTGTACACGGGTCGATTCTCTTTAATTGCAATAACCTCTAATTTAATTTTCCTGCAAGATTATAAGCTCAAACTTAATCGTATAAAATAGGACTATTTAGGAACAACATTGTCAAAACTAAAGCTTGGTTCCCACTATAACGTAACGCAAGGACGTAAACGCAACGCAAGCGTTTTAACCAATGACAAGCGAACTTATAGACAGTTAGCAATCACAAGCGAATAAGCCATCGCTTGTGATTTGTCAATTCACTTGCGTTGCGTTACGTCCTTGCGTTGCGTCGCTAGTGGGAACCACGCTTAAAGCGCAACATGTATAGCAGCCTGAATACAATAGAAACCCTATTAAAGGGACATTTTTCTGTGAGACAAACAAGAGGCAATAGAAGTTTAACACTACGGTCTACACAGTCTATTCAGAGGGAACCCCTACTAAGGGGACATCCCTACTAAAGGACACTTAGGCCTATCTGTAAAGTGAACGAAGAGCAGTATGTTTTACAGTTAACCCCCTATTCAGAGACGACCATTTTTTTCCCGAATGTGCCCCCTTAATATATGTTCTAATGTACCCTTTTTATTCTAAGGCTGACGTCACTATTTTGGAAGTCGGTAATAAAATTACTTCTTTTCAGAATGGATTAAAAAAAATCTTACCTATTTACTTTTTTAAGAGTTGGACCAAATCGGTACGTAACATTTAGTGCTCCTTTCCAACTGTCAGGAACTTCGTCTCCGTCCATTTCTCTATTACGACATTTTGTAACCGTCAATGTCATTTTAAATAAATAAATTACATGCATGGATGTATTCATATTTAAATTACATATGTAAATTTAACTTGGCAACCTGAGAACGGATCACCATCATACTAATACTTGTGTCTTTATAAGTTTATTTTACGCCAAACTACTTCATCAACAATTACCGAATTTATTATATGTTATATTTTGTTTTTATTATGTTTATGCAATTACCTTAATAACATTTCTGCGTCGTCTGCGCATATCGGATGGACGGGGATTGTGGGTAATTCTGCGTGTTTTTCCGTTTGTCGATAAGCGTAATCTATATGTAATATAACATTATAAAGATTTGGAAAACACATAATAGTATAGGCCTACAATTATTGGTGATTTATATAGTGTACATTAGCTTACCGTTGGCGGGAAATCCAGGTGTCAACGGATCACCCTTTGCATCGCTAACCCACACGTTGCCTCGTTGAGCACCCGTCCGGGGTAACCACCATGAATTAGGGTAACCCCCTAATGTGTCGCCTGGTGAATAGTTGTCGGGATCAGAAAAGAGAATGACCCCAATTGCACCAGCCTTTTCGGCATTTTTCACCTGTTATTAAGAAGAAACATTAGTAAATACCCGAATAATGTGTACCGTACTTATATAAATAAAAAGTACAATTTGACGATTTGCCCTCACCGCTTCCACTTCATAAAGCCGGTTTTCTACTAATAACTAGGCGAATTTGTTCGCGCGAATCGAAAGCGTCAGCTTATAGGCCTACGCGTATTCATTCATTCATGTTTCCATCTTCCAAATTCCTCTCTACGCAGTGTACATTACCTTTGTTCCTCGAAAACCTTTTGCGAATTTAGCGATGACAATTTTTCCTGTGATATTGATTTCTGGCTTATTATCCGCCAGATAAATGAAGTCCTCCTCACGGCCAAAATTCACGTACACTAATTCGCCCTGTTAATTTAACAAGAAAACAATGTCTTAAATAATCATAATCAGTCGACAAATTGTATTATTTTTGCGACGTTTTCGGAAAGCATTTTTTAATTTGAGCGAGTTATATTGTTTCATTTCTCGTCAATGACGTCATACTGTACCTCAACATTTCCACTTGCACAATACGCATTAAAGGGTGGGAGCACTTCGGAGTTTTCATCTTCTGGCCTTAAAACATCTTCATGATCTCGTGTACTGAAGATCACCGTGTTGTCTTCTAAGATGTGTACCTTCAAAAGAACACATTCTTATTTCAAAATTACTACAATGTTGAGACACAACATGCCTTTTCTGCGGTAATGATTACGCTATATGTTTGTCATCGTTAGCTAAACGCCTATGTGTCATGCATGTAGTGTATAGAAAAAGCCACAGACGTTGACACATACGCATGCATCACAACTCCGCATGCGTTCCATGTAAACGTAGTCTCATCAAATGTAACCTACGTTAAAATGTAGACTGCACGCATCGCAACCCCGAATGCGCACCGATGCAGTCCGCACTCGCACAACTAAAGCTTGGCACAATCACACAGACGCAACGCAAGCGAATTGACCAATGACAAGCGACGAATAATCCATTATTTGTGATTCAAATCGCTTGCGTTACGTCCTATAGTGAAAGTAAGCTTTACACTCGTTTTTGTGCGTTGAGGAAATAGTGTTATGCCTACCTCTCTCTGTGCTTATTTACGCTCAAGGACCTATTTTAAATTTTTCGGAGGACATTTTACAATATAGCTAATCCCTTGGTTGACATTCAGTGTATTTATACAACCATCGATAACATGAAGAGTAAATACCGTACGTATTGTATTGTTACCTACATAATCGAAACCAGAGTTCATAGGTAGCCTAATCATACTTAGCCTACAAGCCCATATAGATGAAATCAGAAATGTAAATTTACTAAAAGTTAAAGAGAGATAGTCCCACTATTTTTACTTTCTAAATTATAGATTAATTCTTGAACAACTTCAAGATTCTAGAAACTCTTCCAGTACTACTGTACTTCTAGATGGTTATACGTTTTATATTTCGTATTTTCCACGACTATTTAGTATGTTTGTTATTTATGCTGTTTGTACAAGAGATATAACATAATTGGTTGACTACCTTGTTGGGGTTATTGATGTCAGGATAGGCTAGATACGGGGTGTATGAATGTATTTGAACATCGTCTAGGCCTTGCTGCAGCCATACACTCTTGATGTATTCGGCGTTTTCTTTTTCAGCTAATGTGCCACCAACATGTGGACGTTTTGAAAAATATCTAAAAACAAATTTAGCTTTTTTACGATTGCAAAATTCAATAGAACCTTTATTAGAAGGAGCAATAGGGACAATAGAACACTTTTGGGAGGACCCAAAACAATGTACCCTTTATAATGATACTAGGAGTGACTATCAAGTTATAACCTTAATTACCCCTGAATAGAAGGGTTTCACTCTAGTATTAGTAGCAATAGGCCTACAATATCCTCAAATACAAACTTAAATTTAGAACCTACTTCAGATTTTCTTCGATTTTGGCAGCGTCAATATTATCCATCAACGTTTTTGATACCCATTCATGATCTGTCTGGTCGCCTACCTGAGGGTCTGATGCACTTCGTAGTGTTTCAGGAAACGTAAGGTACCCGATAAGAAGCCCGATACCTACACAAACCACTCCCAGGCAGACGGTAAAAATAACGAAATGCCGCGTAACAAAGTTCGTGTTCTTGTTGTTGCCATCAACAATGGCAACGCCGTCAAAGTCGTCTTTCATGTTGAAATCTTCGTTTACGCGTAGGCCTTTTATACCTATTTCGTTTGTTAACTCAGATTATCTAAACCACAGTATTTGACCCTGTGTAGACCCAGGTCATACTCTACTGCTACTCTGCTATACCAATAAGCGGTACCCCGTCGATTAGGCGCGAAAATATCATGACGTTTATTTTACTATCTTGTAGCCAATCAGAATCAAGTTTTTTTTTAGTATTACCATGATGGTAGGTTATATACACTATACATAGGCCTAATATAAAATTGATTTAGTACGACATTAATAGGTGTAAGGTCGATGTTTAAGACCAGATATTGTGATTGAAGTTGCCGACTTTTATTTCAGTATCCTGGAATCCATAATTATAATATACCAACATATATCTTAATCCTAAGTTATCGCATCGCTGTTGCGATAAAAATGTTAGATAGTACACATTTATGGGCGCACTTATACCAGTATATTTCAATGTTTGATATGTTTTGGCAAAATCTACGTTATTAATTACAACTGAGCAATCGATCCTAGTATTCAGTGACGTCTTTAAGAGTACTGGCAGCTGATTGGATCATAAAGGCTACGACTGCCATATGTTCACGTACTGCGTCCCATCTGCCATCTTGATCTGGATCTTCGTCGATGCGGTAAAGACCGTCAAGGAGGCCCGGGAACGCGTCGCCTGCGTAGTAGTTCTTGCTACTCGGAGCAAAGACAACGTGCCTAGAAAAAAATGAAATATAATCAAACTATACATTGTTTAGTACCGTAATTTGTCAGCGTAAAACGTCGTTTACGTTTGGAAAAACTTACTTGAGAAACTTTCGATCAGGTAAACCAAGTGGGTCTATGAACGCCCTCTCGAATAACATCAGTTGATCATTCACCTTTCGAACTGCAAGAATACTGTGAAAGTATAAATTGATGAAAGTTCACTCAAAATGTAATTCAATCTGTTGTGAAATATTCGAAATGTCAGTTGAGAAAGGGTATATTAGATCGGTACTTCTTCTTGTATCTAAGTCTAGTTGCAAACGTTGATAATAACCTTTGCGTTCCTTGTTGGTTGAATGGACTTACTGATAGCCAGACAATCTGAAATACCTCCTTTCTTTCTTTAAAAAATGGCATTACAAAATGTTTCATCATATATATTTGTCTCCTCGATAATTCAACAAAAACTTGAGTTGTACTTAAATACTCACTCAGACAAGTCCATGTCCTTAACGTTTGCGTGGAAATCTGTGGCTACATTTGTCAGATTATCGACTGCTGAAAACATGGCATCTATACAAAAAAAAGAATAGCAGAGCATATTTTTTAATTAAGATTTTATTCGAGCTTGAATTTATGAAAATATTCTAGCGTATGTTCTTTTTTTCTTACCAAATGTAATTCCATGCTCATTAATGTTATCTCCGTACAAACTTTGAATAGAATTGATTGATCTACGAATTTCTTTAACATAATCCACACAGTCAATTGGCAAGATAGTGGTGTCTGCGAAATCGCGCGCAACTTCTGTCCACACACGGGCTACTGCCTGGTGACGCTTGAAGTCCCAGTCGAGAAACGATTTGACGAGATAAAACGTTTCGTAGACTGAATGATACACTGGATACGACGATAATGACAGCCTCTTTTAAATATAAAAACAACAGATTATATGATATTAAAGCTGGAAACAATTGAATATATACTTGAACAATGATTAGGCTTATAGATACTTTTTATTTATTTATACAGGATTACACAATCAGGTAAAAGAAACCTGTTTTGCATTGTGGTCCTGTCTTAAATACAAACAAATCAGGAAAAAAAAACAGATACATATACATACGGGATCAAATGTCCACAAAATATCGGTTCCAGGAATTCCAATCCGGTACATAAAAGGAGCAAAATCGCTTCCAGAACCCAAATAACCTATACTGTGATCAAGAATAAAACAAGAAATGACATGAATAGATGACGTAATTTGGTAGATTAATGTGCCAACCACATGTACTAACTTCATACTGTGAAACTTCTCCTTTAAAATGCCCCTACATGGTTTTAACACTAGAATAAAGACCTTTCTATGGAAATCCCTGCTATGCCCCCCGAAGTTGTCCTCTTATATACCCTGTAGGCCTACTTACTATGGAAGCGTTGGTTCATCGTAATCTGCATTGCGTTTTAGCCAGAGATCAAATGTTGACGAAAAACCATCGTCTGGCGATGGTACCTATGTAGATTTGGAAAAATAAATTGTTTAACGCATCATCAACATAGTTATTTATGTTCTTTCTTTCTTTTGCGTTTGAAGTAACGCGTTTTGTCAAATATAAACGGATAGTAAGTAGTAGTACCTTCTTTGCAGCATTAAACAGTGCTTTCTTGAGTGATGGGCTTGATTTCATTTGGAGTGTGTAGTTACCAGTTACTGCTGAATCAACGTTGATGTAGACCACACCTCTTTCGGATAACACTCGCTGAAAGTCCTAAAAACAAACAAAAAAGAAATTTAAAACAACAATTATTGTCTAATGGCAATTGACCACAGTGTTGAGTTGATGTATTTAATACTGGCGATACTGTAGGCCTATCGTTTATGGAATGATGATGATCGATCGAATATTATATACCTCTACATATTCAGTTGAGCCAAGTAGGCCGTATTCTTCCGCGGCCCAACTGCAGAAAAGTATGGAGCGTCTTGGTCGCCAATCTGAAACATAACAACAATGAGATCCTCTTATTAACCTATTAAATCACTTCAGGTGTAAATAAGATAATACATAACTAGCACAGCGGGAGAGAACAATGTCGTATCTTTGGACTTTTCCACAGTTTTGGTGACTTTGTCATGAATTGAGATGTCTTTGTGGTCGTCTATTATCCTGCCAATCCACATCTAGAGCACCATAACCACTGGCCGACGTGTGCTATGAATCAATAAACTATAATATTATACTAACCACCAGTTTTAAGAAGGTTCCCAAAAGCACTGGTGACCTCCATCATAGCTGCGCTGCCACTCGATGGATCGATCGCTCCATAAACCCATGCGTCCCGATGGTTTCCGAGGATGACGTAACGATCTTAAAACAAGAAACAACAACATGCTTAGGCTCTGTCTACACTATCAAACTAGTTTAACAAAGAAAGTGTGATGTGTCCAAATATGGTAGTGATATGCCCAAATATGGAAGTGATATGACATCATTATTTCTATATATGGGCACATCACATTTTGTTGTCACACAAAGTTTGATAGTGTAGACAGAGCTTTACAACATATTTACTTATTTAATTTTAATAGATAGATGGATGTGTTTGAGAAGCATTAGTAGAATCGTTTCATCTTATTTATTCATAATATGTTTCATAGATCAGTGACATGTAAATGTTAGCATAATCTAATTTGTATAATAGTGTTAATCTTAATTCCCCTAACGTTTACCTGGTTCAACGCTTCCTTTGATCATGCCGACAACATTGTACACCGTTCGAACTTCCTTCTTTGATAACACTTTCAATTTAATTTTTCTGTCATAGAATTTAAACAAAAAATATTACTTTAGCATGCAAACAAGGTAAACTGAATTTTTAATGTATCTTTATGAATCTACTCGAAATTTACCTATTTGGATTTTTGAAAGTTTGCCCAAACTTGTAGGTAACATTTAATTTCCCTCTCCATTCTTCGGGAACATCTTCCCCATCAAGTTCCCTGTAAAAAAAAGAAAATCTTAGAAGAGTGGAGTTGACAAACTTTAGCAAACTAAAGAAAACAAGTTTGCAGAATTCGAAACTGGCAAACATTTGTTCGTAAACTCGAGTAAATTTTGAGTTGAGTAAACTTTGACAAACTGAAGAACAATAGTTTACAGAAGTCTACACTGCAACATTAAACAGAGCTGTCAGTAAATCCGTACGACTGCATAATACAAAATATTAAGTGTACGTACCTTAGAAGTTTCTCAGCATCGTCATATCCTATCGGGTGTACTGGTATTTTAGTCAATGCGGTCTTCTCGTCCGATAATCGGTACGCGTAATCTAAGAATACAAATTACAAATTTCTTTTTTTATGGTAGAGCTGACAGAATATGATAATTATTACACAAATGTGTATGTTATTTGATTGTAGTTTAGTAAACATACCGTTAGCTGGAAACCCGGGTGTCAATGGGTCACCCTTTGCGTCACTAACGAACACGTTTCCACGTTGTGCACCTGATCCTGGTAGCCACCAATCGTTGGGGTAAACATCCTTCGCTTCCTCTGATGCGTAATCGTCTGGGTCAGAGTAGAGAATTACCCCTTTAGCTCCAGCCGCTTCGGCAAGCTGCACCTGAGTCGAAGATGTATATAAATAGTTGATATATATCACCTCAATTAGAAATTATTTCTTCAGAATTGTTTAAGACTTTTGGTTGAATAGATTAGGTTTGGTAAATTACCAGTTTACGTTTCAGAGGTCAAAGAAACGTATTATATTATTCTATATAGCAAGTACAAAAACAGACTTAGTGACAATATATGCAGTAGGTGTATTTTGTAACAAATTAAGTTTACCTTGCTTCCTCTGAATATCTTTCCATATCTAGCAATTACCAGTTTGCCTTTGAGGTCTATATTACTATGATTCTTCTCCAAGTATTCAAAATCTTCAGCTCTCGCGTAGTTTACGTAAACGAGATCACCCTGTGAAAAATGGAATAATACATTAAAGACATAAATAAATTGTGAAGATTTTAATAGAATCGTTGCTTTAGGTTTGCAATATGCAGGTAGAAAATGCATTTGTGTTTAATTCTGTGTTTTCTTATGTCTACACTAGATAAATTAACTTTAGTTTGCAAACTTGGAGTTTAGGAAGAAACATTTTCAAAAGTTTGCTTGTGTAAAGCAGTTGACAACCATCTGAAAACTACATAAAACAATTAGTTTGTAGACGTCTACGATGACAAACACGAACCAAATCTTGAGTTTGACAGTAAAGGTTTTTAAAAGTTTAGTGTAGACCAGTTGACAATTTTCTTCAAACTGCAGAAAACTAGTTTGCAAAAGGTAGGCAGTGTCACCAACAAAGCCTGTATATTTTAAATAGTGTTAGATCAGACACTACAAACTTGTTGAAACAGTGCAAGCGAACTCAGAAAGTTTGCTAGTGTGCATTCACATTGGAAATTATGTGTTGTGTTATATGAAAGGTCTCATTAGAAATACTAAGATAGCATCACATATAATTGGTTGTACGGTTAATGATTTAAAATATCTTTATGAAAAACAAGGCCTAAGTAAATTAAGTAAAATTTTAGAAGATAAGAAACATCCATTACATATGAGATTTTATAAGAACAAGTCAGGCCGGTTACGGGCTTCTAGAGCTGATACGTCAAGAAACCGACTGTCTTTTGTACCAAATTCAACTCATATTTTTAACTCAAAAATTGTTAGATCATAATAGCGCACATGCAATATATATTTTTAAGTTTTACAGTTGATGGATGTTTTAATTAATGTTTTTAAATTGTAAATTTGTTCTATTATGATGTAATTGTGAATGTTTTACCATATTTTTCTGTCGAGGAAAACAATTTTTCCATGTACATTTTCTATATATGGAACAAATAAAGATTTGATTTGATTTAATGGTATGATGTTGTTGGTAATACGAGAAAGAAGTATAACCGGTTGATACTAACCTCGACTGTACCCTGGGCAGAATAGGCGTTGAAAGGTGGTACTATGTCAGGATTGTCATCTTCAGGTCTTAATACATCCTCGTGCTCTCGCGTACGGAATATCTCAACATCATTTTCCAGAATCGACACCTAAGATTTTAACAAATTCACAAATAATGTATTACTTCAACCAGGGAGGGATCTAATTAATCGATGACTAAATAGATTAAAATATTCAAATTTGAACCTACCATATTTGGATTGTCTGTATCGGGGTATGACAAGTAGACATTGTAAGGAACTAGCTTGGCGTTGTCCATTCCTTGTTCAATCCATTTATCCCGAACATATTGCGCATTTTCTTTCTCTGCTGGTGTCCCAGCAAGATGAGGTCGGGAAGAAAAATATCTATAAAATCGATAGGAAAAGAATCCATCAGTGTTTTATTTTGCTGCTCCTATCTAGATGACTGTCAATGATCAGTTAATATATACCTAGTGAAAGCTGCGGAATCGGGGTACAATTACCAGGGAGATATGAAATATTTGTTTTACATCTCCCTGCAATTACAATATACTTCCGATTAGTGGCGATAAAAGAAAAAAGCAACCTACTTTAGATATTCTTCGATATTTTCAGCAACTATCGAATTCATCAACTTGTCTGAGACCCAGTCAGCGCCATTACTGCCATCGCCATACTCGATACACTCTGGGCTACGTAAAGTTTCAGGAAAAGTTAAGAATGCAAAGAGCAAACCAATTCCTAGGCCTAGAAGTCCTACACATGCAAACATAAGATAAAGATTTCGCCTGCCATAACGAGATTTTCCCGTAGAGTTGTTAGAATCTGAAGCAAAAGCTTCAGACATGTTGTGGTAATGTAGCTCTACCTAAATTATATTGTTATACAGTAGCAGCAGTAGCAAGTCAATATGAATCAATGTAAATCAACCTTTGAACCAACATATTTGTTGTAGATAACATGTTTTGTGTCTACTGGAGATTTTGATTGACCTGTAAATATGATTTCTAGTAATAATCAGCTAATTGCCATTGATAGCATGAATTGTATATCGATTATCTATATATAAGTATTTTAATCTTTTTGTTGTGGTCGCACCCGCCAGTAGTACACCCAACCAAAAAGTCTTAGGAATTCTATTAGGCCTATATGTTCTATTGTCTTTGAGCTACATTGATTGATTGAAATATTGATTGAAATATATATTTATACTGGGTAACCTCTTCAGTCAAAGACTGGTCTCCCAGAGGGCCCAGTTGGGGATCAGTGGCTGTGATGTACCAATACACCGGGGTACCCCCTACTCGTCTCGAAAGATGTACTAGGTTCTTTAAAGTGCACACGAGCTAGTTGTGTACACTGGACCTACGGTTTATAGTCCTTATCCGAGAAGACTCGTTCTACCACCAGAACCATGGAGTGAGTGAGCCTCGAACCCTTGCCGATGTAATTACGGTTCCACTGTCTAAAGCTTGGTTCCCACTAGAACGTAACGCAAGGACGTAAACGCAACGCAAGCGTTTTAACCAATGACAAGCGAAGTTATAGACAGTTAGCAATCACAAGCGAATAAGCCATCGTTTGTGATTGGTCAATTCACTTGCGTTTCGTTACGTCCTTGTGTTGCGTCGCTAGTTGGGAACCACGCTTTAACCGCTCGGCCACTCACTCACTCACTCACTCACTCACTCACTCACTCACTCACTCACTCACTCACTCACTCACTCACTCACTCACTCACTCACTCACTCACTCACTCACTCACTCACATACATTGTATTGAGTATCCAAGTAAATCCGGGGCTTTCGATTGCGACCATTTAGGACATTGTGCATTGTCTACATACGTCTGTATATAGGCCTATAATCCACGCGCCAAAACCGTGTCGAGGACGAATCGTTTTAGGAAGCCCGTCGTCTTATGCCTCCCCGCATGCTCAGAATGAATTACATGACGCAACTAGTTCATAATGTCCTAGGTCGTCCTAAATCAAACGCTCCCTATTTGTACCTAGTACTCGAAATGTATCCGTTCTTAGGCCTATATAGTGATTGGTTAAACATTCGCACATTTCCGTTTTATATATAAGTTTTACGTATATATTAGTTATATACGTCATATCGTGGATATAAGTGAAATACGTGTATGACGTGTGTTTGACGCAATCAAGTCGTATTTGGTCTATCGATATTTTGCGTCAGAAAGAGCAAATTACGTCAATATTTTCAAGTTTATATGCTTAAGTATACGACGTCGGTCGTGCCTTACAATGAGGCTTCATGTCATCATTGAAATGTAGTCGTCTCATCGCAAAAAAAAAAATGATTAAATGATCCAACGATACGTCAACTGATGTTGAGGAGATCACTCGGCCTTCAGTTGTTAATTCCAATTATATTTTAAAAGAGCATACTTAACCGTGCATTTATGTTTTATGAATTAACACATTTTGAAACGACGTAGAAAGAAGTAGGTCAAACTATACAGCATATGTACACATTTACAGACCAGCACATGTAGGTTTAACATAAAATACTGTTTAAAACCCGATAATTGGTGTTTATGACTATAACATTACATGCGTTTGTATTTGCGTCGCCTTTATCATAAACGCGTTAACAACCGTGTGATGCGTCAGTTCTTTCATTTTTATGTGTGTACTGTTTCTTACTTGTGTTGACCTTTTATGTTTTGGAAATTATAGGATATATAAAAAGGACTTTCACTTTATGTTACCACTGGGGGTCATTTTGCTGTTTAATTTTTCCTAGGCCTATTAGGCCTATATTAAATTTCGATATGCCATATTTCAATTTATTTTAAGTTATTAATTGAACTATGATTGAGAGGCAATTATTAATAACGCAAGCATTTGGATGACTTCACTTATGTTCACCAAATACGATAAATTTACGTGTTTTAGTCTTGCCATGAAAGATAAGTTTATTTTTAAAACTACATATATACTCATAGCGCAATCGACATAGTGAATCATATCGTCTGCTAAAACGGTTGTCTGCCTGACACGTCCTCGTCCAATCAGAGCGCTCAAATACTACTCCCAAATACCCTTCATCTGGTCTCTTCTGAGTATTATTGGAGAATTAAATCATTTGAGAAGCATGTATATTGTAGCCTACTACTAGATATGACATTAGCGTAGTGTTAATTTGTGTGTTATAATCTGAAAACTGTAATAATCAATTGTGTGTTTAATTGTGTTTTAAAATTGATACTTTTTCCTACTGGTGATTACAAAACCTGAACAAAATGACGAAGGAAAATGTGCCCGTAGCGAACGATAAAATGGACAAACCGGAGAAAACTGTGAAAGTGAAGCATCTACCTACAAAGGAGAACAAGAAAAACAAGAAAACTCAGCAAAATAAGTTACTAAATGGGTCGAATAATGTCTGCCGATTACGGCCAACTAACTTTTTGTTGGGTTTGTTCATCGTTGGAGTCACTTGCATTGTTATTGGGTTTGGTTTAGGCTACGTGACTGCACCCAAGCCGCTACCCCCATTGTATCTAAATGTCCCTTGTCCCACGTTAGAAATGATGCCTACACCGATACCAAAACTAGCGGAGACGGCGACTCCTACAAATACGCCTACTACTACCCCGACTCCGCCGCCGACAACCACACCACCACCGGTAACCACAGAAGAGCCTAGGGATATAACTGGTGAATTGATCGATTTAATAAAAGCAGACAATATCAAGGATATATTTCAGTAAGTACATTAATGATATCAATAGATATATCAACAGTCTCTATAAGTCGTAGACAGTCCGCTGGTCAGTTAATCACATTTAGTTTAAAATTACAATTTTTCAATTAATGTGTAATACCCGTAGTAAAATAACAAATGTTATCAAATACCTGTCACGAATGACGGAATTTATCGTAGATCGCTCGCGTATAATATTAACATTTTAAACCAAAAAATATTTTAAAATAACTTAATGTATTATATATTCATTCTTTTACTTTATACATCCACTTGTTTTGCCCCGTTCCACCTAGTTGGACAGATTACGTAATAGTATTTGTCCACATGCATTTTGCATTATGAGCGTATCTGTAATGAGATTGTATACTTAAAGCTCTGTCTACACTATCAAACTTTACGAATCGATGTAGGCCTACCCAAATATAATACGGATGTTCTTAAATACGGTAGTGATATGACATCATGTCCATATATGGGCACATCACATTTTTTGCAACATAAAGTTTGTTAGTGTAGACAGAGCTTTAGCCATTTAGACATCAACAGTTCCCACAATGATCATGTTGGTTATAATGGAACTGGAAGACATGGCTGTGTGTGAACCATACTCGTTAAAAAAAATGTACTATATTTCTTAAAGTGTACAATTATTTGTACGCTAGACCTACAGTCTTATAATAGTCCCGGACCGAGAAGAATTGTTCTGCCGCCACCAGAACCATGAAGCGAGTGAGCCTCGAACCCTTGTCGATATTATATTATTGCTAGCTATGTAGGCCTACAGTCACTAACTCGGTTTACACATACACAGTAGCCATTGTTTTCAACAGTACATTTTCTTTATATCTGTAAAAGTACATCTTTTCTTAATTTAGACGAATAACCAGTGGAACGAGAAATCCAGGTACTTACACAGGAAAAGAAATTGCCGAGTGGATTCGCAATAACTGGGAAAACCAAGGTTTTGATTCGTCAAAAGTTCATTCCTATGACGTCACAATATCAAAGCCAAAGGTCGACGTCGGCGATAAACCTTCTAGTCGTGTAATGTATAATTTTAGTATGATTTATTATATGGGCCTAATTATATAATTTATACTATTTTTTATTTGCATTTCATTGCTTTGTTTCTCAAAACTTTCCTTTCGAACTTAATTTTGCTTCTTTTCCGTTTTACATTATTTAATTTTTTTTTTTTTGCTGCATAATTGTGAATAAACGTTTTAATTTACCGTGCTATATATACAGCATACCAATCACCCGAATTATGATTATTGAATTTGAAATAATGAATGTACTTTAAGTTCGTTTGGTTACAAGAGAACAACCTAGTTCTGTCTAAACTAATTGGGTTGATCCTTGCATACAACAATACTGATTATTTTGGTGACACGGATTAATAATGGCGCGGCGTTTTACGTCACAGACCTGACGACCAAGCAACACAAATTTCTAGGCCTTGTCATCATGAACTGTTTATCAAGTACCTAGTATTTACCTCGCCACCGGCTGTCCCGTGGGCCTCGCAGGACATGATTCATTTTAGTTAGGCCTACTGAATGTGTGCACAATATTTTCTCTTCAGTAAACTCAGCTTTATTATTTCTTTGTAAACTTGATTGTTTTATGAAATGCATTTCTCTTGAGAATTTTTGAAATTGAGTTTTCTCCTTTTCGCGAGTACAGAGAATTAAAGAAAATGAGTCAATTTCGTCTTTAATTAAAATTAATTAAACATGTAATTTGGCTGTAAATAGTTGTCCAAGTGCTTATACGGATAAGGAATGTAACACTATGTAATTAATATTTATTATATATTGAGAGAATTAAGCTTACCGACAGGGGAAATATATATGTATTATCTGTAAATTCGACAGGATAGATTCCAAACCGCCCAATGATACATACTGAAATATGTTCGTACATACTGCTTCGAAGTTTATTTCAACTGTACTGGAAATTAATAACAAGACACAAGATCGTGTATTCTCAATTGTACTTAGTATGTAAAGTAGTACAAATTACGTCAGAGTAGGGCAAACATCTGACCAATGACATAGATCACCAAAAAAAAGGATATTAAGAAGAAGAAAGTTTAAATAGATTCATACATAGGCAACATGGTTGTACCGTAGTACGTCACAGATACAGAGACAGAACTTGGTTCTCAATAGAGCGCAACGCAAAGACGTAAGCGCAACGTAAGTGATTTGACCAATCACAATCGATGGATTATCCGAACCGTCGCATGTCATTATTCAACTCGCTTGCGTTGCACGCACTTAGATTCTTGCGTTGCATCCTATTGGGAACCAAGTCTAAGCACCCAGGCTTCTGATATTTTTCCAGAAATTAGGATTCCTTAAAGTATTGAACGAGTTTAAAAAAGAAATAAAAAAAAATCTTCGAGAGAAAAAAAAAACAAACAAAAATCAGGTGTTTATAAAAGCGAAAAATATGTTTTAAATTAAAAGGTATAATTCAGAAAAGCAGAGGATTTCTAAATTTGTACATGATAATAATCAAATGGAGTTCAGGTTGAAGTGTAGTGTACCATACAGGAATATACAAACTATACCCTTATCTGAATATCCCCAGGGGTCGCGATCAGTTTATACTATAAGTATATTCTCAATATTACAAAGTCACCAAACATCCTCTCCTAATCCTTCTAATCTGCTTTCATTTTCTCTTTTATTTTCTTGCTTTCTTCCGAAATTTAATGAGATTGGGTCAGTCAAGAATGTCACGTGTTCTTTCCGCATTATAGTTTACCCAAAGAGCAAATTGGTTATGTTAAGCTATGTCATGATTTTGTTTAAATATGTCGTCGTCACTAATTTATCAATCAAAAGTAACATGTATTTCTCATAACAATAGAGTACAAACGATAATTTGATTAACCAAGAGAGTCAAGATCCAACAAATGAAAGCTTTTGAGAGGCAGCCCATAAACTGAAAAAGAAAAATAGACAACAGGGGAACCGGAATCGGGACAATTTACTATGTATACTTATGTTTGCCGTTTTCATAATTATTAATATATATATATTTGTATAAATTATAGGTATCCCTTTGGTATGGGAATGATGAAGTATGGAAGTCGAGCGGAGAATCAATGCCGTCCGGCTTAACAGGTCTTGCAATTAACAGCGGTACACCTCCTTTTAACGCATACTCAGTATCTGGTGTCAAACAGGTTAGATCTGGTTTACTCTGGTTTAACCTCTGTCTACACTATCAAACTTTATGTGACAAAAATGTGATATGCCCATATATGGACATGATGATGTCATATCACTACCATATTTAAGGATATCGCTACCATATTTGATTACATCACACTTTTTTTGACAAACTAGCTTTAGTTTATATTCAGAGGCCCTATTTAATTCCAATGAAATACACAACAAGTAAGAATACAGAAGAAAATACCAATAATAATTATAATAATACAGGATTACTATAAGTCTAATAGTCAAAATAAATGAATTATATTATTTGGGCACATCACTAGTTTGATACAGTATAGTGTGGACAGAGCTTTCGATGCGATCGCATTCTGGGAACGAAATATTACCATTGTAAAATCTAAAGCACTGTCTACACTATCAAACTAGTTTGACAAAATATGAAGGATTTTCTCAAATAATAATGGTAGTGATGATGTTATCGTGTCCATATATGGGAACATCACATAAGGTTTGATAGTGTAGACAGAGCTTAAGAATACGGTATGAATACGTTTTGAGAAAATGTTTTTAGTTTGTGGACAATTTTGATTTGTTAAATTTAAAAATATATTTAATTTTGTCGTAAATTGTTTGCATTTATAATATCTCGAAATTCAAAATTCAAATCGATTCAACGAACTTTATTATCCAAATCTGGATTCACTTCAAAATGTATAATTGGAGTTTTGGTATTTAGTTTTCCATTCTCATCATAAATGAAGACAAATCGAAAACATTAATCCACCAACAATAATTAACTTTCTCCTGGTGGTAATCTCTTTCAGATTGAGGCAGAAAGAACAATCCATAAAATAAAATCAGTCCATTATCACTCACATACATTAATATCCTACGCCATAATTTATGATGATCGTATTCAACCTCTGCCTTTAATAAAATCAAATGGGTTTTCAAACACGAGTTTCCTAGTAATGTATTTATAATTTTCATACAATTTATATAATGTGTTTAAAATTATACAACTTTTCCGTTTGAAATGTCATCCAACCATGAATATCCGCCATTTTATTAAAGTGTAATCACATTTATGCCATATAAGGACATAATTTTTATTTGCTTAGCTTTTACTACTCTGTACATAATCCACGAAATTGTTACCTGATTTTACAGTGTTTTTACCAGGATGAACATAGGTTTTATAGATTGTCTTATCAACTATTCCGATATGTATAGTCCATTATTTTGATTGATACATAGAAAAACCAATGTAATTTATAATGATATAAAAACTAAAGTACTGTAAAATATCACACGTAACGTAAACCGTACGTAACGTAAGATTTGGTTAAGATTTTATATTTCACTTTTGTTCATGTATTTAGTTTTTTTAAATAATTATTGCAACAGACATCTGGATAATAAATTAATTAATGCAATTATTATTGGAATTTTGTAAATTTAAATCGAAAACAGTAAACATTGATAGAATACATTACCGGATAGGCCTACCTATTATTCACTTCACTGATTTGAACTGAACGTTTAATTTCCAACAATTACAGGTTTCGTTTTACATACTTTATTAACAGGGAAATATTATGTACGTGAATTATGCACGAGAGGAAGATTTTAATTACATCCAGAGAAAATATGGAAATCGAATAAAGGAGAACACGATGTTTATAGCAAGATTAGGCAAAATATCTATCAGAGATAAGGTTGGTAGTGTTGAGTACATAGAGCAACCAAATTGGATCACTTTGAGTTGATTCTCTTGTTTGTATAATACATATATGGTTGAGTTAGATAAAGACTAGAATGTGTAAAAAGAAAAATTATCTATCAGAGATAAGGTTGGTAATGTTGAATCCATAGAGCAACCAAATTGGACCACGTTTGAGTTGATTCTGTTGTTTGTATAATACATATATGGTTGAGTTAGATAAAGACTAGAATGTGTGAAAAGAAAAATTATCTATCAGAGATAAGGTTGGTAATGTTGAATCCATAGAGCAACCAAATTGGATCACGTTTGAGTTGTATAGAGTTGATTCTCTTGTTTGTATAATACATATATGGTTGAGTTAGATAAAGGCTGGAATGTGTAAAAAGAAAAAATGTCTATCAGATATAAGGTTGGTAATGTTGAGTCCATAGAGCAACCATGGTGGATCAATTTTATGTTGATTCTCTTGGCCTATGATAATACCTATATGGTTGAGTTAGATATTAAACGGTAAATGGTTTCAGTGAAGATGATACATTTATGACGACCTGACAATTTTAGGGGTCAGAGGTCAGAATGGTGATCACTTCAGATTTCTTAATCATCTAGCCTTATTATGTGCAACTCCTCCTTTTACACAATCCTTCATCAGAGATGGATGTGAAACCCTTTTAGTAATAGCATTTTTCTTAAACACAGGTGAAGAATAGTGAAATGAACCGAGGTATCGGTCTAATCATGTATCAAGATTATGCCGAACACACAGAATATACACCAGATGCTTACTGGCCTAACCCATCGATTATCTCAAGAGAAACGTTGCTGTCCCCCGACTACGCTGGCGACCCCTCCACACCGGGACTACCCTCCATAGGTAAAGTGAACACGTTTGTATCTATAGGCCTAAAAAACGAAATTGGTTTATATAATCGCAATTATTTTAAAAAACGTAGAATAAATTGTTACCTTATTTTTATTATATCCAGCCGGAGCATATCGTATTAATAATACGGACATTGAATTACCCAGAATTCCTTCAACAATAATAAGTGCACAAGATGCAAAGTATATTTTAAGGTAATTTTTCTGCAGATTTTTAATTTCATCTTCGCATATAATACTTATGTACTTTTCTAATTTTGTTCAATCTTGATTCAGACTTTGACGTAACCACATCCCAATTGATTTGATCAATCACGACGCGACGGACCATCCAAACTGTCGCTTTTGATTTGGTCAGTGTGTTGCGTCAAAGTGACAACTAAACATTAAGTTTAAAAAATGATCATAACAGTTTTAGTTTTATTAATTTTATAGCCAAGTAAGTGGACCAAAAGTTCCCAAGTTCTTTAAAGGAGAGATGAGCGTTAAGTACCGTATTGGTCTGGGGTTTACCGAAAGTAGTTTGTAAGTATTGCATGACGTCACAGCACGTGTTTATCGTCGTCATCATCATCATTTTCAAACTAATGTTCATGATTTTTCATCTTCTTTTTATCAACTTCTTTATCATCATTTTCAGAATCTTTATCAACTTCTTCATCATCATCTTTAGCAACTTATATCATCATTTTCAGTATCTTTATCACCATTTTCAGTGTCTTTATCACCATCTTCTTTATAATTTATTTAGTTTCAGCTTTTACTTATAAATTTAACAAAAAAAAATGTCTCCGTTACGATTTTATAATTTATTCATAACACACATTAAAGGGTCTTAAGCTCTGTCTACACTATTAAACTTTATGTGACAAAAAATGTTAGGTGCCTATATATAAACATGATGATGTCATATCACTACCATATTTGGGCACATCACACTTTTTTTGTCTAGTTTGGTAGTTTAGACAGAGCTTTATAATTGTTATCTTATTTTAAAATCTCCACTAAATCCCTTTTTTTCTAGAAATAATGTATTCTTACATTGTTACTGACATTCTTAATTTCAAACAAATTTTTATCTAATTAAAATAATGATTTGTTATTTAAAAAATGATTGCTCCTAGAAACATGACAAATGTAGTCAATGGAACACTCCATTACTTTCATCCTATGTATTAATTTAAAATGTGATGTGCCCTTATATGGACATGATGTCATATCACTACCATATTTGGGCACATCGCCTTATATTGCATAACTTAATAATTATTGGAAGTGTTTTATGTAACCTGGATTTAATATACTTTACACGTTTTGACAACTCTCTTGTTACTGACATGTTTTAATAGATTTGCCAAACTTGAAGTGAGAAATAGGTTAGAAGTGGCTACAATACAAAACGTGGTTGCTACCATAAAAGGAAGTATCGAACCAGGTGAGAGTAATATATATGTTGCAATCGATTAATCTAGCAAAAACCAGGGAAGAGTGAATCATTCTTCTTCCCTGCTAAAACATATTTTATTAATTATTTATGCAGTGTGTCCGAGGCTACTTCATTCATTAGACAAGATATCAATATGTTGAGCAAACTTCCAATTCATGAATACTTTGCTGTTCAATTCCAAATAATAATTGTTGCATTTGATTTCTTCAGTAAGATATCAATATTTTGAGCAAACTTTCCAATTCCTGGATACACTTTCCAATTCCTGGATACACTTTCCAATTCCTGAATACACTTTCCAATTTCTGAATACACTTTCCAATTCCTGAATACACTTTCCAATTCCTGAATACACTTTTATGTTCAATCCCAAATAATTTAATTTCTTCAGATCGGTTTGTTGTGATTGGAGCAAATAGGGACGCATGGTTAAATGATGCGTCGACTAGCGGAAGCCGTACAGCAACTCTTCTAACAGTCTCACAAGCATTCGCAGACTTGGTGAAAACAGGTAAAACCAAAGCCTAGCCATTGAATAATGGCGCAAAATCACAGACGACAAAGTATTTGTCATCAATTGTGTGTCCTGTCTCTATTCCAGACTGATGAATGTTGGTCATGTTTTTCTCAAGCCTACAAAAAATAGAATGAAATTATAAAATAACTTTTTGCCTTGATTGTTACCAAGAACATGTGTTTTCCAACATTAGGCGTTGAGTACGTAACTAAAATATGATAAACTGCTATTCTAAAAGTCATTCATAAAAAAAATACCTTGACATTTGTAAGAATTCGGTTTCTCAATAAATATGTTTGAACAAGTGTAACACATTTTACAAATTTAGGTTAGGGCACATCGATTGAATGTGCGTACGTAGTGGTGTGTGACAGAGTACGTGCTTGTACGACTTGACTTTATTTAGTACATGGTCACAGTTGACCGATTTGCGCGCTTACAGTTCAGTGACGAACCACGTGGGATTTAGACCGTTTAAAATGTAATGTTTTGTCACGTGGTCTTCTATTTTGATTAGGTTGGAGACCGAGGAGAACAATCGTGTTTTGTAGCTGGGATGCTGAAATATACGGACAGATTGGATCTACAGAATTCACCGAAGTATGTTTAATAATTCAGTGATATTTACTGGCCAAGCGATATCTTATCTCAAAAGTAGCAGCGTTGGTCACGTACGTCTGTTGCTGTCTTGGGCGACAACGTGCTAGCAAGTTTGGCTTGGCTTAGCTTTCATTCATAAGTGTTAAAAAATTAATTTGGTTTTACAATTTCTTCAAAACAAAACTGCCTTGAACTTTATAATAACCTACAATATATATCACCCATATATAATTACATATTCATGTAGTTAAATATATATAATTTCCCTTTGTATTTTTATATGTCATTGGTTTTTTTAAATAAAGATACCGAGATGATAGGCCTATACATAATATTGAATTAACTCATTCCACCGCTGAACAGGAGATCGACTATAATATAAGACTACAAAAACGTTTTATATTCACAAAGAATAATATGACATTGGAATCGTTGATGAAATACATTAACATTTTATCTTAAAGTTTAGAACCCACTTCATTTGTCTTTTCGATGTCCTAACTGACAACTTTTTTTCTCTCTTAAAACTTACATTTTTTATTGTTCTATTTTCTAGCAATTTCGGACTGTTTTGAATGACCGAGCTGTAACGTACATTAATATCAATTCTGTGAAAGGAAATTTTACGTTAGATGTCAGAGCCTCTCCTTTACTACGTGACGTCATATTTAACTCTACAGAAAAGGTAATATTTGTTCTTCTTCTTCTATTTGTTTTCCGTTTACTTCGAACGAAATATTGAATAAGGTAACATACTTTTGTCGAGAAGATATAGAAACGTACCGTAAAGGATAAACGTATTGAAAAACGTAATAGAAAAACGTGATAGAAAAAACTTCTTCTTGTTTATATTTTCAAAACAATTTTGTTTCTTTGTTATACATTTCTCATTTATTATTTTTTAGATAAAAGATCCGGACGGTCTGTATGACAACATGTTCGAGCTGTGGCATGATAGATTTTCTGATTCTTCAACTGGACTTCCTAAGTACGTAGTTTTAGAGACTTTTAACTTAAAAGTTGAACAATTTAAGCGATTATTTTTATTCCTTCTTGGCTTAACCACGTAAAATGCTTTAATCGCACTAAAAACAGATAATAATCTATGAATGATTTTGCCAGAATATACTAGAAATAGTATTTAGTTTAGAATACGCACAATAAGTACACTTTTTAAACTATAGAATGAAGACGCTGCGTGCTGATAATGACGTCAACACATTTGTAAACCGACTCGGTATTCCGTCAATGGACGTAGCTTACGCTAATGATGATGTAAGTTAATATTATCAACATTTTCCGTCAAACCACGTTTCGTTTTACGTATGGTATACCGTAAAAATAGTGACGTTACGTTATCAACACAGCATTACAAACCTATTACATTTCTGTTATAGTTTTCAGAGGTTCCCGTTTCACGAACGTTACACGACACGTTTAGTTACGTCAGTAAGTTTATTGACCCGACGTTTTCGCTTCATAAAACGTTATCGGAAACGTTATGTGAACTAGTACGCGTTATTGCCGACTCCAGCCTTATTCCGTTTGACGTCACAACATACGCACGACAGATTGAAGAAAATTTGGCAATTCTTAGATCTAGGTATGGAGAGGAATTCTATGCACAAGGCGTGAAGATCGGTGAGTACTTATTTGGAAGATTACCATGCACTGTTTGTCTTTAAAAAAAAATGACACACGTTTGCTTCAATATTTTGCATTCAAATAGCTGCAGACAATAATATACGTGACAACATTCACATCCTTGCTGCATTCACATCCGCCACTTCGCCGACAGGACATTTTACCGACAGGTCATTAGGCCGACAGGACGTTTCGCCGACAGGAGGTGATTTCGCCGGCAGGACATTTTGTCGAAAAACATTTTTCCGACAGAAAATTGGCCGACAGACAATTGACCGACAGACTTTTGCCCGACAGACACTCGACCGACAGACACTCGACCGACAGACAATTGATAGTTACTTCTTTAAAACACAAACAAACTTTTTGCGTTTTTTCAGAATATCTTCAGGAAAGTGTCGCTAATTTCAGCAAGGCAGCATCGGAGTTTCAAGAACAAATCACAGAACTGCCATTTAAGTAAGTACGTCAGACCACCACCACTTTCATGGTCATCATTTACACCAATTGTTGGCCTTTTGATAATAAATTTATTTATTTTATCTTTCTACAGCATTAGTGATATTCCATTACGAATCATAAACGATCAGCTACTCGGACTTGAACGAGCTATGACATATCCACGTGGGTTACCAGGGAGAGAACAGATTACGTAAGTGTTCATCCGGGTCTACTCATCATTTTAATTTTGACGGTCAAATTTACCCAACAAAAGTTATCAATAATTGCATGGTCCACGAAGCCAAATTAAGCGGGTATATTAACTGAACTTGACGGGCCAAATGCTGATTACAATAACTGTCTACACTAACTAGTTTGATGTGCCCATATATGGTAGTGATATACCTAAATATGGTAGTTCTATCCAAATATGGTAGTTATATGACATCCTTATGTCCGTATATGGGCACATTTTTTTTGTCACATAAAGTTTGATAGTGTAGACTGAGCTTAAGTTCTTTCGAATCGTTTTATTTTTGTTACAGGCACCTGATCTTGGGTTACCCTGACGATGGTAAGACGTCAAATAACGGTGGATTTCCTGGATTGAAAGACGCCCTGGCAGGCATTGAGGACGCTGAAGACATCCCAGCAAGGTGGCGCACCGTTAAGCATCACATGTCTGTCATTACGCACGTCATTAATTCTGCAACTGACATTATTCGTGATGTGACGTTATTCATGTTTTGAACAGACGATTGTTTATAGGCCTATTTTGAACATTTTTCTGATGATGTATTGAAGCGAACTTAACTAAGAGTGTTATTTTGACTGAAAAATGGTAAAGTAATATGTGTATGTTTAAAGTTTCGCCGGCTGGCCGGGAAACTTTTACGGCGTGTACGTGACGTCATCAATAAGCCTCCGATCAGATGACCTGACGTCATTTTGGTCCGGTAGATTGAAACTGTGTTTTAAAATAATAAAAAAAACATTTTGTACAAATGTCTTTTACGTGACTCTGTTTTAATATATCTAGACTTTATTAGCTTAGAAATTAGATTTTAACGACTTTGAATTTGAACTTTTGATTGTAATATGTTTATCCGTATTATTACGGATGGTGATTTTCTGAAGGAATTGACATTAAAACAATACTATTATGCATCTCCACATTTTCAAATCTGTAGAGAACATTTTCATATTTGTGTGTGTTTGATATTATGTGTGTAAAATGATTGAATAATCTGTGAATAAGTATAGACTAATTACGTATGACGTACCCGCTTAAGATGTTATATGCCTACATTTGTTAAATTCTAAAATCACAAATTTTTCAACAAGATTTGAGCCTATTATCAAACTAGTTTGACAAAAAATGTACGTGTGATGTGCCCGAATATTGTAGTGGTGACCAAATATGGTAGTGATATGACATCATCATGTCCATATATGGGCACGTCATTTTTTTTCACATAAAGTTTGATAGTGTAAACAGGGCTTTAGCTTTAGTGATCCAATTGGCAAACATTTTATAATAATAATAATGTAATTTTGAATATGTCTGGCTACTAAAAGTGGAAGTCATACAAAAAATAATAATTTGTTCACATTCAATTAAACAGATAGGCCCTATCGGTAGTCCTGCTTTGTGGAATTATTGCCTTCGTTGCTAAATGTTAAATTAAATACTTGAATTTGAACGTTATCTGCCTAGCAATAAAGTTGTAAATATATTTGAATTTGTACTAGTAATACTAATAATAATATACACTGATTTTATAAATCGTTATACATTTTTGCTTTCTGCATTCTTGCATCATAGGACCTGAATAAACAGTGCATAGTGAACTTAGTGTTGTTTTGACTTTTATTTGTTTATTGTAAGATTTTTGACAGCAATTTAAGCGAAATGAAAATGCATAATATTGTCGCCTATTATAATTAAATTAGAAAGTTCTTGATAATATTTATTTTTAAACTTTGTTTAATTATGCTAGTATTAATTGTACCAGTAAGCTATGCCTTTAGCCACCACGGTAATACTTAATAATATTAATTATTAAACTTAAATATTATATTATATCAATTATCATCGTATATTAAATTTCATTGGAAATGTCGTTGTAATCACTCATGCGTACGATACACATGAACTGTGACCTTTAATGTATATCGTTGCCATAGAATCAATGGCGGTTGTATTTTAAAAGCCACTTTACAAATACTGTTAAAAGGACGAAAATCACCTTACGGTAAGTGTGTTTGAATAAATAAGGTTATACAACTTATACTAATCATGTATGCAGATATAATAGCGTTATTTAAATTCACCTTTGTAAGCTTAACTTACCAATTTAATAACCACAAATCGACGAATGTTAGGCCGGTCAGCGTTCTGAAATCAGGGTTGACAAAGGTGGTTTGGTGCCGTTCAACCCGCTGAGCATCTGCTTGCTAGCTTCGTTTCTCCCTAGAGTAGGCCACAGGACACTGTGCATAGGTCCTAGGCTACCTAGGCACTAAGCTTAGTTAGTCTAGGGCCTAGTAGGTACTTCTGACTAAATAATTAATAATGTGATGTGATTTATGTTTTTTTTTTCAAACAGGAAAAAGAAAACAACATGGCTGCGTCGGCTGTTTTGAAGTCTGCCAATGGGTCAGGTGAAGTAATAAATGCTCGACGAACAGAATCACTTGATGCAGCAAACATTATTAAACTTGTTTCACCGTCTACAGAACAATTATTCGGCAGAGTTAACATTGTTCACTTAATGTAAGTCTCTAACCTTTTCAAAGGGTCAACAGTCAGAGGTCAAAAGAAGTTGTCCATAGTAACAATAAACTTAAACACTCAATTAAAAAATCTTATCTACTATATAATGCACTTGTCAATTGTATGACCCACTATATGACCCCCGGGAGAGGTGCGTCATTTGTCCGATGTGCGTCATACTTTTGAATACCATGACGCACCCGTGCGTCAAAAAGGTGACTTACCTTTAGGTGACCATGACGCACCCATTTTGACGCACTGTGACCATGTTGTTTATGATATGGTGGGTGGTAAAGTGACGGACATTGACACACCTTGTTCATTGATGTGACGTACCATCTAGGTTTTTTGACGCACCCCTGTGTCAGTAAGTATTTGTAAATGACACATCCATGACGCACCTCTCCCGGGGGTCGTATAGTGGGTCATACAATTGACAAGTGCATAAGATTGAACTATAAATTTTTTTGTTTTCACAGCGAAAAGTCTGTACTTGCTGTGACGTTGAACAACGAACGTGAAGAAGTGTTAGCCCATGCTGCATTCTTTGACTATCCTAACTTGCCTGATGTTGATCAAAGCAAATGGCAGCAATGGCTCAATGCAGAATATGATACAGAGAAAGCTACGGTAATTTACTTTTCAAAATGTTTTCAAAATATCTTATTGTGACCAGTTTATTTTAGGTGTGGTAGGCTGTTGAATATATCATAAGTTGAAACTAAATTCGCCGCTGTGATGCAACTGAACGAACACAAAATGATTGGTCGCTCAAAAAAGTCATCAGCTATAGGAATTTTTATATATTTTGTCTTTACATGGACTGAATGAATATTTCTGTATACTGGGTTCAAATCTTCTTAATTCAAGTAAATTCAATCAAATCAATCTCTTTTTTTTGCAGCCTTTAAACACACTATTTATGCATTACTTTGTGTCAAAGGGTGACTTTTCTCATGGCAGTGCTAAAGAAATTATCAGGTAAGAATTATTCATCACTAAGACTTATAAGTAATTATTTATATTTTGCCTCTATGATTTATTATATATTTTGTTTAAAATGTTTGCAGGACTGTTTTCAATGCTGTTCCTGATATCCATTTCATTTTCCTGGTGGTGCCTGGAGGAGTTTACCCTGACCTGGCATTGGCTGATTTGTTTATCCCAATGGATCGCAAAGATGGCGCTAAACCGTCTGAGAAGTGTGCCGTGTTTGTTTGTCATCGACACACAATGTGTCCTGTTTTATACACAAGAAAAGCAAGGTAAGAAACAAAAACTCTTTACTTTCCTAAATGCCCAGTTATCGCAATGATGCATTTGTGCTGGGTGGAAGAATGCTTTTTAAGGTAATACCCAGCTATTCTCAGCTCAACTTTATTACCTATCAAACTAAATAAGATCACATCTTGTTATTTAAATATTTTTATATAGTTTATTATATATCATTGTTGTTACTTTGGGAGTACGAAACCTGAACTCTTGTTATAGTGATTAGGTTCACTTTTAGGTTCCTGCCTACTCCCTTAGTTTCTGTGTTTTTGTTTGTTTGTATCTGGTTTTTGGCAATAAATAATAATAATAATAATAATAATTAATACATTTTGCATCCTAGCCTAAAATTTTTGTTCATGTTGAAATTAGCACAAAAACAAATTTTTTTGACTTGGCAAAAACTAAAAAAAAAACATTGAATATTGATACTGTTATAACTGTATCACGTTTAATTGTTTCTTTATTAGAGTTGAAGATCACGATGACCTGACCCCAATCTTTAACAGACAGAGTGACATGCTGGGGACAACCTACGGCAATTACTTTCTGGCAGAGTTGATAGAGGCGCAAGATGAAAATCACCATGCCCTTATTGTTGAGGTCTTTATTTATTTTTTATTACATAATTTATTCATTTTTACTGATTTTGCATATTTACATACAATAACACGTGCCCTTTCTTTTTAAAGATGGAAGACACAGCTGTTGGGTTTATGAGTATTGCGAATGAGGTGAACGTTGAGGTACTCAACTCTTGTTTTGAACTGGTTCCATTCCACGGTCTTCGTAAACCGCACCCTGACGATGTACTACGACCACCTACCCCACCAGGTCAGTCACTTACCTTTTCACCATTCTATCAGCACTGTGTAACTTACTGGTGGTTGCATAGCATTCTTGTTCTGTGTGCAGGTGTTTGTCCCAGTGTTCTGCATTGTGAAAGTAATAATCTGGTCTAATTCACAGATGAACCAACTCCCGTTGTGGAGGATGAACTAGGTAGCAAGGCCAACTCAGAGAAGTCTCAATCAAGGACAAGTTCAATGGCCTCTATCAAAAAAGGAGAAGAAACTTCTTCAGGTAGGCCTGGCAGTGGTACAAAGACAATCTCTCAGCAAGCAAGGCCTGGCAGTGGTACGAAGACAGTCTCGCAGCAAGCCAGGCCTGGCAGTGGTGCAAAGACAGTCTCGCAGCAAGCCAGGCCTGGCAGTGGTGCAAAGACAGGTTCTCAGCAAGATAGACCTCTCAGTGGTACAAAAGAGGGTTCTCAGCAAACCAGGCCTGCCAGTGGTGGAAAGACAGTCTCGCAACAAGCCACTCCTCGTTCTAAGTCAATTTCAAGAGGTAGAAATCATTTTTTAACTTTTGATTTTCTGTTTCTGTTAGTTTACTTTAGTTTACCTAACCCTCCTCTCTTCCCTTCTTTTAGAAGAGACATAGGTTTCATTAAAAAGTTTGTTTATCTGTTTACTTCTAGGCAGTGGTGCCACAACAAAAGCGTCAGTACAACAGAAGCTCAGTGATGTTCATATGGACGGGTAGGAACTTATCATGTCATTTCATATTATTATCTAAATTGAATTTTATATGAAGATATAATATTAGTAGTCGAAATTTATGATTCTAATTTGAATGGTCTTTTTTTTTCTAGTGGTACTCCAGCACCAAGCGATGTAGGTGATGCTGCATCAGTCCACTCAGAGACTTCTTCAAAGGTGAGACGGCTTTCTATTTGTTTTCTATAAAAACTACTAGAACTTATATGCAAAGTTATCACTGCAGCAATCCCAACAGACATCCAATCTGAAGCAAGTAGTGGAGCTGTCTTGTCTTGTCTTCCAATCTCAGGATCCAAAGTTAAATCCTGACCTGGTGACAGGGTGTTTCGACTCCACTCCCTAAGCATCAAATGACAGCTACTTTCTAATCAGTTGGTTAGAAATGTTGACGATTTGGTTTCATTTTTTTCTTTATAGAAATCCGGTAGATCTGTGACAGATGCTGCCGATGAGCCTATGATATCAAGAGAAAGCAGCATACTGGGGGATGAGGTGCAACCAGAGGTCGTGTTTGAACCGGTGTTTGCAGGAGAATCAAATGCATTCTGTATTCAATTGTTCTGTATAGATGAACAATATGAAATGAGGTAAGACGTTTGGTCCTCATTTTCATTGTTAGAATATATTTGATCGTCTTTCAAATCTTGAAAAATCCACAATTTAGGATGAGGATTAATTTCATATATTTATATAAAAGCTCTGTCTACACTATCAAACTAGTTTGACAAAAGAAGAGTGATGTGCCCAAATATGATAGTGATATGACATCATCATGTCCATATATGGACACATCACATTTTGTCACATAAATATTGTATAATCATATTGTAGACAGAGCTTAACACAATATGAAAAAAATATACCGTTTTTAGAGACAATTAAATAATGTCTAATTTTTTAGGTCTCTGGATTTCCTACCACTTGCATTTTCCTTGTTTCCTGATAAAGATTTTTGTGTGATAACTGTGCCCCATTTGGTTCCTGAGTTTCCACTTCTGCAGAGTTTTGTGGTAAGAACAAGTTTAATACTTTTAAATACATGTACAGATAACATAATAATATATAACAATATAATATAAGTAGTTAATTCCAATTTGTCAACATCTGACATTTTGGAAAGAAGTGAAGCATTTAAAAATAGAAATGCCATGATTTTTCACTATTTCTATTTTAATAAATTAAATCATGTTTTTCTTTTAATTTGAAGCGAGCTACCCCCAAATGTCCAAGCACGCTGCCTCAAGAGTTGTACATCTTCAACAGATCTGGTATTCTACAATCGTTCAATGTACGACCTATATGTGTTACTGATAGAAATAACGTTGAAACGCTTGTTGAAAATATTGAAAACAAAGAAGCGATTTTGGCTGATTTTGATCAGTTCAATCGTGCAAGACGGGATGATGTAAGTATGACCTCATACCATTATTATTTTGTTAACGAAAAATTTATTTCATTGGACATATTAGCAATTTATTAAATATAAAATAAATTTTTTCTTTCTTTAGGATGGAACGCCAATCCAGGCATTTGTGGGCGAGTGCGAAGGCCAAATCGTGAGCATTGCCATAACTCGCAGTGAAGAGGACATCGAATACGTCCGTTCACACTACAATATTGAAGACTTCATCTACTATAACCATCATCGTCGTGATGAACATGCTCATCTCTATCATTTTACGATGAATCCGATATTCCAGCATTACACAAAGCATATGTTGAAGGAAGTGCTCCGGCAGTCTCATCGATCGTGTCTGTATTATCCGGTTTTTCCTCCTTATTCCGTCTCAAAGGTACAGAAAGTTTTGTCTGACATATTCTAAGTTCTAGTATAGTTTAAAGCTCCGTCCACACTATCAAACTAGTTTGACAAAAAAAAGTGTGATGTGCCCAAATTAGTAGTGCTATACTCAAATATGGTAGTGATATGACATCATCATGTCCATATATGGGTACATCACATTTTTAGTCACAGACAGAGCTTTGGACTAATGTAACAATGTTATCTTTGTTTTCTTTGTTTTTAAATTCTTATGTTTATTGCATTTATGTAATTATATTATTATTTTTAGAAATAAATTGAAATTGAATTGAAATTATGTTTTTCTCTACTTACAGGGATCTGCACGGCATTCTCTTGTTACATGCTTAAATTACATGGTGCCGGTTCGATCTCGTCGTCAAATAATTTACCCATTGGAAAGACTTGGTGGTAATGCACCCTCAGAACGTGTTATCAAAGAACAGGTATACCAGCTTTTTATTTCATCAAAAAAATGAAATGATTCTGGGTTTGAGAAATATTTTTCCTGGAATATTTTATTTTTTTGGTTACAAAAATCATACAATGCTGTATTTATAATGTTGCATGATGGCATTACAAATCTCTTTAAATAACTTTTTCTAGGAGAAGTATGCTTTGAATCACATAAACCGGAAACTGACCCTTGAACCAAAGGTGACCATTAACGCTCGTATTGTCATCGTTGGATCGTCAGATGTCAGCATCTCATTTTTGGAGACTCTTGCTTTCTGGTATTTAACTTTTAATTTAATATATTCAGGCCAATTTACACAGACGGGTGGTAACAGTAAGCTGAAAACCGCGTAGCTTGTTCACATAGATTCTCTATCTATCCTGAGCGGAAACACCTGTTCGATCTGCTGTATGTGTTAATCGTCATAAGGAATAACATAGATTCTATATTATTTATTACCGTTATCGCTCGTCTGTGTAAATTGGCCTTTACAGTTGTTTTCTTTTCCTGTAGTAGTAATACACACCAAATATCGGTTATTATCAAATAGGTTGATTATCATCACTACTTTTACAGTATGCATAATATAGAAATAAACTGAATTAATTTTTAAATTTTGGTTATGTATTTTTTCAGTCCTCATTTGCGGTTCAACAACCTTGTGTTGATCTCTCCACATGGCCTGCCTGGAGACAACACTCCCGACGATGTCGTGTCAAGCTTCCTCTCAACGCCTCATAACTACACACAGAATGAGTTGGCACAAATATCACTGCGAACCTGGGTGAATGTTGTCAATGCTAAGATGATTGCAATCGATAGGTATTGATTATTGATTATTGATTTATATAAGAAATATGTTTGATTTTTGTCCATGTATAAATAAACCCTACAAGATATACAAATATTAGATAGAATATCACATCTTTTTGAAATTTTACTTTTTCCACAGAGCCAGCAAATATGTGAAAGTGACAGGAGGTGCAAAGGTCCCGTACGACCACCTTGTGATTGCGACCGGCCAGCAGTACCAAACAACCGCCCCCACAGGTGTAGACATCACAAAACTGACAGCGAATAATGAACTGACATGTAATCCAAACCGGCAATACACTGGCAGAGTTCCAAGAAACGTACTTCTGGTGAACGATGAACATGATGCGAGGGTGGCTATTAATTGGTTGAGAAAGAACTTCATCACAACAGAAGGTAGGAGGTTTACTTTTTTTAATTTATTTAATAATTTATCAAAGTAATGTAGAATAACATAAACTTTGCTCACTTTTACTGTATGACATAAAACCTTTGTGCTCAAAAGCACTTAAGTAAGTAAGTTTTTATTCAAATAAGCTTATTTTTAACAAAATAAATGGAAAAAAACAGCTAGTCCCAAGAAAGAACAAAGAACAGAGCGCCTAACAATACTTAGTAATTAATTAAATAGAAAAGTTTAAGTTGACATTTAAATAGAGGTGCCGAATTCGCTCCTCCTCGAATAAAAATAATTGTTATTTTCTGTAGGTAATGCTATTGTATACGGATCCAGCCTAGACGCATACACTACAGTGCAATCATTACTAAAGTTAGGCACCCCAGGAAGTCGCATACACTTTGTACACCCTCCGCCCAACTATGAACCCACTTGCTTCAACAACAAACAAATCGAAACAGCCGTCAGTGATGCCTTAGCTGCCGAAGGGGTCCATGTGCATTATGGGTACTATCTTGCTCAATGGAATGATGGGAAGAGTATCGAGGAAGTTTACTGCGCTTCTTTTACATCTGACGCAAAGCCATTAAAACTTGAATGTTCTGTGTTCTTCTGTTTCAATAGGAAAGCTGTTGATTTCGACGCTTTTAAAGGTTTGTATTTAGAAATTCATGTCCTAGAGATCTTTACAAATTATATTTCTAATTAGAGGGTTCACTAATAAGCTTAATATAAAACAAAAACCTTATTTATATTACCTTAAAAACTTTATTAACTTTTTTTGACAGCTATCAATGACAGTTGCCTTGTATTTGATGGACGACTTGTAATCGATGCCAACTTCCACACCAATGATTTGTCCATCCGAGCGGCCGGTCCAATCACAAAGTTCCAACGTAAATACCATATGGACCAATGGTAAGGTTACCGTTTCACTCTTTAATATAATTATACTAAGCCTTTGTTATAGAGTATGGAGTGGTTAAGACACTTGACTGTCATACAGGGAGACCCGG
This sequence comes from Antedon mediterranea, assembly GCF_964355755.1. NCBI lineage: Eukaryota > Metazoa > Echinodermata > Crinoidea > Comatulida > Antedonidae > Antedon > Antedon mediterranea. The sequence goes on along the minus strand of NC_092679.1, from coordinate 2,069,711 downwards.
GTTCAATTCCCGACAACTACCAGTCCAATCAGCTGTAAATGAGTATCTGGTTGAAAAATACTGGGGAGGATGAGGAAATGAACTGGCCCCTCTACCACATAATGCCGTGGCTTAGTACAATGAGCTCCTAATAGCTCATTCCCCTTTGTGCAGAAAGAACACGGGAGTCATCTTTATAGGCCTATGATGTGAGAGGTTCCAATAGAGAGCTTAGGAACTAAATTAAATCGGCCATTATCATCAACCATGCCATATTGTCAAAAATCAATTCATGTCTTCAAGTATGTATTCTTCTGATTGATTATATTGATTGATATTGATTGATAGATGCTGCCTCAGCATTTTCTTTCTTAAAATAATTCATAATGATACAGAAATGTGCTAGTATTACATGTCAATTGATTGACCTTTTGGTACCATGAGAAGCACGTACAATATTGCTTAGATGTCACTCTGCCCTCTTGCAAGTTTTATGTAATTTCTGTGTTCTGTAATAGGCAATCAGAAATTTTGTTACAAATGCTCTTTTTATTGAACAAATTGAAATTAGCAGTTTATCAGAAATGGCATTGAATGTGATACTAGTTTGTGTTTTTGCAAAATATTTCATGTTTAATTAACTATCAATATTTTTATTTATTTTGGCTTTATACATTGTAATATTCCCTTGCAATTGTAATTTGCAGAAATAAATTTGCTGTTAAATTAAATTGTTTTTTTTCTTCTACATCAACAAGATAGTGTTTGGCAATGAAATTACAAATGATGTTTTATTCAATGTTTTGGTTTTATGCTTGCAATAGTAATACTGTATATTAAACCATGGAGTCCATGGTGAAACATACTGTAAATACTATTTCTACAAAAATAAATAAATAAGGGATTATAAAAATTGAGTTCTTCATATACACTTTTTCTTGCAGGACACAGAGTAACTTTAACTCGCGAGAAGTAGGTCAATTGCTGGCGTCCACAATGCTACGATTATTTGACCCAACCGTTGAGAATTACACAGAGCCACCAGAAGAAAGTATGAACCTGATACCAATGTACCACAGTAGTAAGGTTCAAGCCGCAATACTTCCAGGAGGTCTCAACTATCTTCACTTCACAAAACCAAACTTAAATGAACCGTTGGAAAAAATGATGACACAGCAAAACTATGTAAGTTAATAAACAAATATTTTATCCAAAAAAAAAAAGTTTTGCTTCATTTTATTATGTATTTCTCTTCCCTTAAGCTCTGTCTACACTATCACACTAGTTTGACACAAAAATGTGATGTGGCCAAATATGGTACTGATATGACATCGTTGTGTCCATATAGGCACATCATTTTGTCAAATAACGTTTGATAGTGTAGTCAGAGCTTAAGATAAATTATGAATATAGTTCTCTGTTTGAACTTTTCTTGTTTACATGCTACAGTACTTTTCCTGCACAATTTACATTTTCATGCACTATTAACATCTGAATTTAACCGTTAAACTACTAGACTCAATCAACCCAGACGTGGCTCTTTTATCCACCATAAAAACCCATTCACTGTTATTCATTTTCAAATAACCCATTACTCCAGTCATGAAACTCAAAAACCATATTTATTTAAAACTTCATTGATACCAATACCCTTGACAGTAGGCTATATTAACCCACCATTCCACCCATGAACAAACAGTGAGAGTCTTAAATATTATTACCTCACAGGTACTGATTTAATTTGATTTTTTTGGAAATAGAAGGTACTGTACCCTTCCAACTTACATATTAATACCGAGTTTATATTCAGTTAGCCTCTTAAGATGCCTTAAGCTCTGTCTACACTATCAAACTTTATGTGAAAAAAAATGTGATGTGCCCATTATGGACATGATGATGTCATATCACTACCATATTTGGGCACATCACCCTTTTTTTTGTCAAACTAGCTTTAGTTTACAGTATATTCAGAGAATTCCAATTAAATACACAAAAAGAAAAAATATATTAAAGAAGAAAATACAAATATACAGGATTACTATAAGTCCAATAGTCAAAATAAATGAATTATACATTCAGAACATAACCAGGAATAATATTGAAGATAATTATAACGAAATGAACTCTGTCACCTTACCGTGAACATTAACGACTTTGCATATGTAAAGTTGAACGCAATTATCTACATCCAATGGAATAAAGAATGGTTGGATGGTTTGTTTAACTGCAATAGCACCCAGTGGAAATGCAATCAAATAACTTAGAAATAGAGATCCCAACTCAGGGGACCAAACCCAGGAGAGATATCTGCAAAACAGGTTTACATGATTATAAACTATATTATGCTGAAATTGATATTTATATTTAGTATAAGTAGTACTTTTGCTTATTTTATTTTTTATTGAGATCCAGCCACTGATACCCACAGTATTGTCATTTTTTCAGTAATTTTATTTTATTTTTTTTATATATAAGTACAAATTTCTTGGTAATTTTATATAGATATTGGTTTTAAAAACATTTGTTTGTGTTGTCTCACACATTTGTAGCATACATACTACAATTTCTTTACATTTGTTATACTATGAAAATGTATTAATCCGATTTAACAAGAAATTAGGACGGTGTAAAATGTCATTCTATGTTAAATACGCCTGTAATTCAAAAAACGAAAATCGAATTCACTCATTACTTTTTTTTTATCTGCGTCTAAGAACACTTCATGTCAAAATGCAAGCCGGACACAAACTCAATACTTTGTTTAATCAATACAAATGACATCAAACATACTTGAAAAATTAATTTTGTTGCAAAGTGTGTTTGCGGATGATGTTGACATTCAGTATCATGCTTTAATGTCCTTAGGACGTAAGATAATCATCGCAAATGTTTTATGACGGCCTTGAGCATTTCTTATACTTGCACTTCAAAATATTTTGTAAGATTCTTCTATTCTGACACAAAGTTAAGAGAATCTAGAATAGAAGATAAATACCTTCTTTAAAGGTAAAAATAAATAAATGTAAACAATTAAATTGAAATTAGAATACAAGAACTATTTACTATCTAGATATGATGATCGTTAAATAAGTATTTTCATAAGACCAGCTAAGACCGCATAAAGTTATTAAATAGAAATTAGAATTGTAGCTTTGTTTTTTTTAATATTTTATTATAATTTATGTAATCTTTAATATATTGGGGTGAGTCTTCCTGAATTATCTGACTCTCTCTGACTGAACTACTTTTTTTTTAATGCAAAACTGCAAATATGCACAAAAATATATAAACCTCTATTCAATGGACATCCCGAGACAATATCCCATGAGATATATGGGATAGGTTATACACTACGTCCAACCTCTATTCAATGGACATCCCGAGACAATATCCCATGAGATATATGGGATAGGTTATACACTACGTCCAACCTCTATTCAATGGACATCCCGAGACAATATCCCATGAGATATATGGGATAGGTTATACACTACGTCCAACCTCTATTCAATGGACATCCCGAGACAATATCCCATGAGATATATGGGATAGGTTATACACTACGTCCAACCTCTATTCAATGGACATCCCGAGACAATATCCCATGAGATATATGGGATAGGTTATACACTACGTCCAACCTCTATTCAATGGACATCCCGAGACAATATCCCATGAGATATATGGGATAGGTTATACACTACGTCCAACCTCTATTCAATGGACATCCCGAGACAATATCCCATGAGATATATGGGATAGGTTATACACTACGTCCAACCTCTATTGATAGACCTATTCATTCTACTGTAATTATAATACAGTAATAGGTATTTTTTAAATGAAATTCAAAGAGAGTTTGTAACTGTTTTATGTATTTTGTATAGGGGCGTGAGTTGGTCACTGGAACCGCTGATGGACCTGGATATTTCCGTGTTCATATCAACAAATACAGTAGTATAGAAACAATAACATGTCTTACGAAACAGGTTAGTGGAAGTTAACTCCAATAATTAAAACATTAAAACCATTACACATGAATCAAGAAGCTGTTATAGTGTTTAAACATCCTCTTATGTCAAATGTATAAAGCTAGCTGTCTACACTATCAAACTTTATTTGACAACAAATATGATGTGCCCATAATATAGACATGAAGATGTAATATCACTACTGTATTTGGGCACATCACACTCTTTTTGTCAAACTTATTGTCAAACTAATTTGATAGAGTAGACAGAGTTTTGTGAATGCTTTGTACAGTATTCAAGGCAAGTATTTCAATAATAATAATTTGATCAAAATCTGTATTTAGAGGTACATAAATATAAAATAAAACATAAAAACAAATCGTGGAAAGCGGAATGACGGAAAATGTTTAAGAGAGAGAAATATGAAATAAAGTTTTATATTATATTTCAGGCAATCGATACCAGCAATTTACTATGTCTGTACAACGTTCATGAGCGTATGCTTAACAACATGGTATCGCGCTTTGATGAAGGACTCATTGCTGATTTTTTCAGTTTCTTCCGTGAAACATGGAGCTTAGCTGTTTTCCACGATCGCTTCCCAGACTTTAGACAAGAGGTTAGAGAACTACTTGTACAAAAACCGGTAAGTCTTGATTATGATAACATTTAAATGTAAGCTCTGTCTACACTATCAAACTAGTTTGACAAAAAAATATGATGTGCCCAAATATGGTAGTGATATGTTTAAATATGGTAGTGATATGTCCATATATGGGCACATCACATACAATTTGATAGTGTAGACAGAGCTTTAGGTGTCTATATTCTGCACTATTTCTTGATCACCGGTGGTAGACGTTCTTCCATTCCTTTATGGTAGTGTACTGAGATATTTTTCATATTTGTATGCACACAATATGGCCTGCTTAATGTCACAAGATAAGGCTATTACAGTAATAAGCATCTTACTTCAAGGGATTACTAAAGCCTTGTCTACACTACCAACCACTACATGACAAAATAATGTGTTGTGCCCATACATGGAAATGATGATGTCACATCAATACCATATTTAAACATATCACTACCATATTTGGGCACATCACAGAGAGTTAATGCTTTTTTATTTCAGGCTGAAGATGTGATAGCGTTGGAAGAGAAAGTTCGTCAATTAATTGACCAAGATCTTGAACTGGACAAGCAAGATCGTCAGTACCTCGCCAACGAGTTCGGCGACGGAGGTAGCAAACGCGCGGTTGAGACACGGCTTCTTAGTTTCCTTAGCTATAACTATTACCATTTACCCGTGTATGCCAAGCCAGGAATGGTCTAATCAAATAAAAGTAATCCACTGGTTTCAAATTTATACATATGTAAAGTAAAAATATGTTATATTTACAAAAGGATATCTCTGTATAACGTTATGTAACAATATATTGTGTATAAAAGCGGAAAACCTGTAGTTATGTAATAGCTATGAGTTAAAACCAATGCTAGTTTTATTAAAGGACAATTTAAGTAGATTTTATTCAACCCCTACAATAGAGGTTCTAAAATATCAAATAATTTTGTGTATATATATATATATATATGGTAACTTTATTCCAAAAAATGTAACAAAACCATGCACTGTGGATTTACAAAATCTGATACGTTCTTATATGCATGTATCCTACGTCAACAACAAAAAATATAAAATAACGTAAAAATAAAGATTCAAAATAACAAAAGCCACTTATTTCTGTTGCTGGCAATCTCACGCAAATTAATTAGGTCGTATGAAACCCATTAATGTAAATAAACAACACAACAACAATTAGGAATGAATACCTAGTAGAACTTAAAAGAAATGAATAAAGAATTAATTCCAAAATTCATATCTCTGTAATATTATCCCTTTAATAGTTGTAAAAATAGCTGTACATATTGTAGGGCAATAATAGTACAGGGATTCTTTTAGAAAAATTGCCAAAATATCGGGTTTTTAAAATTCAAATATTATGCGATAAAATTGCTCCATATGATCATATATTGCTTTATCATCATCTTATAGTACCATAGACACCAGTTATGTTGAAAAATAAAAGGGTAGAAAATTGGCCATTTAAAAAAAAATCCCTGTACTAATAGTACAGAGATTTTTTTCGAAAAATTGCCAAAATATCAGGTTTTTAAAATTCAATTATTATGCAATAAAATTGCTCCATATGATCATATATTGCTTTATCATCATCTTTTAGTACCATAGACACCAGTTATGTTGAAAAATAAAAGGGTAGAAAATTTGCCATTTTTGAAAAAATCCCTGTAGGCCTACTATAGGCCTGTACTATAGTACAGGGAAATTTCCGAAAAATGGCCGATTTTCGACCCTTTTATTTTTTAACATAAATAGTTACTATTGCATAATAAACATGCGCAGAGACGAATAATAGGTTCTGCGCATGTCAATTGTGCTATGTTAACCAGTTTTGACATAAATGGTTACTATAGTATAATAAACATGCGCAGAGGCGAATAATGGGTTCTGCGCATGTCAATTGTGCTATAGTAACCAGTTTTATCGAAAAATAAAAAGGTCGAAAATTAGCCATTTTTCGAAAAAATTCCTGTACTATAGTACAGGGAAATTTCCGAAAAATGGCCGATTTTTGACTGTTATTTTTTAACATAAATGGTTACTATTGCATAATAAACATGCGCATAGACGAATAATGGGTTCTGCGCATGTCAATTGTGCTATGTTAATCAGTTTTGACATAAATAGTTACTATTGCATAATAAACATGCGCAGAGGCGAATAATGGGTTCTGCGCATGTCAAATGTGCTATAGTAACTAGTTTTGACATAAATGGTTACTATTGCATAATAAACAAGCGCAGATACGAATAAAAGGTTCTGCGCATGTCAATTGTGCTATGGTAACCAGTTTTGACATAAATGGTTACTATAGTATAATAAACATTATAGTACCATAGACACCAGTTATGTTGAAAAATAAAAGGGTAGAAAATTGGCCATTTAAAAAAAAATCCCTGTACTATAGTACAGGGATTTTTTTCGAAAAATTGCCAAAATATCAGGTTTTTAAAATTCAATTATTATGCGATAAAATTGCTCCATATGATCATATATTGCTTTATCATCATCTTATAGTACCATAGACACCAGTTATGTTGAAAACTAAAAGGGTAGAAAATTGGCCATTTTAAAAAAAATCCCTGTACTAATAGTACAGAGATTTTTTTCGAAAAATTTCCAAAATATCAGGTTTTTAAAATTCAATTATTATGCAATAAAATTGCTTTTATTTTTTAACATAAATAGTTACTATTGCATAATAAACATGCGCAGAGACGAATAATAGGTTCTGCGCATGTCAATTGTGCTATGTTAACCAGTTTTGACATAAATGGTTACTATAGTATAATAAACATGCGCAGAGCCAAATAATGGGTTCTGCGCATGTCAATTGTGCTATAGTAACCAGTTTTATCGAAAAATAAAAAGGTCGAAAATTAGCCATTTTTTGAAAAAATTCCTGTACTATAGTACAGGGAAATTTCCGAAAAATTGCCGATTTTTGACTCTGTTATTTTTTAACATAAATGGTTACTATTGCATAATAAACATGCGCATAGACGAATAATGGGTTCTGCGCATGTCAATTGTGCTATGTTAATCAGTTTTGACATAAATAGTTACTATTGCATAATAAACATGCGCAGAGGCGAATAATGGGTTCTGCGCATGTCAAATGTGCTATAGTAACCAGTTTTGACATAAATGGTTACTATAGTATAATAAACATGCGCAGAGGCGAATAATGGGTTCTGCGCATGTCAATTGTGCTATAGTAACCAGTTTTATCAAAAAATAAAAAGGTCGAAAATTAGCCATTTTTTGAAAAAATTCCTGTACTATAGTACAGGGAAATTTCCGAAAAATGGCCGATTTTTGACTCTGTTATTTTTTAACATAAATGGTTACTATTGTATAATAAACATGCGCATAGACGAATAATGGGTTCTGCGCATGTCAATTGTGCTATGTTAATCAGTTTTGACATAAATAGTTACTATTGCATAATAAACATACGCAGAGGCGAATAATGGGTTCTGCGCATGTCAAATGTGCTATAGTAACCAGTTTTGACATAAATGGTTACTATAGTATAATAAACATGCGCAGAGGCGAATAATGGGTTCTGCGCAGGTCAATTGTGCTATAGTAACCAGTTTTATCGAAAAATAAAAAGGCCGAAAATTTGCCATTTTTTGAAAAATCCCTGTACTATAGTACAGGAAAAAAATTTTTTAACATAAATAGTTACTATTCCATAATAAACATGTGCAGAGACGAATAATAGGTTCTGCGCATGTCATTATCTGAGTGCTTTTATATACATTTGCACATGCTCAGATCGTTTTTTGTGTTTCTGCCTAAGTCAGCTGTGTGACTTAGGCAATTAAGGAGAGGAGACTCATGATTTTTTAAATAAAATAAGAAATACATTTTTATAATATATTTTTTAACCCATTTGTTACAAATTCTTTATCTTTTATTGCTACTTTCCTTTTCTAAAATCATCAGTGTTAATTTTAATCTGAAGAGCTGATGCCATTAAATTTTGTTACTTAAAGGTAGCATTTTTTGTATATAGATGATATGGATAGCTTCATAACAAAAGTGTCTAAGTAATAATTTTTTTTTCCTGCATAACTCACTGCTTATATCAATATACTATATTTTTTGTGTTCCTGCGTAAGTCAGCTGTGTGACTTAGGCAATTAAGGAGAGCTGACTTATGATCTGCCTAACTCACTGCTTATATCAAATACTATATTTTTCGTGTTTTCTGCCTAAGTCAGCTGTGTGACCTAGGCAATTAAGGAGAGCTGACTTATGATCAGCCTAACTCACTGCTTATATCATTATACTGCCCTCTGTACATTATCTGAGTGCTTTTATATACATTTGCACATGCTCAGATCGTTTTTTGTGTTTCTGCCTAAGTCAGCTGTGTGACTTAGGCAATTAAGGAGAGGAGACTCATGATTTTTTAAATAAAATAAGAAATACATTTTGATAGTATATTTGTTAACCCATTTGTTACAAATTCTTTCTCTTTTATTGCTACTTTCCTTTTCTAAAATCATCAGTGTTAATTTTAATCCGAAGAGCTGATGCTATTAAATTTTGTTACTTAAAGGTAGCATTTTTTGTATATAGATGATATCGACAGCCTCATAACAAAAGTGTCTAAGTCATAATTTTGTTTTTGTTTTTCTGCCTAACTCACTGCTTATATCAATATACTATATTTTTTGTGTTTCTGCCTAAGTCATAGTACAAGGATTTTTTCCAAAAATAGTCATTTTTCGACCCCTTTATTTTTCGATAAAACTGTAACTATAAGGTGATGATAAAGCAATATATGATCATATAGAGCAATTTTATAGCATAATAATTGAATTTTAAAAACTTGATATTTTTGCCATTTTTTGAAAAAATCCCTGTACTATCTGTGTGACTTAGGCAATTAAGGAGAGCTGACTTATGATCTGCCTAACTCACTGCTTATATCAATATACTATATTTTTTGTGTTTCTGCCTAAGTCAGCTGTGTGACTTAGGCAATGTAAGGAGAGCTGACTTATGATCTGCCTAACTCACTGCTTATATCAAATACTATATTTTTCGTGTTTTCTGCCTAAGTCAGCTGTGTGACTTAGGCAATTAAGGAGAGCTGACTTATGATCTGCCTAACTCACTGCTTATATCATTATACTGCCCTCTGTACATTATCTGAGTGCTTTTATATACATTTGCACATGCTCAGATCGTTTTTTGTGTTTCTGCCTAAGTCAGCTGTGTGACTTAGGCAATTAAGGAGAAGAGACTCATGATTTTTTAAATAAAATAAGAAATACATTTTTATAGTATATTTGTTTACCCATTTGTTACAAATTCTTTCTCTTTTATTGCTACTTTCTTTTTCTAAAATCATCAGTGTTAATTTTAATCTGAAGAGTTGATGCTATTAAATTTTGTTATTTAAAGGTAGCATTTTTTGTATATAGATGATATCGACAGCCTCATAACAAAAGTGTCTAAGTCATAATTTTGTTTTTGTTTTTCTGCCTAACTCACTGATTATATCAATATACTATATTTTTTGTGTTTCTGCCTAAAGTCATAGTACAAGGATTTTTTCCAAAAATAGTCATTTTTCGACCCTTTTATTTTTCGATAAAACTGGTGTCTATGGTACTATAAGGTGATGATAAAGCAATATATGATCATATAGAGCAATGTTATGGCATAATAATTGAATTTTAAAAACTTGATATTTTGGCCATTTTGGAAAAAATCCCTGTACTATCTGTGTGACTTAGGCAATTAAGGAGAGCTGACTTATGATCTGCCTAACTCACTGCTTATATCAATATACTATATTTTTCGTGTTTTCTGCCTAAGTCAGCTGTGTGACTTAGGCAATTAAGGAGAGCTGACTTATGATCTGCCTAACTCACTGCTTATATCAATATACTATATTTTTCGTGTTTCTGCCTAAGTCAGCTGTGTGACTTAGGCAATTAAGGAGAGCTGACTTATAATCTGCCTAACTCACTGCTTATATCATTATACTGCCCTCTGTACATTATCTGAGTGCTTTTATATACATTTGCACATGCTCAGATCGTTTTTTGTGTTTCTGCCTAAGTCAGCTGTGTGACTTAGGCAATTAAGGAGAGGAGACTCATGATTTTTTAAATAAAATAAGAATTACATTTTTATAGTATATTTTTTAACCCATTAGTTACAAATTCTTTCTCTTTTATTGCTACTTTCCTTTTCTAAAATCATCAGTGTTAATTTTAATCCGAAGAGCTGATGCTATTAAATTTTGTTAGTTAAAGGTAGCATTTTTTGTATATAAATGATATCGACAGCCTCATAACAAAAGTGTCAAAGTCATAATTTTGTTTTTGTTTTTCTGCCTAACTCACTGCTTATATCAATATACTATATTGTTTGTGTTTCTGCCTAAGTCAACTGTGTGACTTAGGCAATTAAGGAGAGCTGACTTATGATCTGCCTAACTCACTGCTTAAATCAATATACTATATTTTTCGTGTTTCTGCCTAAGTCAGCTGTGTGACTTAGGCAATTAAGGAAAGCTAACTTATGATCTGCCTAACTCATTGCTTATATCAATATACTATATTTATCGTGTTTCTGCCTAAGTCGGCTGTGTGACTTAGGCAATTAAGGAGAGCTGACTTATGATCTGCCTAACTCACTGCTTATATCAATATACTATATTTTTCGTGTTTCTGCCTAAGTCAGCTGTGTGACTTAGGCAATTAAGGAGAGCTGACTTATGATCTGCCTAACTCACTGCTTATATCATTATACTGCCCTCTGTACATTATCTGAGTGCTTTTATATACATTTGCACATGCTCAGATCGTTTTTTGTGTTTCTGCCTAAGTCAGCTGTGTGACTTAGGCAATTAAGGAGAGGAGACTCATGTTTTTTTAATAAAATAAGAAATACATTTTTTATAGTATATTTTTTAACCCATTTGTTACAAATTCTTTCTCTTTTATTGCTACTTTCCTTTTCTAAAATCATCAGTGTTAATTTTAATCCGAAGAGCTGATGCTATTAAATTTTGTTACTTAAAGGTAGCATTTTTTGTATATAAATGATATCGACAGCCTCAAAACAAAAGTGTCAAAGTCATAATTTTGTTTTTGTTTTTCTGCCTAACTCACTGCTTATATCAATATACTATATTGTTTGTGTTTCTGCCTAAGTCAACTGTGTGACTTAGGCAATTAAGGAGAGCTGACTTATGATCTGCCTAACTCACTGCTTAAATCAATATACTATATTTTTCGTGTTTCTGCCTAAGTCAGCTGTGTGACTTAGGCAATTAAGGAAAGCTAACTTATGATCTGCCTAACTCATTGCTTATATCAATATACTATATTTATCGTGTTTCTGCCTAAGTCAGCTGTGTGACTTAGGCAATTAAGGAGAGCTGACTTATGATCTGCCTAACTCACTGCTTATATCAATATACTATATTTTTTGTGTTTCTGCCTAAGTCATAGTACAAGGATTTTTTCCAAAAATAGTCATTTTTCGACCCCTTTATTTTTCGATAAAACTGGTACTATAAGGTGATGATAAAGCAATATATGATCATATAGAGCAATTTTATAGCATAATAATTGAATTTTAAAAACTTGATATTTTGGCCATTTTTTGAAAAAATCCCTGTACTATCTGTGTGACTTAGGCAATTAAGGAGAGCTGACTTATGATCTGCCTAACTCACTGCTTATATCAATATACTATATTTTTTGTGTTTCTGCCTAAGTCAGCTGTGTGACTTAGGCAATGTAAGGAGAGCTGACTTATGATCTGCCTAACTCACTGCTTATATCAAATACTATATTTTTCGTGTTTTCTGCCTAAGTCAGCTGTGTGACTTAGGCAATTAAGGAGAGCTGACTTATGATCTGCCTAACTCACTGCTTATATCATTATACTGCCCTCTGTACATTATCTGAGTGCTTTTATATACATTTGCACATGCTCAGATCGTTTTTTGTGTTTCTGCCTAAGTCAGCTGTGTGACTTAGGCAATTAAGGAGAAGAGACTCATGATTTTTTAAATAAAATAAGAAATACATTTTTATAGTATATTTGTTTACCCATTTGTTACAAATTCTTTCTCTTTTATTGCTACTTTCTTTTTCTAAAATCATCAGTGTTAATTTTAATCTGAAGAGTTGATGCTATTAAATTTTGTTATTTAAAGGTAGCATTTTTTGTATATAGATGATATCGACAGCCTCATAACAAAAGTGTCTAAGTCATAATTTTGTTTTTGTTTTTCTGCCTAACTCACTGATTATATCAATATACTATATTTTTTGTGTTTCTGCCTAAAGTCATAGTACAAGGATTTTTTCCAAAAATAGTCATTTTTCGACCCTTTTATTTTTCGATAAAACTGGTGTCTATGGTACTATAAGGTGATGATAAAGCAATATATGATCATATAGAGCAATGTTATTGCATAATAATTGAATTTTAAAAACTTGATATTTTGGCCATTTTGGAAAAAATCCCTGTACTATCTGTGTGACTTAGGCAATTAAGGAGAGCTGACTTATGATCTGCCTAACTCACTGCTTATATCAATATACTATATTTTTCGTGTTTTCTGCCTAAGTCAGCTGTGTGACTTAGGCAATTAAGGAGAGCTGACTTATGATCTGCCTAACTCACTGCTTATATCAATATACTATATTTTTCGTGTTTCTGCCTAAGTCAGCTGTGTGACTTAGGCAATTAAGGAGAGCTGACTTATAATCTGCCTAACTCACTGCTTATATCATTATACTGCCCTCTGTACATTATCTGAGTGCTTTTATATACATTTGCACATGCTCAGATCGTTTTTTGTGTTTCTGCCTAAGTCAGCTGTGTGACTTAGGCAATTAAGGAGAGGAGACTCATGATTTTTTAAATAAAATAAGAAATACATTTTTATAGTATATTTTTTAACCCATTTGTTACAAATTCTTTCTCTTTTATTGCTACTTTCCTTTTCGAAAATCATCAGTGTTAATTTTAATCCGAAGAGCTGATGCTATTAAATTTTGTTACTTAAAGGTAGCATTTTTTGTATATAAATGATATCGACAGCCTCATAACAAAAGTGTCAAAGTCATAATTTTGTTTTTGTTTTTCTGCCTAACTCACTGCTTATATCAATATACTATATTGTTTGTGTTTCTGCCTAAGTCAACTGTGTGACTTAGGCAATTAAGGAGAGCTGACTTATGATCTGCCTAACTCACTGCTTAAATCAATATACTATATTTTTCGTGTTTCTGCCTAAGTCAGCTGTGTGACTTAGGCAATTAAGGAAAGCTAACTTATGATCTGCCTAACTCATTGCTTATATCAATATACTATATTTATCGTGTTTCTGCCTAAGTCAGCTGTGTGACTTAGGCAATTAAGGAGAGCTGACTTATGATCTGCCTAACTCACTGCTTATATCAATATACTATATTTTTCGTGTTTCTGCCTAAGTCAGCTGTGTGACTTAGGCAATTAAGGAGAGCTGACTTATAATCTGCCTAACTCACTGCTTATATCATTATACTGCCCTCTGTACATTATCTGAGTGCTTTTATATACATTTGCACATGCTCAGATCGTTTTTTGTGTTTCTGCCTAAGTCAGCTGTGTGACTTAGGCAATTAAGGAGAGGAGACTCATGATTTTTTAAATAAAATAAGAAATACATTTTGATAGTATATTTTTTAACCCATTTGTTACAAATTCTTTCTCTTTTATTGCTACTTTCCTTTTCTAAAATCATCAGTGTTAATTTTAATCCGAAGAGCTGATGCTATTAAATTTTGTTACTTAAAGGTAGGATTTTTTGTATATAGATGATATCGACAGCCTCATAACAAAAGTGTCTAAGTCATAATTTTGTTTTTGTTTTTCTGCCTAACTCACTGCTTATATCAATATACTATATTTTTTGTGTTTCTGCCTAAGTCATAGTACAAGGATTTTTTCCAAAAAAAGTCATTTTTCGACCCTTTTATTTTTCGATAAAACTGGTACTATAAGGTGATGATAAAGCAATATATGATCATATAGAGCAATTTTATAGCATAATAATTGAATTTTAAAAACTTGATATTTTGGCCATTTTTTGAAAAAATCCCTGTACTATCTGTGTGACTTAGGCAATTAAGGAGAGCTGACTTATGATCTGCCTAACTCACTGCTTATATCAATATACTATATTTTTTGTGTTTCTGCCTAAGTCAGCTGTGTGACTTAGGCAATTAAGGAGAGCTGACTTATGATCTGCCTAACTCACTGCTTATATCAAATACTATATTTTTCGTGTTTTCTGCCTAAGTCAGCTGTGTGACTTAGGCAATTAACGAGAGCTGACTTATGATCTGCCTAACTCACTGCTTATATCATTATACTGCCCTCTGTACATTATCTGAGTGCTTTTATATACATTTGCACATGCTCAGATCGTTTTTTGTGTTTCTGCCTAAGTCAGCTGTGTGACTTAGGCAATTAAGGAGAGGAGACTCATTATTTTTTAAATAAAATAAGAAAATACATTTTTATAGTATATTTTTTAACCCATTTGTTACAAATTCTTTCTCTTTTATTGCTACTTTCTTTTTCTAAAATCATCAGTGTTAATTTTAATCTGAAGAGTTGATGTTATTAAATTTTGTTACTTAAAGGTAGCATTTTTTTTGTATATAGATGATATCAACAGCCTCATAACAAAAGTGTATAAGTCATAATTTTTGTTTTGTTTTTCTGCCTAACTCACTGCTTATATCAATATACTATATTTTTTGTGTTTCTGCCTAAAGTCATAGTAAAAGGATTTTTTCTAAAAATGGCCATTTTTCGACCCTTTTATTTTTCGACAAAACTGGTGTCTATGGTACTATAAGGTGATGATAAAGCAATATATGATCATATAGAGCAATTTTATAACATAATAATTGAATTTTAAAAACTTGATTTTTTGGCCATTTTTGGAAAAAATCCCTGTACTATCTGTGTGACTTAGGCAATTAAGGAGAGCTGATTTATGATCTGCCTAACTCACTGCTTATATCAATATACTATATTTTTTGTGTTTCTGCCTAAGTCAGCTGTGTGACTTAGGCAATTAAGGAGAGCTGACTTATTATCTGCCTAATTCACTGCTTATATCAAATACTATATTTTTAGTGTTTTCTGCCTAAGTCAGCTGTGTGACTTAGGCAATTAAGGAGAGCTGACTTATGATCTGCCTAACTCACTGCTTATATCAATATACTATATTTTTCGTGTTTCTTCCTAAGTCAGCTGTGTGACTTAGGCAATTAAGGAGAGCTGACTTATAATCTGCCTAACTCACTGCTTATATCATTATACTGCCCTCTGTACATTATCTGAGTGCTTTTATATACATTTGCACATGCTCAGATCGTTTTTTGTGTTTCTGCCTAAGTCAGCTGTGTGACTTAGGCAATTAAGGAGAGGAGACTCATGATTTTTTAAATAAAATAAGAAATACATTTTTATAGTATATTTTTTAACCCATTTGTTACAAATTCTTTCTCTTTTATTGCTACTTTCCTTTTCTAAAATCATCAGTGTTAATTTTAATCCGAAGAGCTGATGCTATTAAATTTTGTTACTTAAAGGTAGCATTTTTTGTATATAAATGATATCGACAGCCTCATAACAAAAGTGTCAAAGTCATAATTTTGTTTTTGTTTTTCTGCCTAACTCACTGCTTATATCAATATACTATATTGTTTGTGTTTCTGCCTAAGTCATAGTACAAGGATTTTTTCCAAAAATGGCAATTTTTGCGACCCTTTTATTTTTCGATAAAACCGGTGTTTATGGTACTTTAAGGTGATGATAAAGCAATATATGATCATATAGAGAAATTTTATATCATAATGATTGAATTTAAAAAAACTTGATATTTTGGCCATTTTTCGACCCTTTTATTTTTCGATAAAACTGGTGTCTATAGTACTACAAGGTGATGATAAAGCAATATATGATCATATAGAGCAATTTTATAGCATAATAATTGAATTTTAAAAACTTGATATTTTGGCTATTTTTGGAAAAAATCCCTGTACTATCTGTGTGACTTAGGCAATTAAGGAGAGCTGACTTATGATCTGCCGAACTCACTGCTTATATCAATATACTATTATATATTTGTTGTGTTTCTGCCTAAGTCAGCTGTGTGACTTAGGCAATTAAGGAGAGCTGACTTATGATCTGCCTAACTCACTGCGTATATCAAATACTATATTTTTCGTGTTTTCTGCCTAAGTCAGCTGTGTGACTTAGGCAATTAAGGAGAGCTGACTTATGATCTGCCTAACTCACTGCTTATATCATTATACTGCCCTCTGTACATTATCTGAGTGCTTTTATATACATTTGCACATGCTCAGATCGTTTTTTGTGTTTCTGCCTAAGTCAGCTGTGTGACTTAGGCAATTAAGAAGAGGAGACTCATGATTTTTTAAATAAAATAAGAAATACATTTTTATAGTATATTTGTTAACCCATTTGTTACAAATTCTTTCTCTTTTATTGCTACTTTCCTTTTCTAAAATCATCAGTGTTAATTTTAATCCGAAGAGCTGATGCTATTAAATTTTGTTACTTAAAGGTAGCATTTTTTGTATATAGATGATATCGACAGCCTCATAACAAAAGTGTCTAAGTCATAATTTTGTTTTTGTTTTTCTGCCTAACTCACTGCTTATATCAATATACTATATTTTTTGTGTTTCTGCCTAAGTCATAGTACAAGGGTTTTTTCCAAAAATAGTCATTTTTCGACCCTTTTATTTTTCGATAAAACTGGTGTCTATGGTACTATAAGGTGATGATAAAGCAATATATGATCATATAGAGCAATTTTATAGCATAATAATTGAATTTTAAAAACTTGATATTTTGGCCATTTTTTGAAAAAATCCCTGTACTATCTGTGTGACTTAAGCAATTAAGGAGAGCTGACTTATGATCTGCCTAACTCACTGCTTATATCAATATACTATATTTTTTGTGTTTCTGCCTAAGTCAGCTGTATGACTTAGGCAATTAAGGAGAGCTGACTTATGATCTGCCTAACTCACTGCTTATATCAAATACTATATTTTTCGTGTTTTCTGCCTAAGTCAGCTGTGTGACTTAAGCAATTAAGGAGAGCTGACTTATGATCTGCCTAACTCACTGCTTATATCATTATACTGCCCTCTGTACATTATCTGAGTGCTTTTATATACATTTGTACATGCTCAGATCGTTTTTTTGTGTTTTTGCCTAAGTCAGCTGTGTGACTTAGGCAATTAAAAAGAGGAGACTCATGATTTTTTAAATAAAATAAGAAATACATTTTTATAGTATATTTTTTAACCCATTTGTTACAAATTCCTTCTCTTTTATTGCTACTTTCTTTTTCTAAAATCATCAGTGTTAATTTTAATCTGAAGAGTTGATGCTATTAAATTTTGTTACTTAAAGGTAGCATTTTTTTTGTATATAGATGATATCAACAGCCTCATAACAAAAGTGTATAAGTCATAATTTTTGTTTTGTTTTTCTGCCTAACTCACTGCTTATATCAATATACTATATTTTTTGTGTTTCTGCCTAAAGTCATAGTAAAAGGATTTTTTCTAAAAATGGCCATTTTTCGACCCTTTTATTTTTCGATAAAACTGGTGTCTATGGTACTATAAGGTGTAAAGCAATATATGATCATATAGAGCAATTTTATAACATAATAATTGAATTTTAAAAACTTGATATTTTGGCCATTTTTGGAAAAAATCCCTGTACTATCTGTGTGACTTAGGCAATTAAGGAGAGCTGATTTATGATCTGCCTAACTCACTGCTTATATCAATATACTATATTTTTTGTGTTTCTGCCTAAGTCAGCTGTGTGACTTAGGCAATTAAGGAGAGCTGACTTGTGATCTGCTTAACTCACTGCTTATATCAATATACTATATTTTTCGTGTTTCTGCCTAAGTCAGCTGTGTGACTTAGGCAATTAAGGAGAGCTGACTTATGATCTGCCTAACTCACTGCTTATATCATTATTATACTGCCCTCTGTACATTATCTGAGTGCTTTTATATACATTTGCACATGCTCAGATCGTTTTTTGTGTTTCTGCCTAAGTCAGCTGTGTGACTTAGGCAATTAAGGAGAGGAGACTCATGATTTTTTAAATAAAATAAGAAATACATTTTTATAGTATATTTTTTAACCCATTTGTTACAAATTCTTTCTCTTTTATTGCTACTTTCTTTTTCTAAAATCATCAGTGTTAATTTTAATCTGAAGAGTTGATGCTATTAAATTTTGTTACTTAAAGGTAGCATTTTTTTTGTATATAGATGATATCAACAGCCTCATAACAAAGTGTATAAGTCATAATTTTTGTTTTGTTTTTCTGCCTAACTCACTGCTTATATCAATATACTATATTTTTTGTGTTTCTGCCTAAAGTCATAGTAAAAGGATTTTTTCTAAAAATGGCCATTTTTCGACCCTTGTCTATGGTACTATAAGGTGATGATAAAGCAATATATGATCATATAGAGCAATTTTATAACATAATAATTGAATTTTAAAAACTTGATATTTTGGCCATTTTTCGAAAAAATCCCTGTACTATCTGTGTGACTTAGGCAATTAAGGAGAGCTGATTCATAATCTGCCTAACTCACTGCTTATATCAATATACTATATTTTTTGTGTTTCTGCCTAAGTCAGCTGTGTGACTTAGGCAATTAAGGAGAGCCGACTTATTATCTGCCTAACTCACTGCTTATATCAAATACTATATTTTTCGTGTTTTCTGCCTAAGTCAGCTGTGTGACTTAGGCAATTAAGGAGAGCTGACTTATGATCTGCCTAACTCACTCTTATATCATTATACTGCCCTCTGTACATTATCTGAGTGCTTTTATATACATTTGCACATGCTCAGATCGTTTTTTGTGTTTCTGCCTAAGTCAGCTGTGTGACTTAGGCAATTAAGGAGAGAGGAGATTCATGATTTTTTAAATAAAATAAGAAATTCATTTTATAGTATATTTTTTAACCCATTTGTTACAAATTCTTTCTCTTTTATTGCTACTTTCCTTTTCTAAAATCATCAGTGTTAATTTTAATCTGAAGAGCTGATGCTATTAAATTTTGTTACTTAAAGGTAGCATTTTTTGTATATAGATGATATTGACAGCCTCATAACAAAAGTGTCTAAGTGATAATTTTTGTTTTGTTTTTCTGTCTAACTCACTGCTTATATCAATATACTATATTTTTTGTGTTTCTGCCTAAGTCATAGTACAAGGATTTTTTCCAAAAATGACCATTTTTCGACCCTTTTATTTTTCGATAAAACTAGTTTCTATTGTACTATAAGGTGATGATAAAGCAATATATGATTATATAGAGCAGTTTTATAGCATAATAATTGAATTTTAAAAGCTTGATATTTTGGCCATTTTTGGAAAAAATCCCTGTACTATAGTACAAGGATTTTTTCTAACAAGGCCAACAGCCATAAGTCGCCTGCTAATGTCAATTGTGCTATGGTAACCAGTTTTGACATATATGGTTACTATAGCATAATAAACATGCGCAGAGGCGAATAATGGGTTCTTTCAATTGTGCTATAGTAACCAGTTTTATCGAAAAATAAAAAGGTCGAAAATTGGCCATTTTTTGAAAAAATCCCTGTACTATAGTACAGAGATTTTTTCGAAAAATTCCCAAAATATAAGGTTTTTAAAATTCAATTATTATACGATAAAATTGCTCCATATGATCATATATTGCTTTACCAATATCTTATAGTACTATAGACACCAGTTATCTCGAAAAATAAAAGGGTCGACAATTTTTTTTAAAAACTCTGTAGGCCTATAGTAAAGGGATTTTTTTAGAAAATTGCTCCATATGATCATATATTGCTTTACCAATATCTTATAGTGCCATAGACACCAGTTATGTTGAAAAATAAAAGGGTGAAAATTGGCCATTTTTGAAAAAATCCCTGTATAGGGATTTATATCTGGTTTTAAAATTCAATTATGCGATAAACTTACTCTATCATCATCTTATAGTTATGTCAAAAATAAAAGAGCTATTTTTTCAAAAAAATGGCCAAATTATCGGGTTGCATAATATAATTCATAATATTATTAAATATAATTGAAAAAACCCGACAATATAATAAATGTTTGAATGGCAAAGTGTATCAATTATTATCTGTTTATTTTATGTGTTTTAAAAAAGAAATCCCATTTTCTTTTTATGAACAAAATACAATAACTGGTATAAATATTTTTTTAAAGATCTAAAATTATCTGTACACATGTCTAGATTCTAAACATTTCATAATAATAAAAATAATAATATTAATAATATAATAATTACAACAATAAAAGTAATAAATAATAATTTTAAACATGAAATTATAATAATTAATTAATAGTCATAAATATTATTATTTTTGAAATAACATTGGTCAAGTCCCAGTCACCAATGTGAGCGTCTAGTTTATTTTCTTTCTAGAACGCCAGTCTAAAACAATTTATTTACAACTACCAATAAAAATAACAAAAATGAAATTAAATTATCTGTACAACTAAAAAAAAAAACCTGGAAAATATATTGAATCTGGTAGAAACTAAAAAGATGTAGTTTTAAATTTGTTTGTGGAGAAAACAAAGTGTCTACGCTGTGCAATGATTTACTAACATTCTCATAACACAAATGTATCTGAGTAAAAAATTAGGCCGAAGTTAGCAATTTACTAAACATTCTCGGTGGATCAGGTTACCAAAAAAGGCATTATTAGTTGATCAATAATAATCAATGTTAATCAATAACAATCAATGTTGATCAATACTAATCAATGTTGATCAATACTAATCAATGTTGATCAATAATAATCAATATCAATGTTGATCAATACTAACCAATGTTTATCAATAATAATCAATGTTGATCGATAATAATCAATGCTAATAAATGCTAATCAATAATAATCAATGTGTATCAATAAGTACCAATAAGAGTAATATACATCAGCTATGGTATTGCACATTTAATAATCTACAAATGTTATATGTACAAATTTGCCCAAATTTGTAGTTTTAAATTATATTTTTCTTTCAAATAATGTAATAAAATTGTTTAAAAAACATGGCTGGGAGACAGTAATCAGTATTTTTAATTGATTTGGTTTACTTAATTTGTAAGATTCTTTTCATGTAGAAAATTAACTCGATAACTCATCATTACAATCCTTCTTTGTACAAGTATGGTTTTAAATATGTTGTTTTTCTACAATTAATTTCTCTATATACAAAATTTAACAAAGTTTACATAGACTACACTCCTACATAATTATTTTCGTAACGAGAAAGAATTATTACTTAAAATTATAATTAAGAAACATTCTTCTTAAAAGCATATGGAAGAATTATTATTAGCTAAATTTGTTTTTTTTTTCATGGAATTCAGTATAAAAAATGTAACAAAGATGTTTGATGGACAGACAGACAAACAGACATAGTTCAAATACAAGGGCTCAATGCAAAATGATCACAAGTATGATCTCTTAGAATATTATGTATTCTATATTGGCAATATTATTATATGCATATTTTAGCTATTTAAATTCAATAAACTACTTTAATAAATTTCATTTAAAATGTCTAGTTTAAGCAAATAAATTATTGAGATAATTACTGTTAGGAATAATATTAAACAATCATATAATCATTCGGTAAACCTACTGTATACTGTATCTATTAGGATCTCCTTGTTATAATATTCTCTTATTATACATAATTTAATTAGTTACACTATGAACTCTAATAGCAAGGTTGTGTGGAACGTCATGGTTTCCAATAAAAGGGAACATGTATCTTTGTTTATTATACACTGATCATTGCCGCAATAAGCAAACAATGATAACATAACAGACATCTTCCTGTGATGTTTTGAAATGTTGTCTAGAAATATTCTACATCTCTTTAAATTATGTGAAACATCACTAGTGGAAACCTCCTATTTAAAATGAATTTATCTAAAATATCAAGAAAAGCCAATTTTGAACATGTTATTGTATGTAATCTGGGGTCTCTCACTCGGTCTCTCTTATAAAAATCTTCCCAGTTTCCCGAGACACCAGTTCATCAATTTATTTAAACATTGTTCATATCCTACTATTTTCACTTGTACAATTTTTCTAATGATGAACAAATGTGTTCATATCTTGATAACATTGAAGGAAGAATTTTGTGAACATATTCATTCTTGGACGATTTCCAAGATATTTTTTTTCCAAATAACTAATATTGTGAGAGTGGTAGTAGAAATATTGGTATCATCAGTGGAATATGTCAAAACTGGTAATAACCATCACATGGGCCTTGCACGCTTTTACTCTCTCTTCTAAAAGTTGCGTTTCTTGTTCCAAAGCATCTATGAACAATTCATCAAAAGGATCCATCTCATCTAATACATGTACTGTATTGGCAAATAAAAAAAGAAAAACAATTAATTATATAAAAGTACATGAAAAAGTCTGTGTCTATATCAAATCAAAATTTCAATTGAAAATAGTGTACAGTATTAATATTTATGACATGTATATATATGATATTACAATATAGATTGACATAAAAAAAAGTAAAACATAATTTCTTTAGATAAGGATTTCTAATATCGCTCAGAGACATGCATACATAAAAAGTAATATAAAGCTATTGTTCGACCTTTTCAATTCCTCAGTGTGGAATATATGTATGTTGTTTTTACAACATTTTAAATTAATATTGTATCTGTGCCATGCTGTTCATCAAGTTTGTCTACACTATCATATTTTATGTGTAAAAAAATGTGATGTGTCCATATAATGGACATAATGTCATATTACCACCATGTTTGGGCATGTAACTACCATATTTGGGCACATCACACTTTTTTGGTTAAACTTGTTAAACTGTTTCATTCTTATTTATTATTCAGATGTTTTTATTTTGTTGTTAAGTAAATTTTATTTATTTATTTATTCAATTTCTGCCATATACATTACAAAAAAGACAAAACAATTATAAAAGGAGGCACAGAAAGAACAAACAGGTGCTAAACACCTATTCTAGTTGGTCAACCCAGAACAGAGCACAGAAAAATGTATTTATATCACATTAATTAATTTTACATTACACTATATGGTGTGTTTTGTAAGATGTTTGTTTTGTTTTTTTAAATACTGTACAAACAAAAACAAGTAATTAAAAAAGACAAAAGACAAGAAAACTAACATTGAGAGGGAGGTTGTTGCAGTCTACCTACGGTCAAATGTCCAGCAGCTTGCGTCAGCATTCAGCAATGCTTTAGTGGACATCAACTGTTGTTTTAGCTGGTCTTGCTTTTCTGTTAACTGTAAGATGCGGTCTTTGCCTGATTCTAAATGGTGATTTATTTTTGGGGATTCCTGCAAAACAAAGATTATATAATATTACTCTAGTGTCATCAAAGTTATAATGGACAATAGTGTAGTAAGTATGCAAAATAACATATTCTGATTGTATTAAACGACCAAAATTAACCCAAACTGTATAACCCACACTATATAATTATACTAACTACACACTATACTGTATATACTCATATATTAATTACACATATCAATAAAAGTTGTGAATAAAAATCAGGATAAAAAGAACAAGAAATGTCATTAATATATAACATGCATTTGCAAAGCATACTTTCTCATTTGACATTTAAAGTGCGGATTTTTCGCATTACCCTTCACGCTAAGTGAATACATTTGAAATCACATTGATTATAATCCTCAATGCTACATATCTGACAGTATTCATGCGTGCAATCATCACACCATCAGCGACACCCAAAGCAATTATAACAACGATGCTTAGATATCCAATTCTAATAATTGACGTTTATCACAAGTTCAGCCTAGGCTAACTGTACAATGACCTTGATTGACCCCTTAAGCGAGTGCGTCCCTCGGTAGCTTTGTTTCACCTGATTATCACTTATATTAGCTATCTAGGAAACGTCAATTAGATTAACTATACACTTTCTGAAGGAAATCTCAAATCTTTAGTTTCCTCAATCAAGAAACACTTTCTATTTGTGTTCAATCATTTGATAATTCTTTCAGTAATCACATTTTCAATAAAAACTTTCAAAATTAACTTGGTTTTACATTTTTCTAGGTGGTAGATTATACCTTTTCTATACCAATCAGGACATTTACATTTTGTCTATTCAAACTGATACTGTAGATATATCTTTTCTATACCAATAGGTACATTTACCTTTTTGTCTATTCAAACTGAAACTGTAGATATATCTTTTCTATACCAATAGGTAAATTTACATTTTTGCCTATTCAAACAGTCCATCTATACCGATAAACAAGGTGTGATTGACACAAATAAAAATAAGTATAGAAATCAATAAGAAAATTATTGGATAACTACTAGTAGTGTTTGGTAAGCTTGTCCTTAAGGACTAAGATACAAGATTTTATTTCCATAGCAACAGGTACGCAATCTCTTTGATTGACATCCTGTCGTTTATGAAAAAGAAAGCGTGAAACACTCTCGTTGAAAATGGTAAACGTTCACAGAGGATCAAGACTTTCCTTCCGTTAGTATCGGCATACAATATTTAAGTTTGTTCTTACGAAGACTAATTGTTAGATTTTCTCACTATTGTTTTGTTGAGCAGTAAACGAGATCCTTAATCACATACAGGATATTGAGAACATCTTGATTTCTATCTTTAGCAACATTCCTTTTTCCTTTCAGTATCATGATAATCTTAGTTTTTAAGAGTTTTAAAATGGAAAAAGCTGACGTAAGAGTTGTTTTGCTTCATACTGTAGGTGAAGTTCAATAATGGATGTTTATGTATATGCTATGACTTTGTATTTCTAACAGAAAAATCTCTTCATAACATGATATAAATCCAGCAACAAGGATACCTTACATGCGATAACTAATCCACACGTCGTAGACTCATTATGTGGCTTTGGCAGTAAAAGCAGTAATGTTATGTAGTAACATAAACATCGATTCATTCAAACATACACTGGATTATAACAGATTAATTAAAACAGTTAGTACCATGTTTGACCTTTGACAAGTTTGACCTTTGACCAAACATCAACTTTATTATATAAGTAAACTACATTGTATTATTTTTGTTGCTTTATATTCGATACAAGTGATAACATCTGGCAATAAGTAACACAAAAAAAGGAAATGACCTCTCACCTTGATGCCATCTGCCTGCCACGTCTTCACCTTATCAACATTATAAAGTTTCAATGCGACACCCCCTTCATCTTGGGACCTCTTCCGAGGGGGGAGATCAATCCAGCGTGAGCCTCCATTTCCTCCCCCTCTATGAGACGCTTGCTCGGCCTGGGCCTTGGGAGACGCGCTCCTGGACCGCCTCGGACCTACAAGTAAAAACCATCACCGTAACCTAAATGTTTGGCATGCTAACAACAATTATTTACTACAGGACATCAGGTCACTGCTATAAAACACAGCAATGAATTTCTCTTGTCCAGCAGTAAAATGATATTTTAATAATGTTAAAGTAAAATGAATATTATATAGTGTAACATTAGTACAAAAGTATACAATCAAATCATTTGTTATCATATTTTTTAGAGCAGATTAACAAGAAGAAATATAATATATATTAAAATGATAAAAGTAGCATAAATAATAATATTTCTAAATGAGTTTTCGTGCAATTTTTTGATTGTGCAAGCAGCAAGCTGGTACTAAGTTTGTTCTATCTACAGTGTTTGCTAGTGTTTAGCTACTGCGTGTTAGAATCTTTCCATCACCATGTGTTTTCAAAGCACGCCCACAACTTCTTCATCTCTAGAACAGATACATTTGGTATCTGAGTTAATATTTTTGCTTATTTTGACATTTTGGAATAATTTAAAACTTTGTCCGATATCTTATATAAATTATTCTTTTTTCAATTTCAGAAAAATTTTGTAAAAAAAAAAAATTATTATAAATTTTGAACAGAATCACCATGATTAACGAAAATAAATTTTGAATACAAAATTTTACTATAAATGTCAATTATAATATTGACTAAATAATAATGTTTTTTATATAAATTTGATTTTGATAATTGATTTGAATTTTGTAAGAGGAAGAATGAGAGAGTTAGAAGTAAGCAGTGAGTTTACCTTGTAGTTTACGTTTAAGATGTTTGAGTGCCTTCACTTTGCCAGATGTGTAATCGTGTTCAGATTCCCTTAGCATACTATCATAGCCACTACTAGCTTCTTCACTACCGCATGCAGTTGCCCGTTTGTTAGAAAGACAATCACTTACTGTACTGCTGTTATCGCTCCCATGCCCGCTACTCGAGCAACGATTCTTCCTCGGTTCCGTCATGGTCGAGTACGGGGACAGGAATGATGTCTTCACTTTAGCAGGGCTTTTTTCTGCGCACACAATCCCGCTGTCGTTACCGCTATCCGACGAGTCGGTTAGACGGTTTCCAACTTTGAGTTTGCCGTTCGTTTGTGGAGATTTGTTCGTTGGTAGAATGTCGCTTAGTGAACTTGTTGCCGATTTGTTATTGGTAGAGTTTTTGGATAACGTCGGAGCAGATTTACTAAGGGACTTGTTTCTAACTGGTAGACACGTTCCTCGACTGGTTGCTGTTGACTTTGGGCTGGTGGATGTTGTCTTGCTTTTCGATGGACTAGTTTTAGCTGTTGGTATTTTACTAGTGGTGGTGGGTGTTTTATTGGAAGACGGTGTAGGAGGATTTTCCTTGCATTTAGTTTGGCTTGGTGAACATTTGGCACTTTTTAGAGCGTTTCTAGCAGTTTGTCCACTTTTCTGAGATGGACTGCCAGTACGTGTTGGCAACTTACTACTACTGTTATTTGTACGTCGACTTGATAACAAACTGGTTCGACAACTTGATTCGGTATCACTGTACGATTTCCCTTGCATAGATATTGTTCTAGATTTATCTGACTTTTTACTTTTAGATTTGTCAGACTTGGAGAAAATCTTTGGTTTTAAAAGTCCTCTTGATCTGGATTTTTCACCAGATTCAGCACTTAAGTGAGTCTTGTTTGGAGACTTAGACGACTCTGCCACTTGCTCAGATTCTTGCGAATAACATGGATTTTCTTCAACATCAAATGTCGGAGAGGAACAAGCACCAATAGTTGGAGGTCTAACAGCCTCCATTACTTCCTTCTCTTCGACCTGTCTGAGTTGATGTCTAAAACCATTCCTGCGTTCGTTCATTCTGAAACCCATTTCTGGCTCAGATTGAATGTCAGCTGCACCATCTGGTTGGCGTAGCAACCACATATCGCTACATTTTAACCGTTCTTCTTTCTCTTCTAGCAACTTTTTCTCATTTAGCGACATTTCTTCTTCTACTTTAGCAATAGCATTGCATAAAACCGTTGGAAGAGGCTCAACGTCACACTGGTTTATCTTCGTCAGATGGAGTGGGCTAGCTTTTACTGAAGTAGGTTCAGACTGAGATTTGGACATCTTCTGATGAACATCGGTTGGTACTGGCTCATTTGACAGTATCTGGCGATGTTTATGAAGAGATCCTCTTAAGCAGTTATCTTCACTGGTATAACCTCTAGGATCTACTTCTACAGATTTTAATCTTGCCAACACTGGATTGACATTAGCACATGGTAGAATAGTGTTTGTGTCCAGATGCGAAATTGTTCTTTGAGTGCTTTCAGAACTTGCTGAATTCTTGTTACTCTGATTACTCATCCGACGCTTCTGACTCGCTTCCCGCGTTATAGTATCCATCTTTTCCCAAACTTCGGCATTCTCCTCTGTCATCTTATCAAACAAATGCATTGCGTAAATCGGTACATAACCTGGATGTGCGTAAACTTTCTCTTCTACGCTGTGAATATCGGAAGCATTAAATCCTGATGAAAGATCTTCGCTTTCTTCGTCTTCCTGGCTTATAAAACTTGAGGGACGAGAATTTGTGGAGAATGTTGCATCAGTTGCATCACTGATGCAGCTTAACCTTCTTAGAGGATGATCAACAGCAAGATGTTTTTCACGCATCACTACTTGGCCTTCCTCTTCTACGGTCATGTACGTGACAACTTGTGGTTCATCCATCAAAGCAGTAGGAATCTCAAAATCTGCCATTGTCGATATCGATCCTTCGTTTGGATCATCGGTAAATATGTCATCGACGCTCAAGTTTGAAATGACGTACATGGATTTTATCGCATCTAGGTCACGCATACGGAACTCCACAGATGACACGCTATCGGCGTTATCCAAAGATATCTTATTATTCTTGCGTTTTTTCTCACTTACTTCAGATTCATCATCTGAATATACGTAATGTCCACGATTCCGTAACTCTCTGTCTATTACCTCATCGTAAGGTATTTGATTGTTAGTGTTTGCACACAAACTTGCAGTATTCAGATTAGCATCGAAATTCTCTGACAGTGAATCCAACGACTGCCTATCAAGCGTTGCTAAGCAACATGCTTCTGAACCGAGTGGCATATCGTCGACTGTCAGAGCAGCTTGTTCCAGCGAGGTCAGGTCGTCTGTTTTAGTAGACACAAACGAGCCGACCTCTGAATATACCAAAGACATCTCGTCTTCTGATCTGACGAGCGATAATTCAGATACAGGCCTTTCAAGGAGTTCTGCGATAGTGTCTAATGATTCTACTGAATGTATTACTCTATCTGCATCGTACAACGCTTGAATATCATGATTTCCATTCAAATTTCCATTTACATAATCACTTATCATATCCATATTTGGTTGCAACCCATGAGCTACACATACTTGAGTAACGTCTGTAAACGTTGGCATACTAACAGATTGCGGTAAAGATTCAAAATTTTTGTGATCGTTGTTGTAGTTACGTCCAGCAACACCCATCTTAGGATGATAACCGGACCTTTGCGTTGGCGAGAGATCTTCTAAATTGCCAGCTAATTTTTTAATATTTTCAAAGTTTGATTCTTGCATTGACTCATCATCCTCCACGTCGTCATCTGGCGTTTGCAAGAGATGGTCGACAACAGGGGGTACACTTTTAACATTTGGGATGCTTTCTTCAACACGAGGAACCCTCTCCTCAACCTCTGGAATTCTTTCTTCAGCATGTGACACTCGTTCCTCGATTTTACAAGTATTAATGACAGTCCTGTTATTTTGTACGTTATTAACAATTGGTTGTTTTACTTGCGATATAATGTCTGTCTTTTTTGTGCGTTTATTACTTGAGGAAGTTCCTGATTTGGAAGGTCGCGGAATGCCAGATTTCTTGGAAGGTGTTTCATGTTCTTTTTCAATCATTTTCACATGATTTGCATTTAAACGAGGCGTATCACTCTCACTGCCACTGTCCTTTTTCATTTTTTTAAGTTCATCCTTTCGACTAACTTTATTATCGATCTTTGCTAATCGACTATGAAGCTCGTCATTTGAAGCATTTCTCGATTCATTTACGCGTCCAAGAGTTGGTCTGAAAATCGGTACAGATTCAGGAGGACCTTCATTATCGGTCAAATCCCGATCGCTCAACGCACATCCATCGGGTCCAACATAGATAACAGTATCACACGACTGCTCACTACTGGAGATGTATTCAGGGTCACTTTGCCGAATTGCATTCGTAACTGTGATTCCATTGATGTTTTTTGTATGGATCGATCTAAAGTGGGGACGCCGTCTTCGTCCTTCTTCGCAGGAGCTTTCTCCGCCAGATGAACTTGTTCCAGAATACTGCAAAAGAAAATTTCTCAATTCAATCCACACCTCCATTGTTTTCAACTAAATCATTCAACATATTAATACTCGGTTTATATACAATTTATAAATCTCTTGGTGCGTAGTATTTATAAATCGGGAAGTTTACCCATCCGTTCGTGGACGTCCTGTCTTTTATCTTTTGCTTCATAAAAAGGGTAATCTTTTTATAAGCATTCACTTCCTACAAAAGCATTGGTTTCTCTTTAGGTTTTGTGTTAATAATAATAGTATACATTTATTTAACACCTTTAACAAAAGGAGCATTAAGATAAGAAATACTTTTATTTTAACTCTAGAAATTCATAAACAGTTTATTATTTCTCTGCGAAATTTGCTAATAAGAGACGTATTACATGTCTTTAAGATGTTATTAATTTAATATCAAAATAATTTCACTTTCTTTTTTCTGATACTTTTATAAATCCATCAAGTAGAAAATTATGAAAACAAACGAGTACCATTGTTAGTTCAACATCCATTTGTGAATAATTAACCCGATTTTACTTACTTTAGCTTTCTTTTTGCCTCTCCTGTGGATTCTCGCCGCCTGTTGTATCGTGCTTAACGTTTCGTTATAGCAGGAGATAGCGGAGGAAACATGAGCTATCATCGTAGCACGGCAGTTGATACTACCTAAAGACTCCCTCAACAATTGGGTCAATTTACTGTCCCTGCGTGATACAAAAAATGAGAACGGTTTATCATCATTTGCTGTACTTTTTGCGATAATAGATTCACAAGTTTAAGTTAATCCTCCGAAGATTAATTACGGCTGATGAGGATGAGCAAAACATGGACGACCAAAACAATCATGAGATTGATAAATTATGTCATTGAACTTTCTTTACTCAAAACTAGTTCACTTGAAAAAAGGCTTACACATTATAAAAGGATATGTTGGAAAAAAACATAACAGCGTTTGCCATTAGCATGGATTTTAAGTGTCATTTTTGGTAATATGTTAATTTTTGTTGTTTTCTTATTTTTCAAATATTCAACAGTAACGCATAGCATAAAAAGATACAAAACACAAAATCAAGATTTTTAATGATAAAATTATAAAATAATTAGAAAAACATCAATAATAATAATTTCCATCTATCTACAGTATATAAGAATATGTAATTCAGTTTAATTAATAAAGATAATAGAAAATATAGATTTGATGTTTTTCTTTTAGAATCAAAAGATCAAAGGGACTTAATAAAAATAACATTTTCTACATATTGATTGTGTTTCACTTTCTATATCAGAAGGATAATAATATTTCCATTTATCTACAGTATATAAGAATATGTAATTCAGTTTAATTAATAAAGATAATAGAAAATATAGATTTGATGTTTTTCTTTTAGAATCAAAAGATCAAAGGGGTTTATAAAAATAACATTTCCTACATATTGATTGTGTTTCACTTTCTATAATATTACTTCCTTACTCTACATCATAAAATAAACTGTACAATAATTATTTTTGACACAATCATTAATTTTGTGTTCCAATTATTAAAAAAAAATTATCAGTTTTTGACACTTACCTGTGCGGAATGTGTTTATCAGAGTTGAGCAAAGCAAGAACGACGTTTCCTAAAGATGAGAATGATAATGCCTGACCATTACCGGTTCGACTACCTTTATCACAGCTTCCTAAATCAATCAAATGAAGACGACTGCGTCCTCCCATTACGCCTCCTTTACCGGACTTCTCAAAACGGTATTGGTATACGTGCAGAGTGAAAAGCATGTGAGAGTTACGAGATTCCTCCTCTGGCACCGGCTCATCTAAGATAAATGCAAAACATTTTTCAGTTTAATTGATAAAATATATCAATGATTTAAGTCACTAAAAACCAATAAATTCTATTGGTAGATACTCAACTATTAGATCAATAATCTTATCGTGTGTAATCTATAAACAATAAAAAACAATTTTGCAAACGTTCAGTGATGAATGAAAAAGCACTTTAACATTATTCAGCGCTTAATGTAAATTAAAATCTATCTTTCGTGTATCATTATTACGCCAGTTTTGATTAAAATATTACGACAAAATATGAAATTTAATATGATTGTGAATTGGTTAAAAGCTGCCACAAATTGATGACAGATTAAATGTGACATTTCTGAAGACCAACAAGATTTATAGGAGGATAATATTTCATTTTCAAGTCGTCTTATAATATTTTTTCGAAAATCGTATTCAGTTTATTTATTCAAGTTAGTAGCTAAAAACTAATTTCTGAAGCATGTACCTGTGGGGTAGGTTTTTGATTTCCTAGCTGCAACTGCGGCATCAAGATAAAAAGCAGCTTTTTCTGCAGAGGGCGCTCTAAGTTCACTTTGATTTAGAAGCTGGACTCCGCAGATTGGATCTTCTGCCAGGTATATCCCAGGTGAGGTGCCACAACCATTATTACTACCTGTTTAAATACAAAATAAATTGTTACTATTATATACTATTAGAGAGAGAAGGATGTTGGCGATAAAACCATGATCATAAAATGCTAGACAAGTAGGTTTACTTTTTCACAATTATTACAATGTTTTAAACACAGTTTTATATTCTTTTTTGTTGTGTTTGAAATTGTTAAAATCTAACATATATTTTAAAAATAAAATAAAATTGTAACCAATGCGCAAATTCCTTTAATTTCTACTATAATAAGGAGAATCTTAATTTTAACAAAACCTCTAAGCCATGACAGATTCTCTACAAACAGTATGCCAACTTATATAATATTGATAGCTAATTCAGATCGGCCCAAGAGCTCATTCAAAAGAAGCCGAGCTCATTCCGACTGACACGTGTGATAAATGCCAAGAACTTACCGAATATCAATTATTAGAGTTGTGTTTTAAGTGAAATGTAATATAGATTAATTGCTATATCCATCTTAGGCACTTGATCAAAGTCTAGGCCACAAATCTTTAATGCACCAAGAATTAATGGTCACACACGCTCACATGAATCAATACCGGCTAAATAGTGTTCTGTTGAATTTCTCTTTACTATGGCATTTGATAACCGATTAATATCATTTTGTGATGTAGAATTAAGTATATATTACTGACTCTATATTGATTCAGTAATAGAAAGAAAAGAGCACTAATATTGAATTTTAATGATAGAACATGGGATGATAATCTCAAGGTATTCCTAAGCTTTTGAACAGTTATGAATCTCATTTACAAGTACAATTTGTAGGTTTGGATGTACTCAGATTTTTAAATGCATGTTCACACATAACATTATCGACATTTTATGTTGATAACCTTGAATTTTTTTATACTTTTACCAAGCGTCAAATTGAGAACCTGAGAGCTCAGCATTAAATTATGGCCATAGTGGATTGTAAAACCATTCACGTTTATACCTATTAAGGGGATACCTTTGGGGTCCCCTTAATAGGGATGTTCCCTGTTGGAAATGACACATGCCTCAATCATTTTAGAGGAAAATGTCCCCTTAATAGGCGTATCCCATGAATATGCACAATCCATAGGATGCACATGTCCTTATTTGGCCGCCGTTATATTTTCTGTATTTGGTTAACTTTGAAAGCCATTTTTAAGCAGGTTGGAGAATACTATCAAAGTCAAAGAGAGTTTTGATAGATGCTCAAGCAGCACACTTATAACTCATAGAGAAGGCATTGAGAGCCATCACATCACTCAACTTCTTAATCCTCACTTTAAAGTAGGAAACAGCAAAAGTAGAATACAAATCCCCAATGAGGATTATCTACAGATTAATTCACTATTAATTTAAGCTATATTAGGTCATGTCCATATTGCTCTTTATTCATGCTAATCCTTTCTGACCATTGCAGTAATTGTCACGTAAAACCAAGTGTTACATTTCAAGTGTCAACGTCATTCAAAATATCTGTGTCAAATATGTGATTATGAAAAATACTCAATGGGGAAAGAAAATAACAATTACACAGAAAAAATTTTTTCAAAGAATCATAAAATAGGATTTAGATATTATTTTTTACGATTGGACGTACGTGAATGTCATGAAAGATCACACTGTGTTTAATGAACATAATGATCAAGGGAAATTCTGATAATATGACATAAAACATTCTAATAATAGGAATCCAGAATGATAAGAATTATCAGAAAAAATAAGTATAATCTGAAAAAATTAGTTACAAAACAAAAATGACAGGAGATCCCTTGTTGACTTTTAAACATGTGCACTTAACATCAGATATTCTTTCAGCAATCTATATTGTGAAATGACTTGTCTTCAAATCCGTAGAAGTATGTCTCCTACATTTGTCAACATCATAATGTTGTTCAGTTCAAGCCACTGCCCGACTTTTAAAGATCTCCTCAGGCCCCAAGCCCACGAAGAATATAATAATTGAAAAATATGTAACCATTTTGATTTGACACATAACAAATTGATATATTTCATATCTATGCAAAGATTGACAGGAGTGACTTAATACTTAAATGATGTGCTGATTTAAAAAAAAAAAAATTCTTAAGCTCTGTCTACACTATGAAACTTTATGTGACAAAAAAATGTGATGTGCACATATATGGACATGATGATGACATATCACTACTATATTTGGCCATATCACTACCATATTTGGCCATATCACTACCATATTTGGGTACATCACTACCATATTTGGGTACATCACTACTATATTTGGCCATATCACTACTATATTTGGCCATATCACTACTATATTTGGCCATATCACTACCATATTTGGCCATATCACTACCATATTTGGCCATATCACTACCATATTTGGCCATATCACTACCATATTTGGCCATATCACTACCATATTTGGCCATATCACTACTATATTTGGCCATATCACTACTATATTTGGCCATATCACTACTATATTTGGCCATATCACTACTATATTTGGCCATATCACTACCATATTTGGCCATATCACTACTATATTTGGCCATATCACTACTATATTTGGCCATATCACTACCATATTTGGCCATATCACTACTATATTTGGCCATATCACTACTATATTTGGCCATATCACTACCATATTTGGGTACATCACTACTATATTTGGCCATATCACTACCATATTTGGCCATATCACTACCATATTTGGCCATATCACTACTATATTTGGCCATATCACTACCATATTTGGGTATATCACTACCATATTTGGCCATATCACTACCATATTTGGCCATATCACTACCATATTTGGCCATATCACTACTATATTTGGCCATATCACTACCATATTTGGCCATATCACTACCATATTTGGCCATATCACTACTATATTTGGCCATATCACTACCATATTTGGCCATATCACTACCATATTTGGCCATATCACTACCATATTTGGCCATATCACTACCATATTTGGCCATATCACTACTATATTTGGCCATATCACTACCATATTTGGGTATAATAGAAGATGTTACTAAATTATGTACTTATACTGAGATACATTGTGCAGTAGGATGCGCACCTAATAAATTAGGTTTCGTATTTATATTTACCGTTTGCTTGGTCGGACAACAAGTCTTTCAAGTTTTCTTGCTTCCCATGAACCTCTACTGCAGAAACTCGTACCGAAAAACGTGTACTTGTTTTTTCCTTCTTCTCGTTGATAAGACGGAACAACCACTCAATGGCGCAGGGTATAACGCCAAGGTTTTGCACGTTATCATCTCGTCCAATCATAGTAAAGGATTTGCCTGTGGAAACATTGAAAATAAATAATACTTAATAGTAAAAAAGAAAGGAAGCCCATTTTGTTTTAATTTTGAACTTAGTTTAAATTATTATTATTATTTATTTATTTATATATAATTATATTATTAAAAATTAATAGAATTTAATATGACATTCCTATTGACATTTAAATCTGACCAATTGACCGATGATGTGCGACTATACTCAAATGATGTGTATGTCCAATAAAGGAAGATGATGATGATGATGTTTCATATTGATCCACAAAACGATTTATTAACCCATCTTTTTAATATGAAGGTGATCAAAGGGCCTGTGACACATTCATTGCGTTATGTTCTCTCTAACAATTAACAAAACTTGATGAATTATTTCTTATAGCTAAACAAAGATCAATCAATAACATAAACAAGTTTCTTGATGGTTCTCTTAATTGTTCTGTGCTTATCACGGCAATTTAGCAGAAGAGGAGAATGCAGACATAACTATTGCTGCTAACTGAAACACTTAACTAACAATCAGATATTTGTTTATCTGACCAGCTAGCCACTTATATGTAATTACACCAATCTAACAAAGACTTGGTACCCAATCACATATTTGCATTGTGATATCTAACAATTAACAGGCCAACGACATATTTGGAAAGTAATATTGAACAATTAACCGGCCAACGACATATTTGGCCTGATAAACGAAGAGTAAAATGCCACAAGCATGGCTAGTCAAGTAGTAAATCTTGTAGCTAGCGGCTGTGAATGAAAAATGACCAATAGAGATATAGCCATAGGCTATTAGACCGTTTGACCATGGCATTTAACAACACAAATGAAAGTAGTTATGACAGAACGGACACTATTACAATTGTAATCGATACACACTCTTCATATACGTTGTATCATACTGTATATTATCGGAGCTATTTGAAATGGGATAGATGTCATTGTCTGAAATCTAATTGCAAAGAAATCGAGTTGTGTAACTATTTTGAAATGTCTCAAATTACACATTGTATTAGTAGTGAGGGGGATCGCCCAATTTAATGATCACACAAGTGTAACATTTCACAATATACTGTAGTTAGTATGTCACAGTGTTTTCCCAATCGATGTGTGGCATATTAAGTTAAATAAACTTTCGTTTTGCTTATGTCATTATAATATCATTCTTTGTAATGAAAGGTTTTTGGCCTTTCCGAACCAACCCAATCTTAATGGCATAATACATATTTTAAAAATACAATACAGGTACATACAATATTTGAAACCAATACTACAGTAAATAAGCCATTTACAGTACCAACTGCATAATGTAGAAAATACATA
This sequence comes from Antedon mediterranea, assembly GCF_964355755.1. Classification (NCBI taxonomy): domain Eukaryota; kingdom Metazoa; phylum Echinodermata; class Crinoidea; order Comatulida; family Antedonidae; genus Antedon; species Antedon mediterranea. Next base: position 2,032,196 of record NC_092679.1, on the reverse strand, counting down.
AAATTATATAAAAAGGAAGAATCACATTCAAATTGAAAATAAGAATGATCCTTTTGGTACAATAGCAGCACAATTTCAGCATATGGCTTGTGAAAGCCATTTTGGTTGAGCACTTACCAAGCCTTGAGTGACCATAACAGAATAAGCATCCGTCCGCACCATTCACTACCGCTTGTACTATGTCACCAATACTTGCTGCACACACCTCAGCCTAAAATTTGGAAAAAGTTTTTTATGTTAATAAAAGTATGAGTCAACACATTTTTATATCATACAAGGAATGAAGCAAAATTAAAAACCGCACAAAGAATTGATTGAAAACTACCTGTGAGGAATCTTGTGGGAAAACGGAATCAAACGCAAACATCTTTGGTGCGGCAACTCCCGTACGGCGGCTCGACGTGCTGAGTGGGTTCGTCATGAAAGACGGGTCAAATAGCGTCACTTGCTTCTTCTTCTGGTCGACGGTGACAAACGTAGCCGTGTCGTGAGGATTACTAGAGGGAACCACTCGCAGCATTACCTTTACCTGAAAATATATGTTTAAAAATGTATTTAATAAATATCTGGTTTCCTTTAAACATTAAATAATGTACTGCTACAGACTCCTGTCTAGTAAAAGGTATTTCTGATAGCGGTGATTTATGATGAAAATACCTGTGTGATTGTGACATGAAAATACCGCATTAAATCAATCATAGATCATAACATTGGCAAGTTAGACTGCTATGGACTACGATTAAAATATCAGTAAAAACTCGTAAATAAAATCCTTATTTATGGTTCTCAAAATGTTCAAAGATGGGTAAGTTTAGTTTGGTCAATCAGGTTGCAAGGTTGTTTGGTAGCATTTGTTTGGTGGTAGCAGTCATTTATTGTGATAATAAAAATGTTACTAAAAGTATTATATCAATAAAAGAATTCTTCTTTCTAACTTTACATACTGGTAATCTAATTTTTTCATTGTTAAAGTGATATTTGACTATATTCATTTGCTTACTGACTACTGTAGCCTGCTAAATGTTGCGAATATAAAATAAATTTGCAATTTACATTATATCCCCATGTTAATATATTTGAAAATGTAATTGATAAAAGCAATTGAATTTTATTTAAATAAAAAAATTGGAATTTAGTAATATGCTACTTTTTATAATCTAATCTTGAACAAAGAAACCGCAAAACCAAAATCTATAAATAGAAACATGTCTGAAGTATCGTATTAATACTGGCAACAAAGGACGTTATACATATTACACCAAGGATAAATGTTTTGTTTAGCAATAAAAATTATTAAAAAGATGTAGATGATGTTGGAAATGTTGATCGCACGCTTCATCGCACCTGTCAATCATAACCACATTTAAAAACTCTCATGTGAACTTTCTTGCATAAACACCAGATCAAAAAGTGTACACTATACATCCATATACTTGAATGAATTCTGAAATAATTTGTTAATAATTTCTCTTGATATCAATTTTGTAACTGGGTGATGTACAAATATCTTAAGGCAGCAGGTTTAATTAGAGCATCACGCTTTAGTGGTTGTTAAATATTGAGAATTGTTACGCACAATACAAATTCTGAATTCGACAACATAATTAAGTTGACAGAGAACACACGCAGCGGACATGTATCCCCCGTATCACTTTCAACTACACGTTCAATGTTAATTCACACCTCATCGGTTTCTCCCAACAATCATTTTATAAACAGCTCTAAGGCATATTATAACAGATCTCTTACTCATTGGTGTGTTGGTCCTTTTATTTGTTCTGTTTTTATAAAACAGAAAGAAACTGACTAAATTACACTCAAACGTAGTATTAATAACAAGCTCTGTTGTTTTACATAGATTCGATTTGGCAAGAAACTAAAAGGCTCTGTTTGTGACCAACGGGCCTTAAGAAACTGCCAACGATCTCATAAAGCGTCGTACGACAGCTATTGTTCCTCAATCGTGATTGACGCCGTCAATCCGGTGGCTAGGGGACACCAAATCTGGACCAATTTTTGTCTAAATTGTTAAAGTGTTAAAAGAAACTTTTAGTAATAATAATCATATTTAAGATGGACAGGTGTTAGCTTGAAACACATTCACAGATTTATCTCATGCGAATAATTCGTTCACAAGATGTCATCAAATATTAAGGTAAATTGTGTCGTGAAATTTATAGTCGTTCCCTCGCTTTATCATATTTCATCAAAATATTTTGCTTGTAGTATGATCGCATGCCCACATTCTGAACGAAATAATCTCACTAAAGTGTTTTCATTTAAAGTTTTAACGTGTAAATCATTCAAAAGAATGCATTGTGAGTAATCTATTTACAGGTAAGCAAATTCCACACCTGGATGGTTGATCATCTAATTGAAAAGATTTGGTTTTTATAATAGAACACTTAGCAGAGAAACAATATCAGATATTACTGACATATGAAAAGATGTTTTGCTAAAATTCCTGACAAAATCATTCCTGACAGGATTGATCAATTCTGTTTAAGTGAATCACAAACTACTTCAAAATATTCTTTACTTTCAATTAAATGCTTAACTGGTGAATTACCGAGTGATGGAATGCTGAACGTGAATTAAAACGGCTGTCTTTACGAGAGTGAGATTAAACGAAATGCACATGAATTCATTTGGGAATGGTTTATTCCATTTTTTGTTAGTATTTCTTTGCAAATAATTAATGATATTACTTCCAAAATCTATATAAAGGGAGTTCAAACAACTTAAAGAAAGTTTAAAGTATCATTCAAATGAGTTTTTATGACTTGGAAAATTCCTGGAAAATCAATGAAACAACTGTATTAGTGAAAGCACAAAACATTCATTTTTTCCCAAATGCAATGCACTTTCTGCTATAACAAAATGATTTATCCCTAATTGCTCCAATCACTCAAAAGATGACATTTTGCCAAGACATAACTGAGGAGAAACACATTTTAACATTACAACCATCTAGGAGACACCCCTTTCAAGAGACACTTTATTGGGTCCAGAAGGTATAAAATCTGAATAGGGGTTTTACTGTAATTGAATGAAAATAGATACAACATTCTGTATGCATGTTTAACGGTATATATATTTTTTTGCTTCATTTTGATTGAAGCCGAGCATGGTGTGAGATTATTGACCACACCAGCTTAACAAGATGCCAAGGTCAAAGAAGAGGAGATACTTTACACATCGTCGTATCAAATCATCTTGATAGGATTTTACTATTGATTTAGACGATGACTAAGACATATCCTTTGTTGATTTTCGTTTTATCCTCTGGGTATGGACACAGACTATCCCCCGGAGTTGGATTAAGCCAGATTAATTCCCCAGAGTTGGATTAAGCCGGATTATATAACAAGACTGCCCTCTTTTTGTATTTTCTAAATGCAGTAGACTGGTCCTGGTCCTAATTTTGTCAAGTGAGCATGGGTTTGTCTCCTCATTTAAGTAAATGCTAACTCATTTAATTACAATAATAAAATTCAATCATGGCTTATAAATATGTATTTAGTGGTATCCTTCTGAACTTCAATACAAGATACTGTATATTAATAACTTAAAGATATCATATTAATAACTGAACTATAGCAGCAAGTGGTATTTGAACCTCTAAATATACAAGTACTTATAAACTGTATAATAAAACTATAAAAAAATTACATTTATATTAAATTTCAGTATCAAACATAGCATTGGTGTTATTTGAAGAGCCTAACTTTGATTCACAAAAGCAATGTAATACCAACATGCTATACTTGACACATATTGAAAATACCGTCACTAAGACATACTGTACAGTAGTTGGTCATCGACTTTTATTAATTTCGGTTCTTTCCCTTCGATGAACAATTAACGCTAAGCGTCTTAAGTGCCAGAAGACTGTCGCAAGTGACGCTCAAATCAATATCTGGTAATTTCATTTTTGTGGTATTATCTCTTTAGTGAATCACAGACCGTCTTTAATAAAAGACTTCTGAAGCCAAGCTGAGCGTCAATTAACATGACAAATTGAATCACTAACAGTTAGCCAATTTCTAACAAATAAAATGGAAGATAATAGAATGATATCGTTAACAGTTAGCGTCGTTAAACGTAAGACAAAGCTAATGCAAATAATAAATAAGCATATAAATGTTATCATTGTAATGAAAGATTGTCAAGAAATTATTGTTTTTTTGGTCTCGAATCTCAGTTTATTTTAGCACGAATCGAAGAAATAAGCATTAAATTGTGTAAGACTGTGAGAACAATTTGAACCAAGAACTACAAAGCTAAACTATTTTAATCATTAGATAAAATTAAAACATTTTTTCGATCAAAAAGATTCACAATTACCAGCGGGGATTCCTACTGTATTTAGGTCAGACAATTTCTAACATTAATCTGCATCATAGTAGTGGTTAAAGTGCTATCCTATGATATCCAGGGTCCTGACAGAGAATCCCAGGGTAGTTAATAACAAGTTGTAAGCCTCACAATATGATAGAAGCTTTCAAAATGTGTTCACCGTTGTATATTAGCGCACTGACATTTAACAACATTCGCATAAGGTTATACCATGGAGATATCAATGTTACTAACATTACGAATATATTATTATTAACAATATCATATTTGTGTTACAGTGTCTCTGCCTTTTTTACAGTACATGCCATACGCCTCCTTCAACCCTTTCAACTTCACCATCATCGAGGGATAGACCAAGTTGTAACCAACAATTCCTAAATTTCAAATGAAAGGGCTTCAACACTGACATTTCAAACATAGTTTAATCAACCTAAATTTAACAATCAGTTTTCATAAGACAAATGAAATATCCAATCTAAGTAAAAGACAAAAATCAACATTATAATAAAATCCCAATTAACCTAACAATAAACCAGACTTCAATCTATTACCAGCTTCCTATACTAATAGATTAATATTATTTAGTCTGAACATTCTGGCAATTTTGGTCCTCAATTACTTATATTTCGAATAAGTCCCGGGAGACTTGGCAACTATTACTATCATCATCATGAAGTATACGAATCTGGTATTGAAGTAGATACAGTTACTACACATCAGATTGTCTGTCCAGAAACCTGCAATTCTAAGTCCTCTGGGTATTTAACGCAAACTCCCAACAGTTTGAACTAGCTAGCTACAAGTAAATGGTAAACACAGCCAATAATAACTGTGAAATTTGTTTATCGTCAATAAGACGTAATATTACAGGAAATTTGATCTGCAGTGTGTGGCTATTAAAAGCTCTAATCAACAACATTTAACGATAACAGAGAATGATGTAATTTGGTGTTTTGTTAATTACAAGTTTTATAATATAAATTGGATGAGTGCATCAAATGAAGGGTTACAGGTAGGGTTAGACAAATTATTAGGTTTCTGGGTTTATGAGTAAACTCTGCTCTTTTTCTAGAAAAAAAACAAAACAAAATTCAAAATTTTTATGATTTTGCTAAACTTTTTCATATCTTTCTTTGTAATCTGAATTTTAATAAAACTTGTAGACATATATCAAATGACATACATCATTGAATAAGTTATTTCATATTAATTTAAAACTTGTCCAAAATGGACATGTATCCGTAACATACGGAAAGCTCATTAGTGGTCCAAAGATGTAGGAGATCGTGCGTCCAAACACAACATTGAATTGTCTCATTTTCACCAGAGGCAAAATTAATCACTCAACCATACTGACAAAAAAAACTGAATGCAAAATGAGAAATATTAAGTAATAGATCAAGGTTATGGCAGAATAAACCATGATAAAAAAAAGTACAGTACAAAATGAGTAGAAAAAAGCATGATGTTCAGTAAAGATAAAGATTAAATTACTGTGATCATATTTCTGAGTTTAATGATTATTTTACATTTTCAAAATTATGCGAACTGTACATAATACTACAAGATGTTTATTCTAAAATTTCAAAGACTTTTTTTTTGTTTTTGTTATAAATAATGATAATCAAATGAAATAGAATTTTAAAAATTATTAATGATTTTCAATAGCAGCTTGTTGTAATTGTAGGCCTACTGTAGTACCCATTACAATTTATCACTTTATATACTCTAATATAAAAATAAGCTGTTTGATGTGTACTAGTATTCCTTTTTTAGAGCAGTACAGATAAAAACCATGTTTTAATATTTGTCAGTTAAGGTATGGTGCAAAAGTGTCAAACAAAGCTGACAAAAAAGTCGAGGGCTCCTAAGGGTAATTGATACAAATATGACAATATCAGGAAGCAAATTGCATGAATTTATGACAAGCTCCACCAGTGTTCTCAAATGGGCGACCACCAAAAGTGTTTGGGGTTATCTCGCTAGGGCATTGACCTTTCTACGACCTTTTAATCGCACATTAGTTGTGTACCCTGTTGAATAATGCATAGATTATACACAAGGTCTCTTTTGTCAACACTTGTTTCAATTTGGTTCAAATGAAATCTTGGAAATAATAACAAGGCCTATGGGAATTTTTAACTTCAATAATAGATATTTATTTATATCTGTATCTTTAGGCTGGTGTTGTAAAATTTAGAAATAAAGTCAGAAAAATTGAAACTTATACAATTAATCAGAAATATGTCATAATTAAGGACAATAAAGCACATACTGTAAAAGGTTCCTGGTGTTTCTACTGGTTGATTTTGTGTACAGCGTTGTCTATTTGATTAAATTAAATTAATATTTAAAGTCTCCCATTTACACCTTGAAACCATGAAAATATGGCTATAACCAAGAACTGTCTACACTATCAAACTTTATGTGACAACAAAATGTGATGTGCCCATATATGGACATGATGATGTCATATCACTACCATATTTGGGCATATCACTACCATACAGTATATGGGCACTTCACACTTTTTTTTGTCAAACTAGTTTAATAGTGTAGACAGAGCTTAATGTTGTGCATTCCTTTGTCAAACTAGTTTAATAGTGTGGACAGAGCTTTAGAAAGCAAACGATAATAATACCTTTGTTCTCTTAATTGGAGTTAAATTATCATGATAGAGACATTGGGTTTATTAAAAAGTTTTAATATTATCTTTAAGCAGCTTATGTTTAAAAAAAATTACATATTTATAATCAGATCAAGTTACCACATATCACTTTTATAAGCTTCGCAAGGTTCAATCAAGGGACACATTAAAAAACACTTTTTTAATAATTAGACTTTCATTAAAGTTACCTAATGGACAAAAGAATATTAACGAAATGAGAATCGTATAAGGATAAGAATACGTAATATATCTGGCGGCCATGAACCAAACAGATTTTGTGGTTCAGTATTATACTGTCATTAGTATGAGCTGTTGAATTAGAGCAAACCGAATGAAAATAACATTTTGAGGTTTTACGTATTAATTAGTTATGGAAGTTCATACAGGTGATAGTATATTAACAGATTTTAATGAATACACTATTTGTGCTTTATAAAATATAGACATGTATTTAAAAGAGTTTATTTTACAACTTTCTAAATTTAACCTTTTTTCTTATGATTTTCTTGAAACATTGTACATATTATTTTTATTAAGATTTGATGAATAAATCTATTTGTATATTTGTGTATTAAATAATTAAAAGGAAAAGGAGAAGGATGAAAAAAATTAATTAATTAAAACTCTTGCCAATTATTTTACTAATAAAAATAGCTAATAATAAATAATTTAAATATAAAATAACTCCTAATAAAGAACTATCCTAACAATCTTGTCAATCTTTAAGAAATTTGTCAACTTTGTCATCACAGATGAAATATTAATGTAACCATACCAACGTGTAAGTGACTATTTTTCTTAAGAACAAATTTATCAAAAGAGGATGACTCACAAAGAAAAACAAATACCCGGGCATCGTTTAGCAAATGATTAATTTTAGTTGATATCAATAAAAAAAATTACGAATTAAAAGCCAAATGTCACATTTATCAAATTAATGATGGACGAGCGAGTGTAATGGCTTGTCCTGATGAGTGAAGTAAAACTGGGTGGCGTATCAGGTCACGCAGGAAGAAAACCAGCAAGCAAGAAGCGTGTAGTTTAATAATAAAACAATCTGGTTTGCTACTCGACCATTGATAGCTGATAAAATATTGTATCACTACGCAAAACATACAGCGTTAATTAACATACAGCAAAGCGTTTTTATTGATTGGAACGCCATCGCAACCAAGTAAGCCTTTGTCGGTATTATCAACTTATAGTCAATAATTGATAGTTTTTGATCCAATTGAAAAGGCGAGACCTTTTAGTAGTTGATAATCAACTCAATGTGATTCATTGAGATTGTGGAGTGTTGGTAATTAGCTCCCATACAACAAACAAACATTAAAGCCTAATAATTAAACCTCTGGTGGTACTGTATGTCTATATTTCTGAATTAATATGTAAAAAATGTTTTTTACTTACTTCTGATTGAAGGAAATGTTAAGGTTAAAAGATAATTATTTTTAAAAAACATTTTAATATGATGCTCTAGAATAGTGGTGGTGGTAGTACGATGACTAATTTTTTTTAATGATTAAATTAAATAAAAAGTGTGAAAATGCTTTTGGGTATCTTTCAGGCAATGAACTTTTGTTCATTTCTTCTTTCCCTTTTGCTAAAATAGAAAGATGGTGTTGAATTCCAAAATGATATAATCATGAAAAATATAAAAGAAGATAATTATAGATCATTTGGTTGCTTCTTTGTTGCCCTGTAGATTAAATGAGTTATGTAAATTTTGAACTCTTCCCAAAAGTACAAACTTTCAACTTTGTTTAAACTATGAATTTATTTTAATAATTAAATGTAGAAAAGTCTAAGTTACTAACGATATTAAAAACTGGAATGAATAGAAAAACATTGTATCTTGTTTTACAATTTTTGTATCTAATTTATTTTAATGTACAAATGTTATTTGTCTAACTACCAAAGAAAGAGAATGTTTGGTGTATTTGATCTCAAATTAATTAAATAAATCCTGTAAATGGTATTAAAAACTGAATGAATGGAAAAACATTGTCTCAGTACATAATTTAGTATTGTAATTACTGTATGAAATTTGTTGAATTACAGTGGAATGTAAAAGGTACTTATTAGTGATAAAATTTAATATAAATGTCTGAATAGGTTGTTTATTATAAGCATTACTGTGGAATTATACATAATTAGTTAAAACCTGAGTAGGTACCTTTTTAATCATTGCTTGTGGCTATGTACTTATTCATAAAAGACCATACTATTCTACAATTGGCTGTACCTCAATAGCTTCTATTCAGTGGCACACATTTCTACACTACCTCATAATAGAGTTCATTTTAGAAGAACAAATGTGTTGAAAACACTTCCAACACTACAGCAGTGTTTTAAACAATACCAGGTTTTGTTTTATACAATTTGTTGGCTTCATTGATTTAAATTCAGAATTCTAAAAATGACCTTGCTGTAGCTTGTTAAAGACGCGAGTACGTTCTTAAGAACAAACAGCCTCTGGCCGCCACATCCTCTCTCTCATGTAAATAACCCATAAAAAGTTCCTTTTACAATCAGATATTATTTACTGACGCGAGTAACAATTGAAGGTTCGAATTGCAGAGTCAGTGGATTAAGTATGACTTTGGTTACTGTTTTCAGTTGCGAATGTAAGCCCATTATGAGATATAAATGAAAAACTACACAAACCTTTCCAGCACCGGGTGTATCCTTGACTCGTCCTACATTTCGGAGGAGTGATGGAGGGGCAGCAGGCGGAAAAACTCGTAATATTTGACTGAAATTTGTCGGGAATAATGGTGGGTCTGGAGGTGGAAGCTCTGGTGGTAGACATCCCTGGTGATGTCTTTTCTTTTTCTTGGAACTCAAGTTTAATTTTTGTGCCGCTCTAAAAAATATAAATAAAATATTGTCATTAAATTAAAATATGACATGGCATAGATGAGAGGAAATATATTATATGGCTTACATAATCGTAACAGATGTGAATTTCACTTGCACTTTGAACTAAAGTTTAATAGTTCAGTCTCCACCCAACACATTATAAATGAAAAAGGTACATAAAAGGTATGCCGTGAATAATATCTATATTAATTAATTTCTTGATAGCCACAAAGGAAAATAAAATTCCAAAAAGCATAGAATAAAGCCTTTTGTTACGAATTGTACGATTGCCCATATTGTGGTAATTACTGTACATTCAAAATGTCTGGATACAGTAAATGGCTGCGAATGAATTCACAAATAACTAAACCAAAATGCTCACTGAATTTTCGTTACTTGACCCATAGTATTTGGTTACCATGGTGAATGCACGTGTGACCATTGATTGAAAAAAAAACCTTGCCCCAAGAGAGGTTAGAATGTGGGCATTCACAGTACTTGTCCAGCAATTTGGTCAAAAACTGCCTCAATACATTTTGTTGAGAAAAGTCAACACTTAAGAAATTATCAACATTGATATGAATGGCTGAGTAGGTACTTTACAGTATGACCTATTTTTTAAGGTGAAATACGGAATTTTGAATAAGCAATTACTGTTACAGCTTCTAAACTGTGGAATAGTCTTCCTAAGGCACTTCATAATGAAGTTTTCAAGCGCCTTTTAAACCCCCATATTCTTTGTTATTTCTATTTTCAATCTTTTTTTCTCCCATCATTTTAATTTTAAGCGCTTTAGGACAATCGGCTGATTGTTAAAAGCGCAATATAAATCTGACAACATTAAAACAAAAATTAAGTTAATATAGTCTTCACCACGAACATTGATAAGTCTATTCATAATGTGATTCATACCAATATTAATTGCTTTACTGGGTATGACAAGATTTCATTTTTACAGCAAAGTGCACATTATAATATAACTGTACAAACTGATGCAATGAGTCTATAGAAGAAAGTGTATTTTTAAAACAAATACAGTGCGTAATTGTGCATTCAAAATAAATAACAAATTTCTGGGTTAACGTATCGTAATCACACAAAAGCGTTATTTCTTAAGATTCCACATAGAGAGCATTCATTAGATTGTTGCAATCAGCGAGTCACCTTGCTGTGAGATGTGTGCTAAAATATAAAAATGTCAACAATATAGTGAAGGAGCAAACCAAACAGCCAGGAGGTTCAATATGTTAAAAATATTTAGCAATCTAGGTTATGTTAATTTACTTAAAAACTTGTGCAATTAAAACTAGCTTCTTGATTGATTGAAAAATAGAAGAAGGCCAAAGACATCCTTAATGAGAAGGTTGTCTCCAAGTCAAGGAGTTAAGATGAGATTACATCTTTCAAAAAATAGATAACAAGTCAAAAACAGGAAGAAATGTAATTGGTGGATTTGAACTCAGTCAATCTAGTATCAGTATCTACAGTATTGTTATTAAAAACGTTGTACCATTATGAAGTTCTCAGTAATCTGGAACTCTTTTAACAATTTTTCTTAAGGTCCAGAAGCCTAAAAATACAATCAGAATACCAGCATTTCTGCAAAACCAGGCCAGCCTAAGGGTGTCCGGTATAACTATAAGGCCTACAGTATTTCTATAAAGTTTCAATAAATCTTCACATTTAGGAACCAATTAATAACCAAAGGTTGACATGTACTGTTTATATAAGTTCACAAAAATATTATTATATAAAATGATCACCTAATAAACTTACTTCAACATTCTTTAATGATAAACTTGATAAAAAAACTTCCTCCTTAATAATATACAACTACTTGAATGACAAATGAGGAGGAGGAAACAGCCCCTTATTAACAAGCAAACTTGAGTCAGTCAGGTAGTAAGGTTCAATGGATAGAATGACACTAGAGTGCTACTGAGCTGCTGTCCATCAGTCAACAAGTTTAAGCCCACCCACCCAGGCACAGCCTAGCTATTGTGAAATTAGCAAACTTCCTGACTTATTGATTAGCAGACTTTTCCAGTAGTGTACTGACAAATGGTAACTCTACCTGGGAAGAACTTTATAAAACTCCTAGATAAACCTCTTTTAATTATTAATGACTTGCTTTAGAGAAACTACATCATCATTCGCGGTACTATACGTACCATTTATTTATTTGCTCTAACATTTAACAAGGTAGAACTTAGTTTCTAATAGAATTAACAAATTGACAATCTGTGTGATTATTAATCTTAAGTGTGATCAAAACACTTTCTTTAAATTGATACCTGGTGTGAAGGTGATTACTAAAGATGTCCATTATAAATGACATCATGTATATTTGTATATCAAATGTACTAGTATCAGTAAATTGTTGGGAATGATGATGATGTTGATGATGATACAATATTAAAATTGTTTTCCTCCATGCAACAACTATCTCTTTGTAAATCTTTGTAATGATTAATTATTCACAAGTATAGAGTTACACACATTTCTTTAGTTAATTGGATAAAAAAAAATAATGTCACTTTAAATGATGTCTCTGTGTAGATTTGAAAATCACATTCTTTGAATTCAAAAAGATTAAAGTATTTTATTTGATTATTATTTATCGACAAAAACACATGTAAAAGTGGATCAAAATGTGGAGGCAAATTAGTTTCCTTAATGATTAAAAGGACTATTGTCTAAATCCTAACAATAGTTAATTGTTTATATTAATTCACAGAATTTGTTAGTTCTTCCTTGACAATTGCCCATTATATGTAAACTAATTGTATTTAAAGCTTTTCACAGAAAATAGGATATAATTAATTGATTAGAGAAATGACAAAATTGTAACATTTTCTACTGAACTGAATAAATTATTACTACATGCCATATTAGGAAATGTTTTAGTCTAGAAATGTAAATCCTTGGTTTATCATTTAGTTAGGCCTAGGTCATGGAGGAATTATAATTCCTCATGGTTTAGGTACAATAATAATTATAGTTTCCAATACAAAATGATTTGTCAAGTGGTATAAACTGGAACATTGCTATGTTGTTTATAGGGTAAAGGAACAAATACAAATGAATGATTGATTGAAAAATATGTTGCTATATCAATAAGGAAATTCCAGTAAATATACAATAAACATTGGAACTGGCACGAAGATGATCCATTAATGTCATCCTGTCACTCAAACAAGATCTTATTGAATAAGTAGCTTACACCATTGTCTCCCTATAAGATTTTGTCAGAGTCCTCCTTGAAAACTCTCCGTGAATGGTGACAAATGGGGGGATAGGATAAGTGGATATTTAGAACATGTATTCAGAGTGCAACTCCTGTTCTTATTCAGAAAGATTTAGAGTACTACTCACTTTTATTGTTAATTTCAGTTTTCAATGGCCTCTTAAGGATTGCGTGCTATTCTTTGGTGAATACTTAAGAGGTTTTTCAAGACCAATCACAAACATTGTTGGAAAACTTTTATGGGTTGACTGCTATTGATAGTAGGAACCAGTAAAACGTTAGTTTTAATTGATTTTCTTGGAATAAATAGTGACCAATTAAACTTTAGCAAAGAAAAGTTCAGAATGTTTTATTCTACAGAACAATTTTACTAATTAAATAAATATCAAATCCTGGACACAACTAATTTAAAAATAATAATACTATATTTCTTTGAAATAAACTACTATAATACAAGACTTTTTTTTGTTTTTGTTCCTTTACTAAAATCACCAAAAATTTAGAAAAACAGAACCTGTATAAATACTCACAATGTGAAAATAGCTTCATTCAAGAATCGTTCAATAAGATGATCCACAGGCATTGTAAATATCCAATATTCTTTTAAGTTCAACGTAAAAGTTAGCAATTCCAATAAATTGTGGCAGGGTATCAAGAAAGTCTGCACTAACAACCAATAGACACAACCATACCTGCTTTACACCACAATTAATCTGAGTGGCGTGAAAATACAAGCCACCAATTTGTGAACGAAAATTTCAGAGACAATGAAAGAAATGAAGCATGTGAGGACATGAACGCACCCTGGCTCAGATTGCGTACCCCCTCCACAGGACCGGTTCTCGATGTTATTCTGATGAACAAATCAAGTAAACAAAGTAAACAAACTTAATGCGCTTGATCTGGAAATACTGTTAATAAGCGTTTCGTGTTCATTTAAGCAGATTGATGTTAGGAGACTGAGGTGTACTCTAGCGGAAGTAAAATGCAGTCAAGTCTTAGTGCTAAACACCTCAATGGAGCCAAGTAGAGTTGCTTGGGTTGCGTTTCCAATCTCTCTTTACTGGACATCAACAATAGATCTTATCTTTAAACTAGTCGATGATTACCCAAGCGTAGTTAAGCTTTCTTATTCTAAGCAACTAATTCATACAAAATAACTTAAGAAATCGAAACAATGGAAGGATTTAAGACATGAAGTTGAATTTTATCGGCTCAGAGTGATGATATGCCTGTCAATCGTGGAGTAAGAATCAGCATGTCAGCCATCTTAAGCACAGGGTGTTAATATCAAAGTGTTTTCAATAGTAATTTAAGAAGTATGTCCTACAAGAATGAAAACAGTGTAGACTGCATTCGCAGGTGACCAATCTGTTTAACAACCTTTCTGTGAGAACTTCAAATATAAACAAATGTTGGTATCATCATCAGTGGTACAGTATGAGAGAGATGGCATAATACGTCAACAATTTGTCAAAATGCTTCAAATGGTCAAAAATATAAAAAGTTAGAGATTCACAATAAAACAGATAATAAATGAAGATGTTGCCTATCGTGCAGCAAAATATGGAATAATATCAAAGGCAATTTGTAATAGTTTCCTTATATGGGTATTACATAAAACACACCCCTCCCTTCCCTCCAGCTCAATAACACTCAATTGTCCGCATTATCATTAAAAAACAATCAGGCTATAGAGAATTACTTAACTCATTGCTTGCTATTAACCAATCAGGATTATCGTTCAATGCTCATTTGCATATTAGTAGTTTGTGTTCTGCGGTTCATGTTAGATAAACTGGGGCAAGTTAATTAAAGGTTAAACATAGAATAAAATCTTGTTTTATGTTCATTAATACGGCAATAATAATGGTACGTTAATATCATGTCTGTAGATTCATCAGAATTTAAAGATGATGACGCTATTACCTCCTGGAAAATAAGTTATTTTTAAAAATGAACTCAATTTAAAACTCATAATTACTGCCATATGGATATTTGAAAGTTAAATAAAAAATGATTTAAAATCAGAGCAAAAACTGTGTAAAAAATTCAGATTTATTATGCAAATATTAGTAATCCAATACATATCTGATGGTAACTAATGGTATATTATTTTATACGAATAAATGATTAAGTTAACCTACTAAAAATATGATCTACTATGATCCTGTATTCCACCAACGCTCATTTTGATAAAAATCTTACCAAAATTACTTCAAAAATATATCATCAAATGAGAGAAAGGAAATTGGTGATGTAGAAATTTGTCAAAACTAATCGCATTAGTTGTAAGTTAATCTGCGTGAGTATGGTACGGTATTTGAACATTGTGGAAATATTATGTTTCTTTACACTGTATGACAAAAAATAATAATTTATTTATATACCAAGCCGTTTGACTGAGGGGTTACGTGATGGGCTTATTGCAGAGGACCTAAAACTATGGATAGGCATTATCAGACCAAACTTGCTACAAATTCCTAATAACACAATGTAAGGTAGAGATGAACTGAGGCGCAGGATTTGTTTATAAAAGGGTTTATCAATACACGACCTAATTTCACAAACCTTTATTTAAACATATTATGACGAAAATAAATGGATAAAGTGTTCGGTTTCCATTGAATATCCTTAAAAAAATAGTGAATTCTTTACTGTGGAGATCAAACTTTTGCATACGTTTGAAAACTTTTGCAATTAAACTGTATAACGTAGATGAATAAGGACATTCACGAATCAAGATGAAGGTTCTGCTCAATCAATCTTACAAATAATATATATATTTCAGTGTTTAATATTATTTTCTTACAATTAAATTTATGAAATATATTAGGTTATGTTTAAAAACATTTTAAAGTTTGTTATTTTCCATTGTATGTGTGTTTATTTTCATTTCTCGATCAGCAAATTTATTGAAATAAGATTTCGGTACAGCAAACAAAAAGATCACAAACCATAAGTAATAAAACTCGTCGAGCATACACAAACGAAAACAGATTTTACTTGGAGAGTCGCCAAACAAGGTGTTAAGTGCAATAGTAAATAATATCATTTCAAAAGCTTAAAATGTTGTTTCAACATGAAAGAGTTATTTCCCTAATTTGTCTTCTTATTGATAAAAACAAACTTATCACGGAACATCGGAACACTCTAAATTCTCAAAACAAAAGAAATTTGAAAAATAATGTAGGGTGAAATGTCAACACATATATTTTACGTTTGTGTTTATTTGTTTAAAATCAAGGGGTACATCATAAATACAAAGACAATTTAGTTATTATATGGAAATTGTATACATTTATATTAATGTACTGTATTATTTTTAAACTTTACATAGCAATATAGTACTGCGATATTATGTACATAAATGTATTTAAAAATATTTTTTATCTATTCACATATTTTTATTTCTGACCGTACATAGCCTTTCAAATAACAACAGTGAACAAAAACATAACTAATATCATTATGATAGTTCTTATATAAACTATTATAATATTAAAACAAACAACATCAATTTACTTAATACTTATTCCTTGTTTCACTCCATAGTTTTAATTATTATAAGTAAACTTTAGCAACTAGGAAACGGACAAAGGTGTTTATGTACAAATTATCATAGTTTTTATATAAACTATTATATTAAAGGAAACAATTTACTTAATACTTATTCCTTGTTTTACTCCATGGTTTCAATTTTTATATAAGTAAACTTTAGCAACCAGGAAACAGACAAAGGTGTTTATGTACAAATTATCATAGTTTTTATATAAACTATTATATTAAAGGAAACAATTTACTTAATACTTATTCCTTGTTTTACTCCATGGTTTCAATTTTTATATAAGTAAACTTTAGCAACTAGGAAACAGACAAAGGTGTTTATGTACAAATTATCAAAGTTCTTATATAAACTACTATTATATTAAAGGAAACAATTTACTTAATACTTATTCCTTGTTTTACTCCATGGTTTCAATTTTTATATAAGTAAACTTTAGCAACTAGGAAACGGACAAAAGTGTTTATGTACAAATTAAAAAGGTTTATGTTATGGCTTTGATATAAAACCATAATACGAAATGATACAGTACAATGACTAAATAGAATAATTGTAATATTTTAAATGAATACAATTACATCAGTACATTAAATTAGATTAATGTATTGTTATCAAACATTTTCATTAACCTATCATTTTCTTAAAAAGTACCAAACAATATCTTCTTTATTGTTAGCTATCTAATCTGTAACAATACAGTCAATAATTAACACCAATTATAACAGCCGCCATCCCTGCGATATGAATTTCACGATAGCGATTCACGAAGTAATTGCCAAAATGAATAGAGATGAAGACGGCGACATCTGCGTTGATTAAGATCTGATAAAGTTAAAATGCTTTGTCCGATTTCAAATATTGAGATTGATAACATGTTCTTTCAATCTTTCAGAGAAGTTTTAGTGAATGGGTATTATGATGCGGGATAATTGAAAGAGGTTATTGGGTAATCTTGATCATGTGATCCATAAAGTAGCTCATTAGGCAGAATGACAGGAAACTGATGGTAGAATTAACACTAAAGATTAAATCTATTTACTACAACTTTCTTATACATACAGATATAGTGCTTTAAGATAGAATCGTTTTATTTTGTGTTTCCGTTCCTGTTTGAACTTTGTATAAGACAAGCATTAATATTTCCACTTGTATTGTGGACGAATTTAGTTATCTTTATCTATGTTAACAATATATAAATCTAAGATAGAATCGTTTTTATTTTGTGTTTCCGTTACTCTTTTAAATTTGTATGAGGCAAGTACCATTATTTCCACTTGTATTGTGAACGAATAAAGTAATATTTGTGAAGATTTGTAAGTTGAAAACACCCATAAGTTTAAGATACATAATTAGATACAAGAAGATATTATGGTACTACCTTGATCATCACGCCATTATTAGATACAGATTACGAAGTAAGCCCACTGGGTGTCGTTGATACGCAGAAGGGTGGCGAATGCATTTAAAGGAGGTGCGCAATCATGATAAACCCATTGTAAACAACTTATGTATGATAGATGCTTTAAAGTTCTATTATGAGATCCAACAACAAATTGTATAACTCTATATTTATCAAATAAATGGTTTTGCCAAATTTGCTTTAATACCAAGTATAAAATGATACTTGACAAAAACTTAAAAAATGAATGAAGTGCATTTTTTTGATTTATAAAATCTATA
Source organism: Antedon mediterranea (assembly GCF_964355755.1). Lineage (NCBI taxonomy): Eukaryota > Metazoa > Echinodermata > Crinoidea > Comatulida > Antedonidae > Antedon > Antedon mediterranea. Next base: position 2,013,815 of record NC_092679.1, on the reverse strand, counting down.
AATTATGAAAACATAAATTTTCATATATTAAACAAATTAAAAAAGAATGAATGACTATATCTCATGATATTGCCATTTCAAAAACAAGTTTGAATATTAAATACATTACACTTCATAACATTGCAACTAACATACTGCATTTACAGATTACTACATCAAAGATTACTACAGCTCCTCATGGGACCAACAAAATGGACTGAAAACAAACGACATATTCTCATAATTCATGCGCGATAAGAGTATAAAAATAGTAGCGTAGAGATAGAGAGTATCTTGTGCAGAAAGAAATTCAACATGACTTTATCATGAACCTACGTTGATGATATAGAAAGAAGATAATGCAATGATAATGATGATGATAATAATTATAATAATAATTTTGTTATTTTTATAGCGCCTAAAACTAAAAAAAGTTTCTCTACAACAACAAGGCTCAAACTAGGTAGAAATTATGATGATGATAATTACCAATGATGACGAACAAATGCTTTAATCTCTGCAATAATTGTAATTAATTTCAATAATTACTAATATACAGTGTGCAGGCTTAATCTTCAATATGTTTTAATCCACTTCTAATTACACTAATCCTAATGATGAATAATTAATGAGGTACAGACAGCAACCATCAAATAATAAACTAATTAGTTAAATTATTAATTATTATATTACCTGATTGTTGGATAATCCATTTGTTGAGATACAACTAATAACTGAGAAGAATACGATCACTACATCCTACCCATCAAAAATATGATTCAAAAAAACAAATTACTACTGCTAGGCTTCGGTGTGTACATTAGTAGTGTAATCAAGGAATCGTTTATGGAATTCTGGTCGTGGTTGAACGGTTCGGTCCAACAGATGTCGCTGGATTGACATACTAATTGCCTCATCTTCACACTTTTCTTTCGACCAAGTGCACACTTGATGGACACGAGTCGCCATAGTGACACATCAACGGTTTCCCCCTATACATTCCTAGGTAAGTATTCATCATCAATTGTTCTATCCTAGGTTTTATACAGTTCTACTACTAATTTTTGACTGTAATAACACTGATAAGTAATATAATCTGAGTTTTACTAATAATTCAATACAATTTCTCCAAATGGAAAAATTACTACCTTAATTTTGTTATTAATTTAAACACAATTATTGATTTAGTGAAATATAAAAATATGCCATATTTATTATTATTGCAGATAATTAACTTAGGTGTTTGATGACTATTAAAAATAAGTCATTAAATAATCAAAGCTCAATCAATTGTGAATACAGGCACTTTCCTGAATAACAGAATATAATTACTGTTTAAAATTATTCATTTTATTTTTTGATTAGAAATACATTTTTCTAATATATAAACTGATTATGTTTATATAAACTGATTATGTTTAAATAACATAGTATAAAAATGACTCCAAATAACGAGAGGCAAGCCATGATTCAACGTTTTGATCTTTATTTGATCATCATCAGGGATTTAAATTGTAGCATTGCTGTATATACAGTAGTGTTTGTAGGTTTTTATTATCACATGCTACACCAGCCAGGGGTTTACCTAAAGAACCACACATTAAAACTATCACCAATCACATTCATATCACTCTTGGTTTGTAGATTTCAATGTAATTATAAAAAAACCCACATCGTTTAAGTGTATGGTGTTGATGATATGGTTAAATCTTTCCCACAGAATCTCGTTCAAAATATTATTCATGCACACAATTATCGCGTCATATTCCAAAACATTTTCATAAGATAACAAACTATTAGCCTGCAAATTCCTGATCACTGAACACTAATAACAAAATAATTTAAATTAAAATAATTTTTAAAAGATGGTTTAGAAAAAAGTCTTGCTTTAGAGAGTCTCCAAAACCATAAATCAATATACAGTACCGGTATTGACAATTATATAATAACATTCTTATTCTTATTTTAAAAAGAAAAAAGATAGAAATGAGAGTACATTAAACTATACAGTACAATACCCAGGCCTTGACTTTTAAATTATAACAAAACCATCAAGAAACGTGCCCAATAAAAGTTTAGAATATAAAAACTTAACAAAATACAAGGTATAAAATTCAATAGTGGAATCATCATTGACAGATTAAATAATAGGCATTACAACGTAAAATATTATTACCATGAACTGAAATACTGTAGTAAAGTACAGACGTACATAAAAGATGGACAGCAACAAAAGATCTGTCACTGAACTATCTTTTACAAACTTTGAGATGAGCAAATCTAATACCATAAAATTATATCAATTGTGTTGCTAGACAAACAGAATTCTGCAAAGTTTATAAAAAGAACAAGAATTGTAAAGATCGTTTGTAAACAAATAAGGTGGAATTGTCAATTACTGTAAAGATATCACAATGAAATGTATGGTACAAATTATTCTTGAAGAACCAACAATTGCACTGTTATCAATTATTACAATTTCAAGGATACAGTACAAACAAAAGATAAAAGAAACAAGAAAAAAAACCTTTCTACACCAACCATGTCCAATTTTAAGGTACAATATTAAATAATAAAAGATTTTCAAGTCTGTGATATTGAATAAAAAGAACCTAGAAAATATAGGAATGTACACAAACTATTATGGAACGTAAATTATATAAACTGTCCTGGTAAAAAAAGAAAATTATGAACCAGTCTGATTTTACGTTGGCTGCCAGATGGCTGCTTTAAATTATACTTTTATACTAATAATGTATAAAATGATAAACTGAAACAACATATAAAGACCTATTCCTTTTACCTCAACCTTCAGTTGAGATTACATCTATGTGATCTTTGTGTATTCAGTTTAGATGCTAGTGGCTAGGTTCGAGTCCTAAATAAAAGCTTAATTCATATTGTGACCTCGTCTATACAGCTCATCCTTCAAATGTGATATTAAGCTATTGAACCATCATAGCTGATGTGTTTAAAGATTCAAATTTGATAATTTGCTCAAAGCAAAGTGACAATTTCTTGGCCACTACCAATAAATTAACATTTATATTGAAACGTCAACTAGTCTCCACGGCTTGCTATGATGTCATTTTAATATCAGATTCCGTTCTATAATTTTAATATTGCATAATAATTCTCTTGGAACCAAGACTCTCTGTAGTAAAAGTCATGCCATTAAAAATATATTTTGCAAACCACACTTTCCAGATAAACATATAGTTTGGGCCAGTTCAAAGTGTCTGGTTTGGGCCAACTCCAGGTGTCCTATTTGGACCAGCCTAAAGTCCAATGTTAGAGTCTAACAACATGTTATACCACTTCTTTCTTTACTATGTCTGTATGTTGATATGTAAATATAGATGTTAAACCAGCTAGATGTAAACAAATATTATATCAATATCATACAAAACATCTTAATTTAATTAAATGAAACCTAACACAGCAGCTACGAAGATTTAGCAATGATGATACAGTCTTTAGCGTAATATCACACATGTAATTTGAGATCATTATCTCATTGTAAGTTCAATTAGCCCATTAAATTTTATTTGAAATATTCCGCAAATTTAAGCCATTAAATATCTTTGATTTTGTATTATCTGTTAACTTATGAATTATTTATCTTGGTCAAACATTAGTTTTATAAAATTATCATCATTATTGTTCTATAATCTAAACTATTTTAATATTTATCAAAATCAAACACATGTGTGTTATGTTTATTTAGAAATACGAACAAACAAAAACATAGTTCTAAACTTTCTCCAATTTTTTGTCAAAACAAAAGATAAAATATTATTATTTATTTAAGAATACTATAAAGTATAGTTCAATAGTTCATTGAATATATAAATTATTAATATGCTTCCACAAAACTACAAAAGAAAAATCAAATATAGATTTCAAATTGTAAAATTATATTATGAATACAGTACTGCAAATAATAATAATGCAATTTTCCAAAATAGGTAGGCTAATAATTTGCTTTTAGTTTCTAGATTCTCATAAATGCTCTATTATGTGAAATAATAAAAACAAATTTGGCCAATGGGAGGAACCATGGCTCAGATGGGACCGGTCTTCACTGTTTCTTTTGTCATGGTTAGTTGTTCAATAAACATGGTCAATTAAGAATTTGTCCAGGGATTGATTATTTAAATAGATTATGCCATACTATCATATTAAAAATGAATGATAATGAGGAAAAAGTGCCATAATCTAGTTCGTCAATGTTCTATTATGACATTCACAAGACGAGCGACCTGCAAATATCGCTTTGCATTTTAAACTTCTGATATTGCCGACCAATGATACTTAAGGAGTTTGTTTTCTCAGACTTATAGGTACCAGAGAGGAATTATCAGTAATTAAAGGGTTTTTATTTGTTGATGCAATTATAAGGACGATTTTGACCTTTGATGGATTTGAGGTTAAACGTATATTAATTGATCATATCCTATTGAGTGCTAGTCTTGAATTATGTTATGTATTCCCAACATATATGAATGTAGTAAAGTATAGAAAGATAACAGGATTCCAACAAAATAGCAGGACTTCACCATTGACAGGCAGGGGTGTTTAACTAAAAATTTCTCTTTTCTTTGAGGGATAAGGACTAATGTTGGTTTATCCAGGTAAATTTACAGAATGCAGAAAGTCAATGATAAAAAGCATTTTATTGTTGAAATAATTGAATTGAATGTTATCACAGTTAATACATTCTCATCATAGCATTTGCTATTTAACCAATCTCCACAACATTTGATCGGAAATCCCTCATCAGTGCAGCTACTAATTATCGATAAATATACAAAACAAAAACGTGATCAATATGAATCGAGTGTCGTTGTCAAACGAACACTTCATCATTGTCGGTTCGACATCTAAGGCGGTATATCCCGTCGTTTCATATCAAGAGCAAAGTCCACAATTCAATGAAAACGACGACGATCAATTTGGATTTCTTCATACTATTGATATCAATCACGCAGTGACAATAAGAGTTGAAATCTTTCTGCTGAAACCAGTTTATCTTGCAACATCTTGAATTAATCGTTCAAATCGCCTGTGGATATGTAGCTAAAAATTACCACCAATAATCACATCCTATTTCTCTTGTCTAGCTAATGGCTGTTTTTAAAGAAAACAAACATATTCAATAAGTTGGACGTAATAAATAGATTTGCGTCAATTTGAACGATGTTCGCATCAATCTTCACCCTCAGGACTAAGACATTGCCGGTACCGCTACTTAATTATTTCTTAAGTAATATCAATATTCGTAAACAAATCAGAGACACGCTATAGTAATTAGAATAGCATTATTGACAGCAAGACTATAATATTAATAATGTTCAAAAATCTAAATTATTTAACAGACATTTAAACTGTATAAGCGTATGTGTACGTCATTTTAACCATGGATACTCAATCATTTCTAGAATACATATGTATATAAAATAAATCATATCGTTTTTTCTCATCAGTGAAGTTGATTTTTGCACACCTTTCCAACGCATGCTTAACACGTTGATGTTCTAAAGGTGATGAAGCACCTTGACATTTTCAGATTTATTCCGCACAAAAGAAAAATCTTAACATCCCAACATAAACCTATCATCATTTTATGGAAGCAATCGTAAATAAGGTAAAAGTAAAATATGACAAGTAACCGACTAACCCAATAATTTTACACCAAAACTATTCATACGGCAATAAAAAGTAATGCTTTGTAATTGATCTGGGAGAAATTAAATTAATTCAAATTTCAAAGTGATCTTCAAATAACTAGAATATCAGAGCACTTTACAAGAATACTGGGATAAAGCAATCATAAGCAGCACAATAAAAGCGAACTTATTCATGCTAAAGTTTGGAATCTAAATATTCTCTAGCAATTTTAATGCTTAATGACTTTTTGTCCTATTTGCCATTCCATAGTAAATAGTTATAGCCCTCCATAGTAACAGAAAGAGAATACTAGATTTCATTACATTTTTTCCCATTCAATCTCACCTACTTGGGTTTCTTTCAAGTTAATATAATTTCACTTCTCATCACAGGTTTTGAGTGTGTATAAATGTATACACGCATTTATGAAAGGTACTTTAACCTAGACGATTTATATACATACTTGCGACACAATACAAATAACTTTCAAGTGACAATAAGTATATTGATATTAATAACGGCGCAGATAATCAACAACATTGGTCAACTCCGTTGCTATCACAACTCGCGTCTCAATACTTTTAACAATGTATACAATGGTTTTTACGCCAAAACGTTTTCTAAATAAAAATACTCCTTATCATTTACCTACTGTACTTAACATGTGTTACAGTATATTGAGTTTAATTACATTAATGTCATTTTTATTATAATTAATCAGGGAATAATTTCGCCAGTGTAGCATAGCAAAAAGCTATACAAAACAACCTTATTGCTACACATTTTGCAAATTGTGTAGCAAAAAATGCAATACAAAACTATGTTTCTTGACTCGACAATCAGTTTGATTAGCAATTTTGCTAAACAAAATTTTTAAATGAAATTTTTCCCTGTTAATGTATTTTAAATAGTACTTTCAGTTTGAATTCAAGTAATAATAAATCAGTCAAAGTTGACGTAGTAAATGCATGTTTTCAAGGAACTCTATGTACCATGCTAAGTTTTAATAGTTTTAAAATTATTAATAAATCAGACTCCAGTGGTATAATAGTTAATGTATATAAAAATAGATCTATTTATAGACTGTACACAACATAAAGCAACTCATAATGATACATTGAAGCTCTGTCTACACTATCATCAAACTGTATGTGACAACAAAATGTGATGTGCCCATATATGGACACGATGATGTCATATCACCACCATATTTGGGAATATCATTACCATATTTGGGCACATTACACTTTCGTGTCAAACTAGTTTGATAGTGTAGACAGAGATTAAAACAAATTTGAGGGTACTACACTAGAGCGTAAAGTATTGTGTTGTAATAATGTATACGGACAGTATGATACAACACAATACGTTACAGTATTCAAAATGTAGATTTAATATATATCAGGGACATCACTTCACCTCAACTTAATTTAAATTAAATTTCCACCTTAGAGTAGTAGCCTAGATCACAATAGATTAGTACAGTAACCAGAGGCGGGTGTAATAGATTTTCTTTAAGCATCTTGAGGCGACGGACGTTACAAAGTACATTAAACAATTGCCAGCAACTGACGTGTGTCGATATAAAGGAAGACAAACCCTCGAGGCTTTACTGACCATAGAACACTTGACCGTAGAACGCACTTTATTAATTCAATGGTCATTATTAAAGATACCAACCAATGATACAATGTTTTCGGTTAATTAGTTCTTGGTCGGTAATAATCAGTCTGAATTTTTATAGGCATTTATTGATAGTGTAAGTAGGTGAGTGAACTTTAGGAGGAGCAGGTTTTCTTGCAGGCAATATTACAACATTTCTAATTTCTTTTATGAATTTCATCTGCAGAAAGTTTTAACACATCATTAAAAGAATATCCAATATTACAGATAGAGTATTTGTAGTTTACATTATGTATCTCTAGGCACAGCACTAATTAGGGTAAATTTAGTATTACTAATAGCTTCCCCACCCTCATTCCCTTTTTTCCACTAACAGAAGTACTGTACAGTCTAAAATTTAGAAGAAGATGTTTTGACCAGAAGTACAAATTATTATAATCAAATTTATGATTGAATTACTATTTTCAGTTATCAAAACGTATTCTGTGCAAACTAAGATTTCCAGTTTTTAGTTAAGTTCTTATTAATAAGTAATTATTATTTAAGCTTTTTCGTATTAAGTAAAAACAGCATGTAGAGCATTTACTTGTGCTCTGTTCATCTTCGTTAAACTCATGTTAAATTATTAATTTAATTTTTGTATGATGTGGAAAAACACCATTGAGGTGAACAAGTGTGATTAAAGACAGTTTTATTATTATTATTATATTCTGTGTTTGACTCCGAATATCTCAATATTCTTTTATAATCCGATTATTCTTATTCTCTGTTCATATTTCATAAGTCGATTGTAATAATCAATAACATCTTAATAATACAGTACTTGCTTTGGCTTTTCTGTTTACAGTAATCCCCCTCTGGCTACGTCTCTTTTAACCACACCAATATTTCAACCTGAATTATTAATACCCTTATAATAACTGAACCGACAGCATTTCAATAAAATTTTTTTTTTTGGACTGTGATCGTCAACTTTCCATTTGTTCCAGATGAAGTACCATGCAAGGAATATTTATTAAGATATGAAATACAACTAATCCTTACGGAAAAATATCCTGAAGCTTACAACAGACAACCACAATTTATAAATCAATTTTCCACATCAAAAGTTTTGAACACCTCAAACTAAATTTCCGGTATACAATTCAAGAAACATACAGTAATGGGATCAGGATAATAATTAAAATAAGTTTCTTTGTACACACTTCTTAAAAACTTAAAAACAACTTTTTCTTTTCAATATTTGTTTTGGATTTTTCATTCTACACACAAATTTAATAATATAGTATAATAATTTAACATTTAGTACAGACCTGAGGTACACACACCTAAAACGCATCGGCACTTTCTGCCTAAAGAAAAATATATTAATATAATCCCTGTAAATAAATGGAATAGTCCATCCACCTTACTACCAAGTGGGATCAACAAGGCACAATGAACTAGTAATCAAATTTTATTTAAATTCAGTTTAAATAAAACAGGAATGGATAAAAAAATATTTAATATAAAATTAATATAATGTTAGGATAAAGATAGAAAGAAAAGGTGACCTGAAAATTAAAAAAAAACTTGAAACATAAGACGTGATGCCAGACACAAGACTTAGCAATCATCTACTCGCATCTGTCAGTCACTACTACAGACTTCAATAAACAGTGCCTTGGTGCAAGATGCGAGATCAGAGGATAAGTCATTTGTATAGGCCTATCATAACAACAGACGCTGAGCAGAAGTGACCACACACATCAAGCGGTCAATCACGCTGTGTCCAAGATATTTTGATACTTCAGAAGCATAGATGATGATGGATACATAAAAGGAAATAGCAATTTCGTTGCTTATTGATAATAGATTTGGAGAAATAAAAAGTAGACTGAACAATGAATGAATAAAGTTTCATTTATAAATCAGCTAAATTTATTTATATGATTCACTTAACCTATCAAATTGGATTCCACTTGAACCTTTTGGTATTTGAAAATGTTTCCAAAAGTTAAAACTGTTTTGCTAAAGTCTCTTCTTCCAGTCAAAATTTTTTATTTTAAAACAATCTACCTTTCCATGTCAGTCTTGTCAGTAAATTATAACAGGGTACAATGAATTGAAAAATACAGACAGTAAAATATCTATTAAGGGGATATTTTCGGGAGCCAACAAATTGCCCCCTGAATAGAGGTTGGTCTTGACTGCTAAAACATGTCATTGGTTTCATGGGAAAGTGTCACCTTAATAGGAGTATCCCAAAGGAGGGGGTACCACTGCCAGGTGAAAACTAATTTACAAATACAGTAGGACATCTTAAGGAAACGGAAGCAGAGGACGATGGAGGAATGAAATCAAACAATATTTTGGATACACCAACTGGAGAGCGAGAAATCAAAAACAACATGTAAACCGATGAGGTGATGAAGTAAAGTTAAAAACATGGCATAATTCTCTCAACAATGAGTAAATTGGATGAGATATTACTACTATGTGTTAAAACTTATTGCATTTACCATCAATATCCCACAAGTATCCTGCCTAATTTGAAAAAGAATACGTTCTTGCTAATAATACGATACGTTAAGGATTATATCGCAACTCCAAGTGGTTATTCAGTAGTTGCTAGGATCATATTCAAACCCTGAAGTTACGGTTCACAAGCGATACATTGCAGCCTTGGGGGTTGACCGGCCTGTATAACCATGAGATGAACTCAGCAATGCGTCAGTTTTAGCTTTACACCGTCTAGTCTTACATACAATAACACTAGATCCTACGTCATTACTTGCCATCTATATTTATAACAATAATAAAATATACATGAAAATATCATTTTTATTTTATTTGTCTTTTATACATCTGTTTAAATAAAGTAAAAACTCTCTCTTGGATCAATCCTATTATGAACAGGGTGCAAAGTATGTTTTAACACTACGTATGGAGAGTCATCCCTATTAAGGGACAGTTTGTGGGTGTTGAAGATGTTCCCTTTGTGCTAGATGTAGTTTCATTTATTTAAGTTTATCTCTATGCAGAACCATGATACTACCTCGATCGCCATGTAAATGTAGCAATGCCATTTATGCCGCCTAATCCCTACTCCTTTTTAAAAAGAAATACCTATTTTTTAGGAATGGGTACGTACAGATTTTCTTTATCAATCTCATGTCCTCTTTTCTCCAACCTTCTTATTATCTACTAGACTACTCGCATTGACAATTAGGTTTTATTTAAATTACAATTAATTTCAAGTGGGCTCCAGCATGATAAAATAAATGTTTATTTGAATTTGATGACTATAATTTAGAAATAGGTATTAATTTATTTTTTATTGGTGGACATATGTTGACCATTATATTGTAGTCTAGAGTAGGTGATTGACCGACAATGGGCGTATACTATTTTATCATTGTCTACAATTAATAACAATTATTATTATGAGTCATCACTGGGGAAGTCTATTGCTTAACAAAAGATATTAAAAATAATATCCAGGGTAATAATTATTAAAAAGCAGTAAAAGAAAACAATAATTTGCTGGTGCTGGAATATCTTCTTAATTTAGAAAACATTTAAACACATTTATTAAACATCTTAACAAGATATTTTATATTTAAACATAAAAAAATGCTGAATATTATATTTTGATATTTTTAATAAATATGCTAACATTTTTTTTCAATTGTAAAAGTAAAAGCATTAAATATAAGAAATATAATGTTTTATAATTTTTAATTTGTAATTTATTTGTTAAGACCTTTATTTATTTATGTCAATAATATTTATTAAGGCTGATAAATGGGAAAAACCATCATAATATTATATGTATTATTGCTCACATAATAATCCCCAAAGGCAAACCTATTATAAATACAAAATCAACATAAAATAACTAATTTCAATGATTAATTGTAACAATATTCACAAGTTGTATAATATCGATATAACACTAGCAGTTAGCCAGCTTGACATCCATCATATTGATGGGGCCAGAAGCAATCTCATCGGTAATTGTAACAAACCTCAAGCATGGTTACAAGGGCCTAGCTGAATCAACACAAACTATCGAGCTCAAGTCCCTGGTAGCTTTTACGATCACTTTCTCCTGCAGACCCACCACAAAGTTAGGCCCACTAGCTAGGAAGTTACTCTTGCTAAATATGCAACCCCATGCCCTTCTCGCTGGGGTGCCTAGCACGCAAGCTAACCCACACGAACGAAAAACAGACACACTTTACCCAAGGCAGCTGTAGTACAATACAATCGGAAATGATTTTGTTGTAGAATATTAAATTCCTAATTTTTTGGATGAAAATAGGATAAATCACAACATTTGGATGTGAATGCTGCATCTGCACATTTGAATAGATGCAGATTTAATTGGTCCACCTGGGAACTCCATCTATATCTTGGTCCACCTGGGAACTCCATCCATATCTTTGTTTGTGTTCAATTCCCAATGTGAACAAATTACAATTTTTCTATATTTATATAAGTGCGATGCAATGTAAAATGTTGGGGTAGTAGAATTTTGATAATGAGATAGTTTTACCACTTATTTCATTTATATTGAACCTAGCAGTATATCAATCAAGAACCCAACTTTCCCTTCTAGTTGCAGCGCTCCTAAAGTTTGTCAAATGTGAACTAACATGGTACAGTAGTAAAAACTAAATTAAGAAGAAGGATATGAGTCTAGACATATAGTAGAAAAATGGTTGCCTTTTGAAGATAAGCGGTGATAGATCATTTTTCAACTTCATGCTGCATATGGTACAACCATTAGGCTGTGTAAGATACTGCAATAAAGCATTTGTAACACATGGATTTGTCATAAAGTCATGAACAGTTACAAAGTGTTCTGACAGTGATGATACATTTGGCAGTCTTGAAGAGCAAACTGAAATATTAAAGAATATATCCCACCATCCGATGTAAATGTCACCGAGAAATTTATAAGTTTACAGATTATAGAAAGTTTAAAGATATAGAAACTTTAAATGCACACACAAAAGAAATCCATGGATCATTTTTGAAGTTCTGGTGGCTATAACCGTTAAATAACTTTAAACAAACTTAACAAGTGTTTAATGATTGTTTTGAAAGCCAGTTTTAAAATGTTCAGGGTATACACCTGGTCCTTCTTTAGAGAATAGAAGAATAATAGCATGCTACTTTCGCACACACACACACACTGTTATCCAGTGGAGTTTGGTTTTCATAAATGGCTGACTATATTTATATATAGGGATCTTCTGGTTCTCTGGCACCAGCAGTTCCAGTTGCTTAAAAATTTTGTAAACACCTCTTGGCTTCCCTTGGATAAACTGTATGTACACAATGGTAGGCCTACACAATCACACAAATAAATATAAACAAACATATTTAGAAATATTTTACCTTGCGAAGAATGATGCAGCAGCAGATGTACTCAAAGATGCTGCTGTCACCTGGATCTCAGCTGGTGTCATCTGTCCTCTTGGTAAAACTCCATTGCTTACTAACGGCATCAATACCTGTTGGTTGGATATACTCTGTAGCATTGCTATTCTTTCAGGTGGGGGCATGGCAGCCAAACTTTGTGGTACAGGACCTCGACCAAGGGCTAATTCTGCAGCTTTCGATCCATTTGGCATTCCAATGTTATTCTGTGGAGAAACAGAAGATAGTCTTATTAAAATCTAGGAAACAATTGTTATTTAAAATGTAAATCATATTTAAAAAAAACAATGTACCTCTTACTCTAACCCATAACCCATAACCCATAAACACATAGCTATTTGCTTTTCCATGAGTTCATTGAGCACCAACTTCAGAAACAATCAAAACATTAATTCAAATACATTTATTTGGTATTTAAACACTGCTTGTCACAATAGCAATTGTAACTTATAACACTATAAAACATCAAAAAGAACAAGAACAAATTAGTTAGTTTTGACTTGCAATAAAAACAAATATAATGCCATAAATATGTTGCTATGTTTTTACAAGTATTCTGATTTATATAATTCAAACATAAGCTATAACCATAAACACATAGCAATTCCTAGCATTTACTCTACTACTGTATTAACACAATACACTTGCTTTGTTCTCGTAATTGTCACCATAGACTATCTTCATCAAAGTATGCAGCCTATACAGTTGTTCACCAACATCGGCTACTGAAACACATTTTCTGAATTGGTGATAGACAAATCATTTCCTCCTAATGATTGCGGAGAAGTAGATCTTGCGTTCGGATCGTAATTCATTTGGGAATTCCAGGATAAAATGTCAGAATGCTATAGACTATAGAGATTATTACATTTGTTACATCCATCAAGATAGGAAGATTTACAGATAGGAATGGCCGTATGGTGGATTGTGATCATGTAATTTAAATAGAAAAGATTGGAAATAATGTAAAAGGAAGAAAACGTTGCAAATATGTTTTTAAAATATGCAGTAATAATATGCAATTAGTATTATATGTTTTTCAATAAAATTTAATAGGATGAACCTTGCAAGAAAAAAGAATTTTTACTAGTAATTTAAATTTTAACTTTTTGCCACTTTAATTTAAGAGTAGCTCCGGGTATAAAATGTAAAATTGTTTATTATAAAATGCTGTCTGACGAATAATAAATATATTATTTATTTTGTTGCAAAGTTTATATTTATTATTATTAAATAATAACAAAAACACCTTATTATACCTATCCTTTGATGTAAGCAATTATAATCATTGTTATCCATTCAAATTAAAACTAAAGGAACATATGTTATTTGTAGCAAATGTTTACCTCAAATATTACAATTATGTTTTATGATTCATTTAATATTTTAGAATTAGCTTAAGTTAATTCCAACACGAGAGTTGTTTGCGTTCCACATCAATTCAAGAATTCCAAGCAGAGAATGTTATTGCGGGAAAGTAAAAAGAACATACACACTTGGTTATTAGGATAAAAAAGAGAGACGACTTTGGTAAGACAATTAATAATATTGGTTGATTACATATTTAGCTAAAAAGCGTAACATCAAAGGCTCAAACGACAAATGTCTCGCTCCAGTGATCATCAAAATGAGAGAGCAGTGTTTGATTGCGAATAACACACACTGAATTTACAGAATACGCGAATAATATACACTTTTTCTATTAAAAGATATTATATTTTCAAAGCAAAAACACCGCGGCGGTCTGATAAGAACAGTACAGCAATGTTGCAATGTACTTTTTATACTGACTTTTGTGATTTATTTGTTGGAGATTTTCAACCTTGAAAAATTTGCATCTGTTATATGATGTAAGGTTGATTGTGATAATTAAGGGTGTTATATCGCATGCAATCAAAGCATTTATTGGTGTTTTAACTGTCATTGACGTTTTAACTGAACATTAACATGCAAGGCATGTAAACAACCTACTCAACAGTTTAGGAAGGCAATAGAAATAATTATTATAATCATGTTTTGAAATCAAGTTTTGGAAACTATTTATTCATTGAGGGATGGTAGAGAAAAGGAAAAATAGGGGGGAGGGATAAAGAAGGAGGAAGGAAAAAGTAAGAGGAGGGGGAGGGGTAAAGTAAGAGGAGAGGGGAGGGGTAAAGTAAGAGGAGAGGGGAGGGGTAAAGGAAGAGAAGGGGAAGGTATAAAGGAGGAGGGTAAAGGAGGGAAGTAAGAGAGGAGGGGGAATATAATTTATTCTATCCGTTCCTTATTATTATTATTTGCATTTAAACAATAAAATGTACTAATTACATTGTTGATTATTCAATGTATTGTTTACAATCCCCTTCAAGTATCAAATTTAACAAACTTTTCTTTTTTAGAGCCGTATTATGAATACTCATGGAATAGCATCATCAACGTTAATATTGCATAATACTATTATTAAAGTGATTTATTTGCAACAGATTCGTTATTCATAATCATACCAACAACTGTGATTAAACTGAGATTACAAAAGATTTACAACTTAATGGATAAAATGAAGAGAATGGTGCATCATCATCAAATAAGATATTTATACATGATAATTATTTAGGGACCATGTCAAAATTTTTGTACAGTAATTGAACATTAGTAAGTTTGTTGAGGGACAATAATCATACAAACTTCATTGAAAAAAAACTAAAATATGTTACTGCAGTAAAACATGTAGTTTACTGCAGTAACTGCAGTTGAATAGTTTCTTAAGATTGAATAAATTTCTTTAAAATAACATAGACCTCATTCTCACACCTCTACCTCCACCCCACCCCCCTCCCCACAAAAAAACATTCACTGATAAAAAAAGATCAAACACATAATAAAAATGCTGTAAAAACACAATCAATAATGTACCATAATTATAACAGTAAATTACATTAAAAAAAAATCTATTCCTGTTAATTTGGAAAATGCTACCCCTACTACTACTAGTACTACAGCTGTGTTTGTGTTTTAGTTTATCCATATTTATTGTACACATTTGGTATGCATACATACAGCATTGTTTGTTTTAGTACACAGACGGCCCAGCTTGTCTACAATAAGAAACAAAATCTCAATCTAGCACTATCAGTTGCGATAATGTAATTAAAAACATTAAACGTGGCTAAACAGTAACTGATGTGTTATCTTTACTGACTATGATACTGCCAGTTAAGCAAGACATTACTAAGTGTGGGATGTGTGCTCAAGTGTTGGGATATTTAATTACCGGAGGATTTTAGCACGAGTCTTTGTGAAGAATAGCACAGACTTATTTAACACAAGTTAAGCAAATGATATAATTAGAGAATTTATATGAGAACCATTAGACAGAAGAAATGAATGGTTTATACACAAACTATAGTATTGTACAAACATTTTTTTCTGTCTGGACAAATTCAAATTCATATCAAGCCTGTACACAAAAGTTTATAATTTAGAAATTTCTTTTTAACATTTAACTAATTGGATTAAAAACTTGTTACAACACAGTTTTCAAATTTTTTCCAATAATTACAGTAAAACATATGCCTATACAAGTTTTGAATTTAAAAAAATTTCAAATTCGTAACTTTTCATACCACTATTGCAAAATACTTATACATCATAAACAATAGTTCATGTATAATTATAAAAGTAATACATAAAAGGGGATAATAAAATTTCACAGATGTACTTAAAGTAGTCAACTAATGAGAGTGCATTGTACTGTTGCCAATAAAAAAAAAATCTATCCTTTAAATATCCCTACCTGCCAAATATGGAAATTCTGCATTATTATATTCCAGTACAGTAAAACTAATCCTATAGAGTTTCTTGTATTGAACCTACCATGACAACATCTGTGTTGTATATGATTGGATCGTTGAAATACAACTACCTATACCTCTTCCTGGTATTAATCTTGCACATACGTCGATCAGCCTCAAGGCACACAGAATAATAACACAGCCAACACACTCAAGTTTTTGAGCTGATCACCTAGCCTAAAGGGGTTGGTTCTTTTCGCCTGGTTAGGACATGTGCGTTTCATACCTTCATAGTATTCAATACATCCCCCTGGGCTACTTGTATTATATTGATACACGCAGGATCAGTAGACTCACGTTGACGGTAGGTAGAGCTTGTCAACTTCAACACGATCGTCCATCTGAGAATTTTATTTTGGCTAACTATCAGAACCAAAGGTATAATAAAATTATACCATAATCTCCAAATTGGGAATTACTGTGTGTGATAATTAGTTTATAACTCAAATTTCTTGCATTTAGGAAACGAATAATAAAAGTACGAAGCCACAGCCTGCCGCAAAGAGCTAATAAAACTAATCATACTGCCTCTGTATATGAACCTTTAACAAAGTTACTCCTCGAAATAATTCCTCTCTTTAAATACTTTTTTTCTGTATGTACTAAACATTAAGGGGACTATATAATTTATAATTGTAAAAAAAAAAACCCATAAATAGTTTATTTAATTAAAAACTTGTGGTATGCGCGATACGTAAAAAACTCATTATTCATTTCGGTTTTAAATTACTGGAACTAGAAATAGTGTCAAAATGTTTGTATTCACTCTGAAAACGGTAAATGATATTGGATCTTTTCTATTTTACCTCCTACACAGTTTAATTGTAATAAAATGGGTTAGAAAAGGCTAAGAATTGAGTAATTACAGCGAGAAAAGTCATAAAGAAAATTGCTGATACATACAATTCATGACAGGTTCCACATCATTGAACCAACGTAAATCAAAAGGTTCTCCAATTCGTCTGTTTTTATCGCATAGAAGTAAACTCTCAAAATAATTAATTCCTCGCTTATCGGCACCCAGTTAATGAGCGTAACGGAAATATCATCTATATAAAAAGCGTTAAAATGTAACTTTACGTTCGCAGACTGAAATATAAACCGAAAGGTGAACGACACAAGGACTGATAATCTAAAGAGTTTCGTATCTGTAAATACGGCAATAATAGACAGTAAATTGACTGGGATCTTAAGTTACATCTGCTATACAATAGATTCAGTAAATACGGTTTGTAAATCAATTGAAAAATAACACCAGCAATCAATAAGTACGACTTAAGAGATACTAAGTCTCATCTATTTACGGTAGTATTATATCAACAAAATGACGATAGAAATAGTCTTTACAGATAATCGTCGTGAATTTTAATTCCAAACAATGTTAATTGTATTTATTTATTCTTTTCCATGAGTGTCTACTTGTATGACCTATTTTAAAACGTAAAGGTTATCGTTTCAACAGACCATTGTGACTTGAATAGGGCTCTCATATTACATTCGTCCTAAACGTAGGAATTGTCTTCTTTCTGTATATTTATCCTGAAGTGGCGTACAGTAGATGTACAAATTACGAATACCGACACTCATGACTTTTGAATACAAAAGAATACCTGTACAAAGTTACAATAGATAGAATACCGCTTTGCTTTTATAGGCATACCTTAACTGTAACAGTACCTTAACTGTAACAGTACCTTAACTGTAACAGTACCTCTACATTCAAACTAATACTATATTCTCCCACTGCAGCTTCCATCCTATTTTAGAATTTGTCGGTGTCTTTTTTTAATCATGCATTATTAACCACTTTCCAATGCTAATATAAAATTTAAATAATATTATAAAAGCAATGTAAAAACAAAGGTATTATTGCCAGCACATTAATGCAATGTACTCTAGGTCATGAACTCATAATGATCCCGTGGAAAGCTGACAAGAATTATTAATAATGGTATGTACTCTTGTAATGCGGTTTTATACAATAGAAGTTGCTTTTAGGAGCGTCATTAAGCTCAGAATTCAACTGGTAGTCTTATACAGTCATTTGACGATTCTTACTAGTTATTTTGGAAAAATCTGCTCATCATATTGTAGAATAAAGTCAAATAGTGCACCGTCTTTCAGATGGAACATTTAGATGAAGGTCAACTTACAAATGTACAGTCCTATCAGTAGTAACAGTGGAGGAAGTCATTCAAACTGTTGTTTTAAATGTTTAAAGTGCTAATCATGCTTTTTATCTTTTGCATTGTTTTTTTCAGGGAGAATTTTTTAAGCGGGATCCCGCTTATTAATTAATAACCGTATGTTAGCCTGTATCAGAGAATTTGTTTACCTGGCGTAGAGTAAGACTTATCAGCTGGTAATTTTTTTTTTTTTGAATTAATTCTCAAGATTTATTTGAAGAATAATACAACAGAAAGAGAATTGTTTGCTGAAAGGTAAACTTGTGAATTGGCCTAATCATCAGTCAATACTTAACATCCAAGTAATACAAATACAAACACTAGATAACTCAACAGTTGACATCTTCACTGACCAATGACCATTGAATTGGCATTACTAGGGGTCATTGTCCACTTGTCAATCGAAGTGACTGACAGATCTTATGTCCATACATTGCTTTCAACAGATGAGGCTACTCCCAAGCAAGTTAAAAATCTAGTTCCACATAATTCTTTTAACGTAATCGTTATGGCGTTTGATGTAAACGACTTGAAGGACCTTTTAAAGCACATTTTCAGTCAGATCTTTCATTTTGCATTTCATTTTCAAATTAAGGCTATAAATAAACATCCAGCTGAATATCTATACTTGTTTCCAACTATTAGTGTCTTTGTCTAAGGTTACAACCCCAAATATATTCTCCTCAACAAAGCATAACTTTTAGAAGAATGCCAATGCTAAAACATTTTTTTGCAAAAAAAACCTGAAGTAAGCCTAGTGTACAACCAATAGCGCTAAAATCATCGTACATAAACACATTTAGCATGGAGTAACCTACACCTACCAGGATAGGAACTATATCCGTGTCCTAATTGGCAAGGCTAAAACTACCATCTAATATCGTCGCTGGAAATTGTATTTCACTGGTAATGCATTCACCGCATTTGGAAATTAGAGCAACCAACTTGGCAGAGATGTTTTGAGTTACACCCAGAATCGTAAAAACATTAATTTATTCACAGATGTATAGAGAAACATCAAGGGTGAGCGGAAAATCAGTACAATAAAGCTAGAAAGAGGCTTCTTAGGTGGCTGGGAATATCAGCAAATGGAGGCTCCTTACAGTAGAGTGGGAGGGTTCATCGGGGTTCTTGGGATAGGGGGATTGGTGGCTTCTTAGGTGACTGGGATTGTCAGCGAATGGAGGGTAAGAGGCTGTTTACAGTAGGGTGGGAGGGTTGGTCGGGGTTCTTTGGGTAGAGGGATTGGTGGTTTCTTGGAGTGGAAAGGTGGGTGTAATGGTAGCTGGATTCAGTGAAATTAATTAAAAAAATACTACAGATAATTTGAATGAATGACTGAATTGTCTGATGATGGAATGTTTGTCTGTTCTGCAACAACCAGTCTTTATTTCAGGAACAGGCAGATTTTGCATTTAAATTCTTCAATCAAGTTTCTGATAAATGTTTAAATTGTAAAATTAATGAGCTTTTTTCTAAGTATTATCACAAAGAAATGAACTACTGTACACCACACACAATGGTAATAACATTTATTTTAGGTATTACTAAAAAAAAAACACTTTAGAATCCAAATTCAAAGTATAAATAGACCATTTTTTTTGTGTTACACATTTT
This sequence comes from Antedon mediterranea, assembly GCF_964355755.1. Classification (NCBI taxonomy): domain Eukaryota; kingdom Metazoa; phylum Echinodermata; class Crinoidea; order Comatulida; family Antedonidae; genus Antedon; species Antedon mediterranea. Next base: position 1,993,480 of record NC_092679.1, on the reverse strand, counting down.
ATTATACTAATAAATTAAATTGGTGGATACTGAAAAAATTTTGAACAGATTGTAGTTTACCTTGGTTTTTAGCATAAACCAAAGTTTGTCTGGTTAGTCTCCAACACACAGGCCGCTAATGAATTCAATTTGCAAAGATTCGTAAAGGTATTTACGCTGATAGTTTTAACAGAAAAAGTAAAAGAGTTGAACAGTACCGGTTAAAACCTCGTGAAATTCCAACGCCACTAGGTAACAAATTACACACATAGGATGTGAAGTGTGCACTGATGAATTTCGGACCCTTTGATGTACCGTGAAGTCATTCAACAAAAATTAACAGCAATGATGCGTGATGTAATATAGTAAGTGTTAAGGGTGGGCGCATACTCAAAACACACACATTCAATATGCTTATAAGGGGGGGAAAATGAATCAGAATTTGCTGAAATTAATTGAAAAAAAATATGTAGGTCATATGTATATTGAATTATTGAATGCATAAACCAAACGAAATTAATTTTGATTTAACAATGAAATAGTGATTGTTTATTAGGCTATTTGGTTTTAATCTTATTTAATCCTGTTTAAGCTCCCTCTGAGCTATAGAATAAATAATTAGAAAAGTGTGCATGGTTGAATTTTATGTTAAAATAATTTAAGTACAGAATTACAGAATCATGATTCATCCTCCAAGTACTGACCAGTAGGGACCTAGATTTTAGTATTATTCTTATTACTGTAATATCATCAGGTCAAATTTGAGAAATTGGGCTAATCTGGACTTTACCTCTATATTATTTAGAATAAATTAATTTATTGAAATTCAATAAATTAAAAAAACAGACTGAAATATAAATAATAAAACAAATAAAATCAGCATAAATATTAAATATTTCTTTATGATGTAGATCAATTTCTAATTTAAATCCAGACCTAGTGCCAGGGTTGTAAACTCATACACAACTCTTTCAACTCCACTCCCTAAGCCTCAAATGAGACTTAGTTTATAAGCATGCTAAATTATTAAATAGTTTAGCCATCCTAGTTAATAGCTGTCTGTTGGATGCATAAGAAAAAAAAAATTTCTGTTCATGAATATTAGCTTTTTGTTTTGTTTGCAGTTTATATTGAGTTTATTCTTCAGGGATTTTATTAAATTAATGTTGCAATAACTCGATATTAATGATGGTATTATTGAAGTACATAGATCTACTTTTGCAGTGTTGTTGTATTGCACAGTAAGACAGAGATTTAAAATAGTTTTTCATTATATTATTTTGAAAGGCAAATACATCTACCTAACCCCTAAATAATCAAGCTTCATAAAAAATTATGGTAGGTATTTTGTTCGGAACACTTGTTCACAAGATCGAACTGTCGAACCTTAGTTGAAAATGCCATACACCTCAACAAGCAAAACTAACAAATCTAATTAAAATATGGTTAGGCCTAATTTATACGATGTAATAGATAAATGAATGCACCAACCAAGTAAACATCAGCATACAGATTTGTATAAATATCCATGATTAATTGTTACAAAAGTGTCTAAGTTTACGAATGTTGATTGTCCACCAGCCGCAGGGGCTACTTTGCTGAACTAAATAACACCACAGCACTTTTTGATAGTGCCTTAGATAGGTCTTGTCCACAATAGTTGCTGAACACTAAAATGATTATTGCAAAGGTTTCTCCCCTCAGAACATCAACGCATCAGGCATAACACATGGTATAGTCTGCTAATAATATTGATAGTCTGCTACTACAGTATCAGTTGTGTGTTCATTAAGAGAGCAGTACATTAACTCTGCTAGATCTCAAATAATATTGATGATGCACAGAAGAGGGCTCCCTCTAAGTGATAACATCAAGTAGATAGTTTATTGTTCATGCACTGGAATAATCGGTTTATAAAGCTAAACAAGAGCTTTGAATCAATCCATTTATTAAATGGGGAAGATTACTTAAAAAGATAAACTAAACATTAATTAATACAACAACAGTGAACAAGAAGTTACTTATTTATAATGTAGTATAAGATGTTTAAAAGTTGCGAAGTCTTGTTTTATTAACCTACTTATCCAAATTAATTCAATTTAACTAGATAGAAGCATGTTTGGAAGTTTTTAATTACACCTTTTGAAGAATAGAAAAGCCTAAAGTTTTCTCAGCTTAGTGACACCTACATATATCATATTAATGAAACACAACAAAGAGACTTATGATATTAAAAGAAAACAATAATTAAAAATAGAAAATACAAACAAAAAACCAAAGTTTATTAGTTAAAATGATATATGTAAAGTACTTTACTGTAGAGATTATGTGTTTAAATTATAATTTTATTGTGTCCATTCAAATTTAGATGTCCTACAGAACTAGTCTATAATTTCTAAAAGAAATCAAAAATGTGTATAGTATGTGAAGGGATATTGAGCATCAGATAAGGGTCAGACTTGAGTTGAATCAACTTATGTTAATTGAGTATGAGTAATACACCATGATACAAACAATAGTTTAAAGAAACAATGACAATAAGAGATACAATGGCTTCTTTGCGCCTTGCCGCCGCATGTTCAACTTCAATTGCCTCACTTGCAAAGTTTAATCCTATTATTGGCTTTTACCTGTATTGTCTATGTAATGGTTCTTATAAAGTAGTTATCTTCCAAAAGAAGTTAATGGATTTTGAAATGAATAGAGGCAATGTGTTTAATTTTAAAGGTATAACAATCAATTTACTTTCCTTTAGAAATTAAACGTGATTAGTTTCTAAGATTTCTAAGTAAAGTTACAAGACACTTTGTTTTCTTTTTTCCATGACATGGTTCAATCTCAAGAATATGTACACATTTTAAAAACCAGAAAGGTCCACAAATCATACAGTGCTTTAAATAAAAATTAAAAATACACTCATTTGTTATTAATTATACAATTTAATTATAAGTGTTGTTTCATTTCAGACAGAAATTATATACATTTAATAATTTATTATCTCAAAATTTACTTAAATTGTTTTATAAAGTTTGAGTAGTTAGGTTCTCAAACAAGTTTTCGATACACCTCTGTTTCTCTCGTTAAGCTCAACAAAATTAAAGAGCTGTTCTGATTGGCAGTAATGAGCAGCATAAGTAACCATCTTGTTTAAATTTCTGACTTAATATTAACCAATCAGATTACTTAGTGTACAAGGACTCGGTGTTAATTTAAAGGTACCAAAACAGCTGGATAAAACCAACAGTCTTAATATATGATTTATAATACTGAGTTTAACTATTTTCCTTGCTAAAACTTTTAAAAACATGTTTTCGTCTTATTGAAAAATAGCACATGCCTTATTGAATGTTAAGTAAGGTGAAGTAATTGATTCAAAATTTGGAAACCTTTTCCAAAAAATATTTGTACCAAAAAAAAAATGTTATAATTAAAATTATCTTTTAATTCATCTAACTCTATGTTATTTGAATTGTCTTTCACACATTTGTTAAATGTTATGTTAGGCAATAATTACCTCCGCCAAGGAGGTTATGTTTTCACCCCTGTATGTGTGCGTGTGTGTGTTGGTGTGTGTGTGTTTGTGTGTGTGTCTGTGAACAGCCTGGAGGCCACAGTTTTTATCCGATTCTAACCAAATTTGGACACAATGATCTATGCCAAAAAAGCTCTGACGAGTTCGAATTTGAGGGGGAAAGGTCATAGGTCAAGGTCACAACTAACAAAAAACAAATTTACTGCCTAGAGACCACAGTTTGGATCCGATTCTCAACTTAGCCACAATGATCAATGACACATCATATAATTATGGTTAAATTTTGAAGGGTCAGGGTCAAATATCAAGGTCCACAAAAAACAAAAAAAAAATTAAAAAAAAAAAACCTCAGTGGGGCTTGAACCAGCGATCTCAACTGTGAGAGGCTGGATACATAACCATTACACCACACTGTCATCCACAACTTTGTAGTGTGCAGTTAACATATTTACACTTAGAACTAATAAAAAAAAATGTAAAAAAAAAATTATCCAGGGGGCATTTTATGTAGGGGAATTTTACAGTAGGCGGAGGTTTGTACTCTCGGAGTACCCTCTAGTTCTTAATGTTATTAAGATGTTGTTTATGTAAAATCTTTTGACATTGACCCAATTATTTCTAGACACTACCAAAAAACAACCAATTAAACATACCTTTCTAGCAGATCTATTATGAGGTTCAAATTCATAATTTCTGATCCTCATTTTAACTGTAGAAGGACTCATAATCAGAGCATCATGTTGTTGATCAATCTTATCCCCTTAGTCTTATCCACAAATCTGTCAAAATACTTCCAAATGTGTGCGGTAGACTACCTTTAATTTAATTTCTGAAAACTAACTCAAATTGTTTAAAGCACAGTGAACAAGTGCATGCTGTAGAAACTCCAAAGACAAGTTAATTAGGTTTCTCTGTAAATCTCAAGCGTTACCTAATCCTTTGACCTAATCCTGAGGATTAGGCCACTGATGCGTACAGGATGCGCCTTCCACCTTTGGAGATGAGGTATTAATCCCATTGGTGCAAAGCTCACACCTTACTTTATTCTTGTTGGATTTTTCCATTGTTAATGTCTTAATAAATTGACTTTGTTATAATGGATTGAATTCACTGTACAAACTATGACAAAATTAGGAAAATTTAAAGTTAGTTTTCAACAAATGTTAAATGTATTAACAATTAACAATTAGTATTAACAAGGCCATATAGATGGCTGCAGTCGCGTGCTTAGTGTTTACCGACCGACCGACCAACCTACCAACTGACCGAAATGACTGAACATGTTTAAAAATGTTGAAATGTTTAAAAACAGTTATATTTTTTAATTTACACGTGCGTAGCCTGTCACTTTTGACGAGCTCGTATAACGTAATTTCGAGTTGAAAAGTAAGTCAAGAAAACAGAAATCGGGCAAAAAGAGTGCGCAATAACAATTAACGCGCAGTGCGCGCGCAAAAATCTGCGCACTCATGGCAATTTTGTAAACGCTTAAAATTGACTGAAACGTACTCTTATTTCATCGAAAATAAATTTTGAAAATTTTAAGCGCGCGTACGCATGCGTTACATGCGCTACGCACGTAATTGTATTGCTATATGATGATTTATGCCCTGAAATTTATAAGTACCAAATTTTATTTAATTGTGATTCATGGTTGTGAAGATATGATTACAAACTTGATTTCGTTAAATCGTGTGTAGACCGTGTAATTTTTTATTGCGCACCGTGAAAACATAACCACATCGATTCCTGGCCATAAGGAATATACTGTGAAAAATTGACTTAGTTAGATTAAACTGATATCAAGATAAGGTCAGAAAGCGATAAAACGCATAGTGATACCGGACCGACAGACTGACAGACCGACAGACAGACCGACCGACCGACATAGTGAACTATAGAGTCGCTTCCACGCGACTAAAAAGATAAAAGATGATAAGATGTTTTCAAGATATTTTTTTACCTAAACATTAGGAAAATCTGAAAAAACTTGATTATCAAATTAAGCAAAAAAGAAAAGAAACTATTCAATCAGAAATGTTCTTCTCAAGTTCAACACATTTTTTTTTTCGACAGGAAGATTAGAAATCTCTTTCTTTTCATATTTTTAGCCTAACAGGAAATAAGAAAATTTATACCAATAGAGAAGGAAATAATAAATAAGTTAATTCATTTAATTGGAATTATTCTTTCTTTTTCTCAGATTAAGACGATAATTACAGGAAGATAAAAGTACAAGCTTTTCCTTTTACTAGTAGCAACTTAGCACGTAGCAGTCCCCAACTTAAACAAGACCGGAAGGAGGGCACATCAATGAACTGTTCACAACCCCAAGACCTCTAGAAGACCCCCACCTGGAAATCAACAAAGTAGCAGTTACCCTGCCGAAAATAAAGGATCTTTGACGGAGGATAATAAAAGATTCAACTTTAAATAATCAGTACTTCCTTAAGTTACTAATTTAACATGTTTCTGTCGTGAAAGAACAATATCCACCATGTGTTTCTAATCATTTGAGACTTTTTACTTCCAAGCTCTTAGAAAATTCTTTCTACTGACATATTTATTAAGAGATTTCTACTATTAAACTTAACCATACATAATGGGATAGAAAATAGTCTTGTTGTAATCGTAAAGTTAAGTAAAGTAGATAAAAGTAGTCGTTAAATCTTAGGTGGAATTTCAGTTTCTATCTAATCTTCATTCTTGAAACCACTAAAATAACAAGTATGCATGAATGGCTTGATGGTTGGCAATGGGTTTGAGTGATAAAAATAAAGCGTCTCTTTGAAACTAGTAAAAAAAAAGTCTCAAACTAAATTAAATAAATGGCATTTCTCGTCTTCAACAACCTTCAACGACCTTAAATTCAGAAAGCTTTTCTAATTTGTCAAGCTTTTATGGAAATGACTGTTTATTTAGAAATACCTTTAACGTTATTACTAACAATAGACGTTCTTTAGAAATTATAATAGAATTACATTTCAAACTTGTGGCAAAATTTAAAACATCCTTTAATTTTAGTTCATGATTTAAAATTAGGCTGACAAAACAAGCCGGCTAAACCCTCAATGTTCTTACCAGATTTCCTTCCCAAAAATATCTTTAGATCAATCAAACTGTATAAATCATGTTTTCTTTAGTACATATTTAATACCCAATAGAGTTTAGCATCAATGTTAACGGTACAAGCATTGGCTCAATTATGTCAAATTCAATAAAAAATGCGGCATTTCCTAAACATAACTAACTTGAAGCGCTCAAAGGAATGGTGTCACTAGCTTAAATGAATTAGCCTTCTGCGTTACAGTTGTAAATATCACATTGTCACATGTTTTCAGTAATTCCAGACATTTTGCTTTAACAAGTTTAATGTAGGACTCAAACCTGCAATACAGTTTCTTGGGTGCAGAGGAACTAAAGTGGTGGCAGCAGAGGTAGAGGAGTTATTTCTAGGCCCCTTCCCCTCCTGGGAAAAGCAAGTGCTTTCCGTCGGGAAGCAGGCCTCATTTAGTCAGCATTTCTAGGAACCATGAATTGTATCATGATTGCCCTCGAGCATTTAAAGACACCTTCCCTACAATTTGTGACCTTTTGTAAAAATAATACATATTATTACTTTAAAAACATTAAACCAGGTCATTCCTTGTCTTAAATATACGTTTTATGGTAAATTATGATAAAAAGTGAGAAACAATGCACTACCTAAGTAGCTCGCGGCGAATGACCTCTCGTGTACGGTCTTTAGGCCTAGCCTAGCTAGGCTTAGTTTTGTAGGCCTAGCTGGTAAACATCGGTAACGTACGAACATTGTACGCTAGCTATATCTATTGGGATTCATAATGGGCCGCTATCATTATTAGAATCAACTTATTTTTCACATTTTTAACCATTTAAAGACGAAAAAAGTTATCCCAATGGGACCATATAGTATTATTTTTACATTAATTTAGTTAGTGATCTTAAATTAGATCTATAAAACGTAGGGAAGGTGTCTTTAAAGAAAGTTTTTTTTCTTTTAAAGCTTATACAAATCAAATCTCACAAAAAGCTTCATGCATCAAAAAACAAGAAAAAAGTAGGTCACTTAAAAAAGTTGTGCTAAAGTTGTGCTGTAATTTATTTGTCTTTTATTATATGGAAAAGAAAACAAACTATTATTTTTTTTAAATCATCAATAGCCTCTTTTAATTTTGATGAAAAAAACATCATGAAAAAAATAACAAACATGTTTATATAATTAATTAATTGCTATAATACTGGCACAATTCACAGATCAAAATGTGATCTTTAAGAATCAATTTGATGAGTTATTTTCAATTAGAAATTATTACGGCCTTGAAGGCGTAATCTTGGGCGTTGAGGTTAAGCAATGTTTACTGCAATCCATAACTTTAAATGCGTAATGCTGGAACAATGGCAATAACTAGTACGATTGTTGGGAAGAAAGACAACCATAAGAGACCTATAAACGACTATTGTTGAGAAGAAGACTCTTTCTAATGCTTGATATGTACAAGATTATGGAAGTGACAGGATGATGATTATCTCAACAAACCGATCAGCATCGATGCATTTGCTTCTGATACAAACTTTTAGAGTAAAAAGTAAATGTTTAGAAGAAAATAAAAAAAAAAAAGAATTTATATAATTATCATGTATGGTTACTAACACCACATTTGTGTAAATGTAAATGTTTAGAAGATCAAAAAAAGTTGAAAAAGAAACAGCACAATGGCTATATCATTTTTATGTATAGCTACTAACACCACAGTAATTACCTCCGCCAAGGAGGTTATGTTTTCACCCCTGTATGTTTGTGTGTGTGTGTGTTTGTGGGGGTGTTTGTGTGTGTGTCTGTGAACAGCCTGGAGGCCACAGTTTTTATCCGATTCTCACCAAATTTGGACACAATGATCTATGCCCCAAAAGCTTGGACGAGTTCGAATTTGAGGGGGAAAGGTCATAGGTCAAGGTCACAACTAACAAAAAACTGTTTTACTGCATAGAGACCACAGTTTTTATCCGATTCTCACCAAACTTAGCCACAATGATCAATGACACATCATATAATTGTGGTTAAATTTTGAAGGGTCAGGGTCAAAGATCAAGGTCCACAAAAAACTATAAAAAAAAAAATAAAAAACTAATAATAAAAAAAAAAAAAAACCTCAGTGGGACTTGAACCAGCGATCTCAACTGTGAGAGGCTGGATACATAACCATTACACCACACTGTCATCCACAACTTTGTAGTGTGCAGTTAACATATTTACACTTAGAACTAATAAAAAAAAATGTGAAAAAAAATATATTCAGGGGGCATTTTATGTAGGGGAATTTTACAGTAGGCGGAGGTTTGTACTCTCGGAGTACCCTCTAGTTTGTTAATACTTTTACATGGTTATAAGCCTAAAATTAGGGGCAGGCTTATTATATACCAGATGTATTACATTGAAGGAAGTGTAAACTTTGGGTCTTACCTGCTGTCTTTGGGCGATCAATGCAGCCAATTGTGCTTTACTATGATTTCCAGGAAAATTCTCTTCCAGGTATTTCTTTGTTTGTTCTTTAACAACCGGCGACGCCCCTTTAAGATTGGGATAGCCTCGTCCCTGTCTAACTTGTCTATGGTATTTTGAGTCTTTTTCGCCACCTTGTTGGCTGTATACATAACGTTGTAGAGACGCTAAATCGCGTGATCCAGTTAGAGTTGGTGGTGGTTTGCCTGGCATGGGGTCTTTTTTAACTTGCGTTGATTCGAGTGACTGGACCATGGAGACTGCTTCGTGCTTGAGTTGCGCGGAGGACGTGGTGCAAACGGTACATTGATCTTTCATCCAGTTTTGTTTTAAATGTTTTGGCACTTGTAATCTTTCACAGAAAGCTGCGGGATCCTGTAAAAATGAACAATATCACTATCAATCTTAAAAATTATTTAATTTTAAAAATGACAAAAATCATAACCAATAACAAACTTTTATTGAAATTAAAAGCTAAATAAAATTATTACAACTAACAATTTTTAGTTGGCATAGCGGTTTGCATAACCAAAAAACGTAACTTTAAATAATAAATAATAGAACATCAAAAGTTTGGAAGAGAAATTACCGTATACATCATAAGAACTATATTACGATTAAATTACAGTATAACAATTTGTTAAAATATTTAAATTAAAATGCTTTTATAAAATTATCATTAAAAAAAGAAAATTATGTTGCAAAGTCTTCTTTGTTCATTTTTATTAAATGTTCCAATTTTAAAATTAAATTAAAAAGCGGCACCATTGAAAAATTATCATTATCGCAAAATTAATTTCTTTGTTCAAGGTGTACTATCATGTTTCAAGTTTCTTTGATGAACATTTTGTTATCACTCTATGAATTGATATTTTTTATGGATTTTAAATAATACTTTGCATACTTTAACAAATTCAAATGTTGCAATAAAAGTATTTTATCGTATTCCTATATTATATATGAATATAGATCTCAACTTTCGCACTCTCGTTTCGTACAACCTATATTTTTGCACATTTACTTCCCCACTACCGTTTTTTTTATCAGGATATAACTATCTTAATCCAAAGATTAAATATGTCTCTACCAACTTTTTACCCCGAGCTATAGATAGGTTGCTATTTTCATTACAACGTTTCTTTACAAAATCACTTTCTTTGTTTTGTTGGTCCTTTTTGTTTACACTATCAAACTTCATGTGACAAAAAAATGTAATGTGCCCATATATGGCAATATCACTATCATATTTGGGCATATCACACTTTTTTTTGTCAAATTAGTTTGATGTGTAGACAGAGCCTAACATTCCGAATAGTAAGAATTCTATATATAAAAAGTCCTAAATCTCTAAGGAAAAAAAATCCCTTTTTTTAATGGATTGCATCTAAAGACAAAGAAATTCCATAATTAATACATTGGGTACGATGAACGCCTTATTTTTTTTTCGCCCACGGCTCCTTTCAATCATATTTCTGCCTGTCCATCAACCATGTCCTTGGAACTACATTTGAACACTAATGTTTTACTAATGACACGTTTTAAATAATTAATTAAAACTGATATTACAGGAATTACGGATTTATCCAAGTCTACTATGTAAAAAGTCAAACTTGTGCTGCAAGAAGTCAGTTATTTTTTTACAAAGCCTTATTAAATAAAATACAACAGGAACGTCCACAGTAAACCTAAATTAAGAATTTATCTGTAAATTATCACAAATTTACAAATAAAGTATCAACAAAACAATAAAAAAATAATTGTTAAGCATTGTGGATCAACAAAATAATCATAATTATGCAATAAATTTATGACTTTTGGTGGACACATTTTTTTGCGTCTTTTTAAAAATGATTAAGATAATGATCATTCTCCTCTCGATTCTTTTAAAATAAAATTTAAAAACTTATTTGTTATGGAAAAATTCAGTGTACAATGCGCCTCTTATTAAAAAAAAATTGAAATAAGTTATTCTCCATGGTACATTTACAAATGTTTGATTTTTATCCTTTTTTATTAAGGTCAGTGGAAATTAGTTACTGCAGTACAATAGTAGTACTGCAGTACAATAGTAGTATATTGCTGTTTCGATACCATCCAAAATGCTATTGTTGGCCACACACAAAGCTCATCTTCAAAATAGATATCAATATTCTATATTACCCCTAAATAAGACAGCCGCTTAGCCATACAGGAACAATTCACATCCAACAATAGATATTAAGCAAGGGTAGCCATGACTGTACTTTTTAACATATTAACACATGGACAATTTCTTAATTATATCAATGATTTCCTGAAGTAGTGGAGCTGCTGTAGCTTGGTGGTTAACATACTTGCCTTCTTATTCCAAGGACCAGGGTTCAAGTTTGACCTAGTGTCAGGGACTGTTTCTACTCTAATCCCTAAGCCTCAACTGACACAATATAATTTTTCCATTTTGCAGTTGGGAGAGGAGTTTAACATAGGTTTTATTCACAGATATATTTTTACCCATCACACTCCAGACATTTTTACAACAGTACAATAACCTTATGAACGTGTGCCGGCAGTAACATCAAAAGTCGGCAGCAATATACAAACCTTGTGTATAAATAAAGCACAGCAATCGAGAGAAAAGGCTAGAGTTTTAATAGGCTAATACGGTTACACTTACACAGTTTCTATACATACCGGAAGTTTTCTAAACCGCACCATTCTATTTGTAATCTTAAAATCAAAAGCACAAACAATTTGAAACCTATTTGGATTTAATTTTAAAACCGTGAAATCGAGTGGAACAAATAAATCTTAATACAATATAAATCATTTAGATAGGAAACCATACATATCCAATGAACAATCAATATTACAAATTATTATAAGTAAATAAAGATTTTAAGGATTAAAAGATTTCATGGATTGAGGTACCGGTCTTTGTGAAACTAGAGGAAGTCGGACCAGATGGAACGTTGCGGACAATCAAAGGAAAAATCAGCAGTCATAGTATCTTGATTATTATCTCTATCTTGCACCTGGTCTTTTCAATAATTATCATATAAAACTGAAAAATAGAAATTTAAATTATGTCGCCCCTGGCTAGGAAATAAATTCGATGGTAGGTTTTGACTTTTGAGTTACATTTTGAAAAAAAAAAAAAATTTTTTTTAAATGTTTCATTCAAAGTAAAAACAAATAAAAGACCATCACAAAAGATGATAAAACCTTTATAAAATTCATATTTTCAAAAGTAATTATACTAATTATCAAAATTAAACTAAAACAAGAATAAAGTATATAGACAAGATAATATTCATACCTTTTGTATTTGATCTATCATCTATTATGTTATCATCACACTATAATGTAAAAAATATGAAAACTCTGTATACATTCCACTCACTGGGTAATGTGTGACACACAGGGATTGAGAATAGAGTAAGTTGGCAAAAATCAATCTGGACATTTATCTTCGTTGTTGGTCAGACTTTGAGTGACCAATTGCAATCTCGAATTACTAGTCATCTGAACAAATTAAATTACCGTATGTCAAATTTATCATGACCAAGACAAATAAAAACAATCGTTTGAAAGTAGTTCAACAGCACAGAGTGTATGTAATATTAATAGATGTCATGATTAATATATCATTTCACGTCTAATATTTAGTTGTTATTTATGCTTTTATGTTAATTTGTTTAATACAAACTTTTGATTGCATTGTACTTACAAATGACTTATGTTTTCTTGTAAATTATAAATAATTTATCGACAAAAGTCAAAAAGTCATTGAAAAGACATTAAGTTTAAATAGAGCACAATATAATACATATTTTAATGGCATTTTTACAACATATTATTATAGGTTGAAAGTTTAATCATCATATTTCATTTATATGGAGATCAGGGTTTACAATCATTCTCATTATATTGTGTATTTACAATTTATTGCCATGTTCATTTATTTATGAAAATGTACTAAAGTGTGGGATACAAAAAAAGAACTATAGAATGTGGATAAGATTTAGGTCTATGAGGATCAGATCATAAGGATTAGATTGTGGATATAAGATTTAGGTCCATGAGGATCAGATCATAAGGATTAAATTGTGGATAAGATTTAGGTCTATGAGGATCAGATCATAAGGATTAGATTGTGGATAAGATTAGGCCTATGAGGATAGGATCATAAGGATGAGATTGTGGATAAGATTAGGCCTATAAGAATAGGATCAAAAGGATTAGATTGTGGATAAGATTAAGCCTAGGAGGATAGGATCATAAAGATTAGCTAAGATTGTGGATAAGATTAGGCCTATGAGGATCAGATCATAAGGATTAGATTGTGGATAAGATTAGGCATAGAAGGATCATAAGTTATAGATTTCAGATAAGTTTTGGCTTGTTGCCTATGATACAGGTATCATATGTGATACATATGTGACACTGTATCATAGAACTTAATATTTATAGATACAATACCAAGAATCATCTAATTTTCTTTTTAAAGACCTGATTGGTGGGAGGGTTAGGATATTGATGATATCATCATAACCATCTCTTACCAATTGTATTTTTATCCTCTTTGTTTGAACACATAATTTTTTTCATTATAAATTGATTAAACATTAATTACACTTTAACTAAGTGATCACAATGCACGAGTCAAGAATAATAAAACAATAAAGCCCCCAACAAATCAATCAATAAAAATAATTATTTTGGAATAAAATATGAGTATTTGGCCTTGAATGGAACAATCTATTGTGTAACTTCTATGATAAATATAGTAAGGAATTTCATTTTTCCGGATTTTAATTTTCTTTGTCCTTGGGGAAACTATCTTAGCTCTGTCTACACTATCAAACTAGTTGGACAAAAATAGTGTTCCCAAATATTGTAGTGATTATGCCCAAAAATGGTAGTGATATGACATCGATGTCTTAGATCATCATGTCCATATATGGTCACATCACATCACATGCATACGCTACTCTACATCACACTATATGTCGGTCAGTAAACACTAAATTTGAGCATGCGACTGTAGCCATGTATAATGGCCTTGTTTTTCATATAAAGTGTAGACAGAGCTTAAGGCAAAAACAAGAGTATCATTACACATGGGTACCAAATGGTCTATTATACCTTAAGTAAATCTTAACAAAAAACCCTGACATTGTATTATGGTTCGAATCATGGTTTCATCTTTTTTAGCGTTTAAAAATTGAATAATTTCAGTATATAGTTTACAATTTCTTATATGCCTTTATAAAATTAATTGTAAAGTACCGGTACTTACTGTATAATATTAATATAATTATAATATATTACAAATCTACTTTATTTCAACTTATTCAATTCTGTATGCTTTTTTTGATCTCCAAAATCAACAATGTATTGTTACAATAATTATAATAGTGGATTTGAAAGTTCAAACAGCATTGAATAATCTCACTAGATAGAGGGCAGCAGACTTATTTTAAATTATTAACTATTGAAGAATATTGGTTCAAATATAATATTTATATAAGTAAATGAATCATTCTATATTTTGATAACAACGATATTTCCCTTGTAGCCGATTACAATGTCTCAGAACTTGTTATCTATCTATCAGTACATAATTTAACAGATTACAGTATCCATTATCAAATTAGTATTTTGAGTAAACTTGGCATACTAAAGCAAAGTCCAAGTTGCTGACGTGCGCTGAAGCTCGTTAAAATATTTACAAATTTGTTACAAAGTGATCAATTAGTGGCCCTAATAACAATGATATTAATATCTATTTTTACAGTCTTTGTTACTAGTGTTTATTGTGTTGACAATCTGCTGATTTTGAGCACTATATAAGGCGTTAAAGATCAGTAAGATCCGGACAATAAATGTTATTTAGAGTTAAATAAACATTTTCAGAATGGTGTAACTTATCTAAACCTTGTCTGGTGGTAGTCGATTGAGAATGTTCAGTATGGTAAACTATTAATACATTCTGCAAACATTATTACAACATTCTTGTTTAAAGAATGATTTAGGAATCCTTTCATGTGAGGTTTTTTTTTTCTATCTATAGAGCAACAATAAATATTAAATGTACCGGTACCTTTTGATGGGTACATACAGGGTACATAGGTTATTGGTGGAACTTGGATAAACTTTCACTCCAGTGTTTTTGTGTTATTACTTTTGAGTAGATTTTTGTCTACATTAATAATTGGATGACATCAAATTAATTTTACATATTAAGTTGATACATTAAAATACCTTAAGATCTGTCTACACTATCAAACTATTTTAACAAAAAAGTTTGATGTGGCCAAATACGGTAGTGATATGTTTAAAATATGGTAATATGACATCATCATGTCCATATTATTATTCACAATTTTTTTGTCACATAAAGTTTGATAGTTAGACAGAGCTTTAGTGTCAATAGACTGCTAAGGGGACAGGCAATGGTCTCTTCATTTGTACTCTTCATTGTTAAAAAAAAACCCTGTTTAAAAAAAGATGTATTGTAACTAAGACAACGTAGTGTTTTAGTGTATGCGAGTGTGAGACTGCATTAAATAGACACTAATTGAAAACAATAAGTTCAAACACAGTTGGTCTAAGTAACAAATACCTTATTGTTTAGTTTCTAAACAAATGCCTTGAAAAACAAAGAAGCAGAAAAACTGATGGTTAACCACAACATTAAGGCTGAATTCATTATATATTCATTTGCTTTAAATATTTTGGTAAACTTTAAATGTTGAGGTAGGTTCACATTGACCATTGCAACACAATCTGACTTAAGTCTGCTACCTGACTTAAGTCTGCTACCTCCAACTTGACTTACGCCCTCTACCTGACTCAATCCCCCAACTTGACTCAAGCTCCCAACCTGACTTGGTTTCAAGCAACAAGCCCACTACCTAACTTTCATGTTTGAAGTCCAAGCCCCCAGTCAGCAATACAGCCTTTTTCTTCTGTAAACTTATTATGTAAAACGTTTTAATTCTAATCAAGTTAATGACGTTATTGTCATTCTATTTGACAAGTCTGTAAATTCATCTCAACATTATTATCTGCTGAATAAACATATAGCAACTGATGCTATCAGTTTGTTGTTTCTGCAATCTTTGTACCATACTTTTGATACTTTGAAATTGTTCAAATATAAGGTTCGTTTACATTTGAATGCGGGATTTTTCCAAAATACTAAAAAGAGCTTCTTTGTGCAGTTTCATTTGGCCAAGATTTGACACGAGACAGAAAGGCCTAATTTTGAAGATTAAGTTAAGGGCATTATTAAAGACCCCTTCCCTGCAATTTTGGACGTTTTTTGGAAAATAATACATATATATCACTTTAAAAACATTAAACCATGTCATTCCTTGTCTTAAATGTACGTTTTATGGTAAATTATGATAAAAAGTGAAAAACAATGCACTACCTAAGTAGCTCGCGGCGATCGACCTCTCGTGGACGGTCTTAGGCCTAGCCTAGCTAGGCTTAGTTTTGTAGGCCTAGCTGGTAAACATCGATAACGTACGAACATCGTACGCTAGCTATATACCTAGCCTGACGTTGTATAGTTGCTGCATTTATTGTCTTTCTATTTTTGCCAGACTCCGTTGATACAAATTGGGGAAACCCCGGTATTTTCGCTGAAAAGTTAGGAGTCTTCCATTTGTTTTGGCTTCACGATCGATCGAAAAGTTGGCGAATTACAGGTGAAAAACAAAAATATCAATCCGCGCGCAATGCATTTTGGGATTTATAGCGGGCCGCTATAATTATTAGAATCGATTTATTTTTCACATTTTTAACCGTTTAAAGACGAAAAAAGTTATCGCAATAGGACCATATAGTATTATTTTTACATTAAATATAGTTTGTGATCTTAAATTAGATCAAAAAAACGTAGGGAATGGGGCTTTAAGGCGTACAATATGAAAGCATAACTCCGTAGGTCTGAACAGGCCCTTAAGTTCATTGGTTTCACAATCTTATTCTATTAGTATTACACTGCAGGAGCATACATACAATTGAATCTTACTAAACACCTACTGTAGGTTCTTGTAATTGTACAATTATTTTTCAAATACTTCATCAATAAAGGGACATTTTAAAGTCACAGAGATTTACTTATTTATTTATTTATTTCCTTTATTGCATCAAGTAAGCAGTGATGAAGTTGACATAAATATAATAGTAAATATGTAAACACATAGTATAACACAGATTGTCACACTATAAATGACTATGGTGAGTAATAATGTACAGTACACATACTGATTACTACAAAGACTTGTTATGATGGCACAGATGATGTAATTCAACTTTTTATCATCTGTACACATCCTTTCTGTATTCCAGAATTAAATAACAACAACAATAAAACCACAAAACAACAGACTCTCACCCTTCATCAAACAAGGCCTGCTTTATAACCCACCGAACAATGTGACAATCTGGTGTACGTGTATTTAATCTAGCGCCAACCACAAATGCAAGTTTGAACTAGGTAATTTATGTGGCTTGTTTGCTAGTCATATAAATATCAATTTGTTTGAAATGGAAGTATGCCCTATCTTGGATAAAAATCATAGTTATAAATTTCAATATCATTACCTGTTCAGTATAAGATGAAATTGATTTAAATATAAATATAATTCTGGCCCTTGATTTGAGTAACATAATTAGTAATTTTTATAATTTCTTCATTGGAATTGATAAAAACCCCATGATGGAGTTGAAACAATTTTCTTTTTTAAGCGCTATTTTCCTATTATTTAAATAAATTTTGAGAGTTAAAATTCCTGCCCACTATTGTATCTTTCGATATTTAAAAAATGTTTAATGACAAATAAATGTATTTTATGTAATTTACACACAGAAATAAGAACATTGTGTGATTATTGTGATCTGAAGGTCACAACACCTCTTAATTATTTAACAGGTGACGTTTGCTAAATACTCTGACATTCTGTACAGTTGGGCTGATGTAATTAAACAGGTATTAAAACAGGTAAGTGGGATCCTTGAACAAGAAACAAACAATTTAAATAAAAAGGTAGATAATAAAAGAATAGAATTAAAGACATTTACAATTGAGGCATTTATTCAAGACGATTGTTATCCACGTTTTTTTTTATTACCGACAATGAGACGAATGATTGTATTTTAAACCGAGGTTGAGTGTAACATATATTCTTGCATTCTAAGGATTAGTTAGTGAGTCATCGATCCAAGGTAGACTTAAATACCATTACAGTAAAGAAACAAATAGATAGATCTCTTTTAACTTATGTTTGGATTTAATTGTTAATTTGTCCATATACTTTGAAAATTCTCAGAAATGGCATTCCATTATTTGATTGAAAGGGAAAGAATTTCTAAATCTGTTGAGCAATAGATAATAAATACCAATTGTTTATAACAGTTCGTCTTGGCTAATTATTATTTTAAATTGTCTTACAAAGGATTTATCAATAAAGCTTTTGCGGTGCTCGGGTTTTACAACTCTGACGAAATTCATTATACTTAACAAAAAGGTTAAGCTCTTTAATTGAAACTTAATATAAACATAATTTAAAGATTTAATCATTTTACGATTACGAAGAAGAACTACTAATGGATTTTATATGCTTGTATTAATAGTCACTTAATTGGGTACTTGGTAACTTTCTACTAAATGTCATAAAGAATTTAACTATAAATGACTAGACAAGGTAATCATTAAGTGCTTCTAGCAGTTTCTATAACCAATTGACAAAAACAAGAAGTTTACCGAAAAACAAGAAGTTTACCGAAAAACAAGAAGTTTACCGAAAAACAAGAAGTTTACCAAAAACAAGAAGTTTACTCAAAACAAGAATTTTATTTAAAACAATGAATAAAAACTAAAAAGAGATCAAGTGGTTTAATGGTTGATTAATATAAATCCTAGGGGTTTTTGTGTTCAGGTTAATATAGCTTGCCACAGTACATAACTAGCTAACTACAGTAATCTCAATTTCAAAGGTGTACACTACCAAAGGGACTTTTGGCAGAAGATGCAGACTGTGAAACCCCCGGGGGGACCAAAGAATGGATGTTCTTGAAATTGTGGTAAGTATATTTATGAAAGTACTGTATATTGCGCTTTGTATAAAATCCATCTCAACAAAAACGTAAATCTACAACTTTAGCATTAAATGAACTCATCCTATTTTCATTGCTTTTTTTATCAGCTATTCTGGCCATATGGTGAGAAAATTTTAAACAGTGTATTTTTCAAAATATCATGTAAAGGTTAAAGTTGACATTTAAACAGTTGTATATCTGACTGCTGACCTAGTTTGATTCAGGCTTCTTTACAAGATAATAATAAATATAAGAAGTGGCTCTATAGATCTCTACCGTACGAGTGTAATCCCATGCGCTCGCATGAAGGATAACTTCATTCAAGACTTTGGTAAATCCACTGTTGATACAATCCCAGTATAATCCCTTCTTCTAAATTTTGCTCAATTTTGTACCTATAGGCCCATGGGATTATACTCGGTCAGATACAGTACATACAAATATATTATCTGTTGATTACTCAAACTTTCCAATAAATTACAACTTTGATATAATTATATGTAGATACTAATGATTAATTAAAGTAATTATTGTAAATGTTATTAACTCGAGTGGAACGAAGCTTTTAGAATTGTGCCAACAACCTTTACATGAACTACAGAAAGTTCACCACAAAAAACTAGTAATATTCAGAGTAAAAATGGAATTATTATTACAATTAAGATCACATTTAGATAACTAATAGAAAGTCCCCATTATACAGATTAATACTACAATTTAACTTTAAGAAAGAATAGTTTTTACGTACTTGTAATAACAACAAAATGAATTTTAGTCCTGTAAGCGCCAGATCCAGGATTTTGAAATAGAGGAGAAATAGCAGGGGGGAGGGGAAGACAACTAAAATGAGGTGCTGAATTTAATCTGATGTCCCATCTTTTGCCTAATTTTAGGTGGATCTGCCTTCAAATCCAAGAGACCAAGTTCAATATTATTCTTTCTTTTTTTTACTTAAGAATCTTATGACCAGAATAGTGCACAACCTTACTATAAAATAGATAATGAATGATAAGTTTACTATAATGTATTGATAGTACAATCACAATACAGTAGTTAATATAAAAACAAGTAGGCCTACAGTATAGTACTTTAAAGAACACCAGACCTATAAAAAGAGTGCTATTTCAGGATATCCTGTTATTGTCACTTTGTAAATACTATAACCATTAAACTTAAAAAAGTATTTAAACAAGAATAGGTGTTAATGAATATGTCAGTTGTATATAGGCAATAAAATCTACAACTTCCTATGCACTTTGCCCCTAGGGCTAGCAAATTAAAGTGCCTACACTTCCTTTGCCTGTAGGGCTAACAATCCTCTTGAGGACAGCTTATTTCTCCATGGGCTAACTGCAAATCATCCTTAAAATTCATTACAATTCACTGAACTCCCAACAAATCAAGGCCTATACATCATACGGTATTATAATATTATTTTCTATTACAATGTACAAGGTACTTGACTTGCTTGGAGAGTAACTAATAATTAAATGTTATGTAATTAATGTCAATGTTTACTTTGGTAGTGAATAATTTGTATGTTAAAATATGTGTAGGGTTAATCATAGGCAAGATATTAGTTCACAAATAAATGTATGGGTTAATATAGTAATATTGTAATGTAGTCAGTCCTTTTGTGTAGATAGATTTATTACTACACACGAATCTTTATATATATCCAGGAATAATATAATATCATAGCTAGCACATACGATTAGTATTTATCATTTTTTAAATACAGGCTGTTATTGTTAAAGAAAATTATGATCCCACAAATATTTAGATAGCCATAAGGTTGCCATCTATTAAATAAATCATTATTAATATTAAATATGGCTTTTATTAGTATTACAAAAGTTTTTATACTACTGCATGTTATCTATCTATTGTACTAAACTTTAATAGTGTAAATTGTATTTCAATATGAAACAAAACATATTGTTTATATGTTGTTAACATTTACATTTATTTAGAGGTGGCGTTAAGGTCTGTGAATTTTTAAAAATTGTTTTAAATTTTTAATGTAAAGAAAGATGCAACTAGTAACAACAAACTTTGTATCATCTATGATATTGGATTGGATTTTTATTCATGAGGAAGGGTGATTGCTTAACTTTTTTAAAAGTCTATATACCCGTAATCAAAAGAAAACATCTCTGCATAGGAAATCAAGGCAGCTGTTGTACACCAGAGGTTTGGCTGATGTGATGACAACTTTGATGGTTACTAGCATCTTACAGTATGACTTCTTTAGTGAAAGTTTGTGTCGTGTCATGATTTTTCAAATGTGATGTGCCCATGGACAAGATGACATCAGTTCACTACCACATTTGGGCATATCACTACCATATTTGGGCACATCAAACATTTTTTGTCATAGTTTGATAGTGTAAACGGAGCTTCAAATATGTTTATTAAGTTTCAACTTTCCCCTACATCTATCTAGAGCACTATACTGGAATCTGTATTTATTCTTCAACAATCTAACTTTATGGTGTGTGTTCATGGGTTGTAACAAAATGGACCCCAAGTTTTTAATTCAAGGAACATTAGTACTAGTAGAGAAACATCTAATCTAGTGTACACTTAAGTTGGTTAAATATAAGATGGTTTTTGACAAACATTTTACACAATTTCCTGGAGTAGTATGTAAAGTGCTCATTCTTGCACCATTATTTACTAACCAAACAGTAATACATCATGCTAGTCTAGACAACAAACAGTCCAACAGCAGCACATTCAGTGTCAGGATATACAAAAGTTCAAAGAGTATTTAAAAGACAAAATAACTAAACTGCAATTTGTAATAATTTATTTGACAGGCATTTTGTGGGTTTTGTGAAGTGATGAAAGAGAAAATACTCAAATGTTTTATAATAACACTACTGTGCAGTGATGGACAGAGAATGTGAACCGAAAACTGGTTGCTAGTTATCTTTGAAGTCTTCTCTTAACGAACAATCTTAAACTGAAAAACATTTCTTACTTTAAGACAATTAACAAACATTCCAAAACTACTTAAAAATATCACATATTATAATTCAGTATTTTTAACAACCGTTTATTGATAACTATAGTTCTTAATACAATATTATTATAAAAGGTACTTACCATGTTTGTTTATTTCTTCAACAAAATAAATCCTAAATTTTATCCAAGAAGTATGCGTTTAAAAAAAATGAGGTAAAGCACCTATATCTGGTTGTAACAATGTTAAAAGGCCAGGAAGACCATTGCTACTGAAGCATTAAGTATGTAATCATACCAATTGTGACTGTAGCCTCAACAAATAGACTAGTCCATTACAATCATAGGGATGTTTTATTGTACAGTACATGTTTGCAAAAGAAGGTAACGGTATCTATGGCATAAACAAACAACAATATAACTATGTAGTCCACTTCCAACTGTTTAAATAAAGAATTGTTATAGAATAAACATCAATAGGTGAAAGAAGTTAAATCCTATTTCCACAAATTGTTTGTTTTATCCTGTTTTGATATCCCACTTAAAGGGAAATGTTACACTCAATGGAAGAAATACAGTACTAACCTATTTAAATTAACTCCATTTCAACCATCAGTAGGTTTTAATTTAGTTCACTGACTTTCGACCTGCATTTTAATTATTTTTACACAAGTGAAAAAAACTAATACAAAACTTACTTCAGAAAAAAAATCTTTTTTTATTAAGCAAATTTAAAAGACGAAAATACTTGTTTATCTAGTGGACTAATTTCTTCCAGTATGTTAATATCCAGTTCTCATAACATTTCCCTTTAGTCCTCATGGATTAATTCCAGCATGTTCAGTCAGTCCTCATGGATTAATTCTAGTATGTTCAGTCAGTCCTCATGGATTAATTCTAGTATGTTCATTCAGTCCTTATGGATTAATTCCAGCATGTTCAGTCAGTCCTCATGGATTAATTCCAGCATGTTCAGTCAGTCCTTATGGATTAATTCCAGCATGTTCAGTCAGTCCTCATGGATTAATTCCAGTATGTTCAGTCAGTCCTTATGGATTAATTCCAGTATGTTCATTCAGTCCTCATGGATTAATTCCAGCATGTTCAGTCAGTCCTTATGGATTAATTCCAGCATGTTCATTCAGTCCTCATGGATTAATTCCAGTATGTTCATTCAGTCCTCATGGATTAATTCCAGTATGTTCAGTCAGTCCTTATGGATTAATTCCAGCATGTTCAGTCAGTCCTCATGGATTAATTCCAGCATGTTCAGTCAGTCCTTATGGATTAATTCCAGCATGTTCAGTCAGTCCTCATGGATTAATTCCAGTATGTTCAGTCAGTCCTCATGGATTAATTCCAGTATGTTCAGTCAGTCCTCATGGATTAATTCCAGTATGTTCAGTCAGTCCTCATGGATTAATTCCAGTATGTTCAGTCAGTCCTCATGGATTAATTCCAGTATGTTCATTCAGTCCTCATGGATTAATTCCAGCATGTTCAGTCAGTCCTCATGGATTAATTCCAGCATGTTCATTCAGTCCTTATGGATTAATTCCAGTATGTTCAGTCAGTCCTTATGGATTAATTCCAGTATGTTCAGTCAGTCCTTATGGATTAATTCCAGTATGTTCAGTCAGTCCTCATGGATTAATTCCAGCATGTTCAGTCAGTCCTCATGGATTAATTCCAGTATGTTCAGTCAGTCCTTATGGATTAATTCCAGTATGTTCAGTCAGTCCTTATGGATTAATTCCAGTATGTTCAGTCAGTCCTTATGGATTAATTCCAGTATGTTCAGTCAGTCCTCATGGATTAATTCCAGCATGTTCAGTCAGTCCTTATGGATTAATTCCAGCATGTTCAGTCAGTCCTCATGGATTAATTCCAGCATGTTCAGTCAGTCCTTATGGATTAATTCCAGCATGTTCAGTCAGTCCTCATGGATTAATTCCAGTATGTTCAGTCAGTCCTCATGGATTAATTCCAGCATGTTCAGTCAGTCCTCATGGATTAATTCTAGTATGTTCAGTCAGTCCTCATGGATTAATTCCAGCATGTTCAGTCAGTCCTCATGGATTAATTCCAGTATGTTCATTCAGTCCTTATGGATTAATTCCAGCATGTTCATTCAGTCCTCATGGATTAATTCCAGCATGTTCAGTCAGTCCTCATGGATTAATTCTAGTATGTTCAGTCAGTCCTCATGGATTAATTCCAGCATGTTCAGTCAGTCCTTATGGATTAATTCCAGCATGTTCAGTCAGTCCTCATGGATTAATTCCAGTATGTTCAGTCAGTCCTCATGGATTAATTCCAGTATGTTCAGTCAGTCCTCATGGATTAATTCCAGTATGTTCATTCAGTCCTTATGGATTAATTCCAGCATGTTCATTCAGTCCTCATGGATTAATTCCAGCATGTTCAGTCAGTCCTCATGGATTAATTCTAGTATGTTCAGTCAGTCCTCATGGATTAATTCCAGCATGTTCAGTCAGTCCTTATGGATTAATTCCAGCATGTTCAGTCAGTCCTCATGGATTAATTCCAGTATGTTCAGTCAGTCCTCATGGATTAATTCTAGTATGTTCAGTCAGTCCTCATGGATTAATTCTAGTATGTTCAGTCAGTCCTTATGGATTAATTCCAGTATGTTCAGTCAGTCCTCATGGATTAATTCCAGTATGTTCAGTCAGTCCTCATGGATTAATTCCAGTATGTTCAGTCAGTCCTTATGGATTAATTCCAGTATGTTCAGTCAGTCCTCATGGATTAATTCCAGTATGTTCAGTCAGTCCTCATGGATTAATTCCAGTATGTTCAGTCAGTCCTTATGGATAAATTCCAGTATGTTCAGTCAGTCCTTATGGATCAATTCCAGTATGTTCAGTCAGTCCTTATGGATTAATTCCAGTATGTTCAGTCAGTCCTCATGGATTAATTCCAGTATGTTCATTCAGTCCTCATGGATTAATTCTAGTATGTTCAGTCAGTCCTCATGGATTAATTCCAGTATGTTCATTCAGTCCTCATGGATTAATTCCAGCATGTTCATTCAGTCCTTATGGATTAATTTCAGTATGTTCATTCAGTCCTTATGGATTAATTCCAGCATGTTCAGTCAGTCCTCATGGATAAATTCTAGTATGTGCATTCAGTCCTTATGGATTTAACTCTAGTATCTTCATGTATAGCAGATATTTGAAAGTCACTTAATTAGTATAGCCATTTAATTAGAAATATTGATTTTTCGTAATCGTTTCAGATGATTTATTGTTGTACGTAATCAGCTTGCGCACTTTAAACTAAATGGCACATTAATATGTATATAGTACAAGACACGAGAATGTAGGCCATGAAATTTAATTACAGAAAAGGGAGACGGAACAACAAGATCTCAAAGCATACTGTATTCAACCAGTCTGTTGCCAATAGATAATAGCAGAAGCTCAAAACCTTTTAACATTGAATCAGAATGCATTTGGGGAGTAGGGTTATGCCCAAGAACTGTTGTGGGTCAGTCAATAAAAAAAGAGACTCAGTTTGCATAATGAATTACATAGAGATGAGCACTCACTAGCCAAACTTGGGGGCTCCAGCGCTTAAAGAGCCCGGAGCATGAGCAGCTCAATGCAACTACCCAGCGTCAGGAGTGCTAAACCTTTTCCCTCCCTATGTGTATACGCCACTGATTCCATCCATATGAGAAGATCACTTTAACAAGCTTTTGCTTTCTTTTAAAGTGGTACAGTTTCTGTTCAGGGTCACATCCAATGTTGGTACTGTGTGTTATACTAATCCCACCACTATACAAGGAAATAATGTAATTTAACTATAAATACATCTAAATTACAATCTCAATGCCATGACCAGAAATCATCACAAAAATACAATGCATCTACAGAGAATTAAACAAGGTGTGCTTTTAAAGGTTCATTTTGTAGGATTTGCAGATTTCAATGTACATAATGGAACGAATTGTTGTACAGGTTTTCTTTAAATTAGTGTATTATAAATACCAATGCCATGTAAACAATGTGTATTTATCTTTAGAAATAAACTGGAAACTACGGATAAATTGCTTTTAAACTTTTTTTGTTGCAACGTTTCATTGTACAAGTGCATTCACAAATATGGAATAATTGTCAATGATCTACCAGCATGTGGTTACCGATTGACACACTACACTTTGGTTCTTGGTATGCCCGCACTCCAAATATTTTTAACAGGTTACAATTCACCTGTATGACACAGGTTATGCCCAACTCCAAAAATGTTACAAAGGTTATAAATAACTGTATGATACATGCCTGTGCAAAACATATAAACATAAAATCTAGTTAGTAGACTCCAGGTATTGCAAAATAAATGGTTTACCACTACATTAAATAAACTCAAGGGATACATACTGTAGAAGTTGCTTAACAGACATCATCAAATAAACCACAAGTTCCTGGCCAGACTTTGAAGTTCAGTATCTGGCCCTATATGATATCACACTGCTAAAGCTCTGTCCACACTATCAAACTTAATGTGATGTGCCCATATATAGACATGATGATGTCATATCACTACCATATTTGGGAATATCATTTCCATATTTGGGAACAACTAAGAATAGGGAAAATCAACAACATCAACTACCAGCACATACAGTATTGTACCTGGTTAAAAAATAAATGCATTTAAACTTCAAAGAATCAGTATTTTGAAATTTATTTTTAATAATTACACACTTGCCGTAACACTTAAACCATTTTAATACTAATTGCCTGCACTTGGATCGTTACAAACTATTAATTAAATACCGCTTTATCGTAAATGGTGACTATATCATTTTACGTCTTAAATGTTAAAAGCTTTGTCCAATTTAATTGCCATGAAATGCACAAAAACAAATACTGCCCCCTATAAAATTGAGCAGACGACTCATCCAGGTAATACATCGTCAAGGCAACTAAAAGGGTATACTTACATCGCGTAATAAGAAAAGTACTGTATTTTACATTCATAATCAAACACAGTTAATTTCTTAGCAGATTTACAATTAATTACGATAAAAAAAGTTTAAAATTACAAAAAAAACTATTTATGTTGTTGAGAATTATTTAATTAATTGAACATTATTATTGATTCCAATTCCATTGGATCATGTGATTTTCAGAGACTAGAATTAAAATACTGAGTAATTAATTATCAGCTTATTTTAAACCAATCACACCCAGATCGAAAATGACTCTTTTAAAAATGTTTGCATATAAACTTCATAAGCAGATCCAATAAGGGCGCAGTCGTTCCAGACCTTCTAAATTTTTAATTTTATGTAAAAGATGTTTCAATTCAGATCTCCTGTTCTATACTTAAATTGATGAGGATTTAATTCAGATAAGTTTACAGTCTTATTATTTCTCAGGCTGACCTCAACTGACCCTTTGCGGGACATTTAATTAAGACATAAATTAGTATTCTTCATAAATCTAGTCATTTTACAATAACCAACATTAATACTTCCTCTCGAAACAAAGCTTACTAAAGAAGTCAAAACCCTTTAAAATACCACCTAAACCTATAATGTCAACAATATACAAATCCCTGTTAAAACCTCTCTTTTGCTTTTCTCCGTCTTTTACGAGACAGGCCATCAGATCAACTCATCAATTGCGAGGTTTGTTGTGCAGACTATGTAGTCATTTGTAAAGAGTGACACGTTTATCTGGCAGACTGGAATGCTGCTAACAAATCACGACACATGCAGAAATGTTAATGTTACTCGACGACATTTACTTGCCGTCTTTTAACAGAGAGCAGTAAAGGTCTATTTTTGCATCTTTACCTTTTATGAATTATTACAAAACTGTACATCTTTTGTCATAAGTACACATTTTTTGTCATAAATATTCTTTATTAAGATCTGTCTAACACTATAAAACTATTTTGACACGTGTGATGTGACCATATGACATCATCACATTTTTTTGTCACATAAAGTTTGATAGTGTGGACAGAGCTTTATATTTTGTTTACTCCTGTCCACATTACCTCCATTTTTTCTAAGTTGCAATTACACACTTTTTTTCTCTAAGATATGTATATCAATTTTTTTGCTAATAACTAATTATTTTAAATATATATTCATATAAAAATTAATGAAATTTTATATTACTTTTCACACATATTTTATTACATTTTGAAATTTTAATTCTTGATTATCTCATGTTACAATTGCTTTTATAAAAATATATTTAATCGATTTTCCCTTTAGTTTATGTTATTAAATTATTTTTATTTTACATTATGATACTAATAGTAATATTACTATACTAATAATGAAAAACAAATTTTGACCTCAATTAGGATTATAATGATCCCAAATATTAGTTTAATTTAATAAAATAATTACATAAAATAATTGTGCCTCACTTTAGAATGTTAATCTACATAAAATTAGCATAATTAAGTTTGTTGATGTTTTGCAAGAAGGTAAGATAATTATTAATTGTAACCTGAAGGTCGAATGCAAATATTTGTGAACTGAATTTGAACTCTGAATAATTTCTTTAAATTTGTATACATACAAATAAGAAGTTATTATCAATATAATATGTATTGAATTACTTTAATTACTATATTTTTTTACATTTGTGTATGGTTTGAATTTTAGGTACAATGTTGTCTTATTACCGTACTGTATATTATAGAGTATAGTCTCATGGGCCTGTTGGGTATGAAATTTGGTAACAATTATTTGGGTGGGATTATATTTGGTCATATAGGCCTATAGTATTGATATACAAAAATCCCATACATTACAATTCAAAATATCAGAAAATTAAATCTCAAATTAGAGCGTTGTTTTTGTTTCTTTATTTTTGTAATACATCTCAATCATATTCCTTCCATTTTAAAATATTGTGCATAAGAAAACTAGATCAAAATAAAATAACTCTAGTTCTAACATGAACACCCTCAAAATCCTTTCACACCGCCATACCCTCCCCGTCTCTGAAGCGTTAAGATCGACACACACTCGGAAACCATTTTCCACCGACATGCACATTGTGCGTTAAGGAATTGGCAGATTTTTACGACTGACAGAAGGTTGTAGACGCTAGGGCGTCTTTAGCGACGTATAGACGACTTTTCAATCAACTCGGCATAATTTTAACACCACATCTGGACAAAACACTATAATCGCTGGCTCGTGATTGTTTTTGTTACGCATCTTACAACAATGGTTTAACCTCCTAGTCCTCAATCAATCAAAAACGCATGATTAATTGACAATTAAGAAACAGGGATATCAATATATAAGAACAACAAGTGATATAATGACATGCTTTTGTTTACGAAATGCTTGATATTGTTAAAATTAGTGTTTAAACTGGTGGGGGTAATCGGCTGTTAAATATGGCACCGTTTAACGGAAATAATATAACTTATCATTCTGTTTAATGACTGTCATTAACAACTGGTCAATACACTTGTGAACTTTAACCCTACTTTTCCCAAAAATTAAAGGAAATTAAGAAATAATAAGGCAAAACCATGAGTATTATACCGATATTATATACTGTATAAATTATAAAATAAAAAAAAAATAGCAAATAAGGTGGGTGACTCATTGAAGTGTTTCATTCATTGCACATTGGTTTATTGACTTTTAATTTTTATAAAAAAATCTTTAGCATCTTTAAGTAATAACTCAAGGTCTAAAGCATCTTAATAAAACCTTCTTTCTCATTCCATGAAAATAAATATAATACCCATATAATCATAAAGTTAAATACCAATTATTATTCTATATAAATATCTATTCTCAAGAGTCCTTTAACCGGATATTAAAATCCTAGGAAACTCCAAAGGGAATGGTAGAAAATAAAGGAGAAATAACATACAAGCGCTAATAAACTTTATGACCTTTCTAAACAATACCCTGGAAAGTCTTTAAAACAGTATTTCATCTTAAACACCAAGATTAGGTAATGTTATACGTAACTGAACTGCTCTTAAAAACAGATTCATCTAATTTGTATGCGATTGAATATGACGTTGGTGATTTTAAAATATGAATGGATGACAATGATGTTGATAAGGATGATGATAGTGATAGGATGGTGTCTGTACACAATTCTTTATGTTAAACCATAAAAAGGTACGTACGTATGCAGCGTTTTATATAAATTTTAAAAAAAAACATTTTTAAAAGATATAATGATGATGAATACATTGATGATATTGATATTGAATATGATGTTAATTTTGATAAGGGGAATGATAATGATAATAATACTATAATCAGGATTGTAATTGTTTATATAACTACTGCGTAGTAGCTTTGCGTCAAGGTTTTGAGTAATTGGTCAGATGTTTTGCCCGACTGTACTCTGATGTAATTTGTACTTTGAGAATACTTGCAAAAAACATGCAAGTAATTCTCGGGTGGGACTCGAACCCACAACCTCCAGATCACTAGCCTGGCGTTCATACCAGGTATGAATGCAGAATTATATACACAAATAAACACTAATAATCATTTCACATTTAAAGTGTCAATGTTCATTTTCTATTTGCTGTGATTAGATACATATTTTTTATTTGTTTCCTCCACCAAAAGGTCATAAATAATAAAAACAATCAAAAGTTAGTTTCTATGAATTATTTTTCATTTTCGAGAATCATAAACGTCGCGTTATATGCAAATATTTAGTTTCCAATTATTTTTTTTCATGTATATTGCAAACATTTTTTTTTTTTTAACTTGGATTAGAAGTATTTTAATAAATCAAAAAGTGCCTTAGGTTTTAACTTTCTATCTTGGTTGGTTATTCAAATATTTACAATAACAATTACTTAAATATGGGCAATTTATTAGTTTAAAAATTTTAGTTTTTCTTTTTCAAATAAATTTAGATTAAAAAATATATATATTATAGTTTATATTATGAAAGCAACTTTAAAATTTATTAGATCTAATTAAACACTTGAAATTTGTAACCTACAAAAATAATTAGACTTTAAAAAATGCAAGTGCAACTTGAGACCATGCAAATTAGAATGAAATTATATCAATTTAGATCATGCGTGGGAGAAAGAACAGGAGAGGTAATTGATTCCATGAAAAAAATGCAACAAATTTGGTTTGAGATACGAAGAAAAGCTGTAACAATTAGAAATACATCTCTAAATGTTAAAAATGGAAAAACTTGCAATGAGTAAATAAAATTGAAATTAGTGAATTTAAAAAAAAGAAATGTAATACAAAAGTTTACATACATACATCCATCAATAAAGATCACATGTCTATACTATCAAAATAGTCAAATGATGTGCCAAAATATGGTAGTGATATTCCCAAATATAGTTATAATGACATCATCATCATGACCACATTAAAGTGTGATAATATAGACAGAGCTTAAAGTTTGATAGTGTAGACAGAGGTTAAAGTTTGATAGTGTGGACAGAGCTTTAGATGGATTGTACATCATCTTTTTTGATTAGGATTCGGATGACCACAGAATTATTTTAAAAATTAAGAGCTATTTTGGAAAGTCATATAAATGTAAAAGATATGCCATCTTATTAAAAAAAAGAGCAGTGAAGATGTAGTAGTACGACCTATTAAACTGCGACCTAGTCTTTCATACCATCAGATAAATTGCAGAAATCAATAAACAGATTGCCACTTAGATCAACGGCAATCTGCAACAAGGATACTGTATTAAGTAAAGCTGCTCAGCTGTGTTGTCTACGAAGCCTACAACGATATCTCGAGGCAAATTGACATAAGACTTAATGAACAAGAAGACGGCCTAAACGCATGCATGACAACCTTTGATGGATGGCCGATAACAAAGACTGATTAATGTTAAACAAATGCCCATTTCCTTCCCCCTTCAAAATTGGTGTTATGACGTTTGCGTCGGAGCATACATTGCTCACTGGTCAATATCGCTCATCAATCATAATTTATCTGACAGATATAGATGGCAGCTTATCTGGCAGCTAAGTAAAAACCGAACATTAAGAAATGTAGAAAACCGCACGCTGTAATGTACAAACAAGATATAGCCGATAAAAAATAATGGCTGAAATGTCTTTACATCAGTAATGAGTAGTATATACTTTTTACTAAATAATACTCTGGGAAAATTTGTGCAAAAGAAAATAATTCTGAAAAATAGTAGTACTTAGTCGGAGAAAAGGCTTTTAAAATAATAACATCATTTACATCAATTTAAATATAATATGATACAATATCAGCAGACACAATTTTTTTTCAAAGTGGTGATTTCATTCGATATTTATCCTTTATGTAAGAAATAATAGAAATAATTTAATAACATGTTTTTGAAAGCTTTACAAAAAGGCTTGTTCAGATAAAATTTGATTAAATATAATACCTATGTACATTAACTGCAGTACATTGAAACGACATTACAAGTCAATTTCCTACTTTTACAAAGCAAATAAAGTAATTTAAATATTTTTAATTGTTCTGTGCCTGTTGTTTTATAACTAGAATAACTGTTGTAGCTTACTGTCTCAGGAATAAGCCCACCCTGTGACTATCACCACCAAAAATGTATTTCTTGCATCATGGTACATGAGGATACATATACTTTGGGACCTAGTGTCTATACTTACAAAGGATGTCTCCAGAAGTATTAAAACATTTATTTCCCCTTGTTCGTTTCTCAGGAAAGTGTCCCCTTAAGAGAGGTGTCCTTTGAATAAGGGTGGCCCAAACAAGGAGGTTCTACAGTACTATCCTGAATACTACTATCACATACTGAAGGGAGCCCTACATTGAAGGTCAGACTTGAATCATTATGATCGACAAGCAGGGTGTGAACACTGCTTATCAACCCACAAACTTAAAAATGCAGCGGCGCAAAGGTCACCTAACCTAAACCCTCAACCCATGTATGTTTCACCCTCAGCTTCAATGAATTTTTTCAAATTCAAAATGTACACATGACATTAAATCATCCAACACTAGCATTTACTGCTTTAATATGATTTAAATTTAATGATTAATACATCAGTTGATGTTACTGGATGGCAGGATGGCCAATGTTGCACACAGCTGTTGTCTGTCTACCGGCTGCATATTCAATTGACCCAATTGGTGTGACACTGTGCCTTCCCCCTTCTACGTGAAGTACTACTATTAAATCATAATTAACTTATATGAAGGGGCAACATGCATGGGGAAATACATTGCAGTTAATAAATTATAGAAATTCTTTTGATGATTTTTTTTCTGTGTACTTCAATTCAATGCAATTGCAAGCTCTGTCTACACTATCAAACTTTATGTGATGTTCCCATATATGGACATGATGATGTCATATCACTACCATATTTGGGTATATCACTACCATATTTGGACACATCACACTAGTTTGATAGTGTAGACAGAGCTTTAGAGAAGTGTCTTTCTTACTTAGCATAACAGTTGTAACTCATAATATTTATTAGAAGAATCTTTTTTGACATGATGCTGGAGGTATTCTATACAACTTTAACAACAAGGCATAAGACTGACTGACCCCTACAAAGTATGGTATTCACATACCATAACCTAACCAAAACTCATTGTATATCCTCTGAAAAAAACACAATCTAAACTAAAACCATCGCATAACTAAAATACTTTTTTTTATCGCTTAAATCGTTGACAATCAGAAGTAGTAATGGATTGTACACAATTTTACATTATCAGCAAAGATAAATCTAAGACAGATATGTACTCATGAATCCTACCAAATGAGTGGGTAATAATGTACAATGCCTAGGGGTTTCATATTGCAATTTTCTCAAATATTACCGACAAATTAGCTACTTTTATTATGACTTTCTTGTTTCAAGATCGTGAGTTCAGCGACATAGATTAATGGGACTAGCTCAAGGACAATCATATATATCATATAATCATACATTTATTAGAAATAAGCATTCAAATATATTCAATTAAATCCAGAAGTTGTTGAGCAGTTGGTTGGAAAGGTAGAAACAACCGCAACTTTTGAATTGTATCATCCCAACATGGGGATCCAGCTCCCTATACAACTTATTCAAACCTGTACACAGTTACCCTTTTCAAAACTGGAGATCACTGGCGATCACAGCAGAAAAAGTATAAATATGCTTAACTAGCTATAGATTTATAAGGATTTTTGTGGGTAAAAATGGTATTTTTATGGAAAACAGAACCATTTGTAAAAATCCCAGGCATAGGCTTGCCTTAGTTTTTAGAAAACTATATAAGTATTACAACAGAATACAATGATACAGGTAATTTACAATACAAACAGAATGATGAGTGACCTCTAGCTTTAAGTGCCTCTAATTAAGAAGGTCTAATGAAAGGTACACATTTGACTCATTATTATGCAATAACTCAGTACTGTACTGTACTGTTTTGCAGTAGAGGGTTGGGTTCATGAGTTTATTGCTGAGAAACAGAAGCTCTGTCTACACTATCAAACTAGTGTGATGTTCCCAAATATGGTAGTGACATGACAATCATCATGTCCATATATGGGCACATCACATTTTTTATTTAGA
The DNA here is from genome assembly GCF_964355755.1 of Antedon mediterranea. Taxonomy (NCBI): domain Eukaryota; kingdom Metazoa; phylum Echinodermata; class Crinoidea; order Comatulida; family Antedonidae; genus Antedon; species Antedon mediterranea. The sequence continues at coordinate 1,958,816 of NC_092679.1, read as the reverse complement.
TAAATTTTGATAGTGTAGACAGAGCTTACAGTAAGTAGTAATGTCAAAATTCTTGGTTCAAATCAATATGATCAGTAATTTTGTACTGCAGTTACTGCAGTACTTAAGTCAACACAGTAACATATATATATATACAGTATATATATTTTATTATACCTACATAAACAAATTATGTAAACTTTTTTCATGGTTTAGCTTCGTTGCTCACTGAAGACAAGCCGCTTGCCGAACATAATGATGTGATCTGGAAGGGCCATGGGCACGATTATACTTACTGGAGCATGAAGCCCAAAGGACAGATTTTAAATGGTTTACATTTTTCTGCAGGCTGTATGTAAGTAGTGTACAGTAAAAAGTGTGATTAAATATTAAAAAACAACAAAATAGGAATATGGTGAAGATTTGGACAGCACAAAAATAATGCTCAGGTCAACTGCCATAATTTAATTAAAAACACAACTAATTGTCTCACTCAAACCATATTTTTCTTGACTTATTCAACATTCAATATACAGAATTAAGTATGCTTGACTATGCCTCCTTTTAATACAGTAGGTTGGGATCTTATTGTAGGCCTATTAGAGCAGAAGAGAATGTTTAATGTGAAACTATAAAGATTGAAAAGACCCTTTTTACAATTTTCTTTTGGATAGTCTTGGATGATATTTGAGGTGACGAGTATGTTAATAGTAAATATAACTATGTTTAGTCCTGGTTTTGGTCAAAGTTCACAGCATGTTCTATCACGTTCGATTTTAGAAAAATATTGAACAGAGCCTACCTTAATTATTGGTTCGAGTTCTTTAAATTTAATATCCATTACTCCTATATACAGTATATCTTCAACAATAAACAAATATTAAATCCACAGATCTTAGGCTATTCCAGTCCAGCTACATTCGCGTGTGATGATGAGATAGGCAGCGATGTAACTTTGCAAACAGTAACACCAACTAAAGCATGCAGAGTAAAGTAGTTAGTGATTAGCACTAGCACCTGGGCCCTGAAATTGGCCCTAGAGAAAACCGAGTTCACGAGTGGAAGGTCAGACCGGCCAAGGGTAGATTTTACGAGACAGACAAGTAAATAAATCAAAGAATTTATTATAGTGAATAGGGCAGATTATGCTAATCAATTGCTGTATGACAGAAAAACAATAGCAAATGAAGATCACTATCGGAGGTGTGCTATCTGTATGGATACCTAAGGATGACAACATTTGTTGATTTAGTAAAAGTAAACAAGTTTTATCATTCAACGCATCAAACTGCGCCACTCTCCAGTCATATTTATCGGCAGTCACATCTTAAACAAATTACAGCAGTCAAGAAGTCTATTTTTAGTGGTTTTGTATCAAAACAAAAGTGCACCGGTTTTATGTATCTTAAATTGTAATTATCAAAGGTAATTCCTCAAAGGAGTTTTTCAATTATTATTTAGTAAATTTTGGATGTGAAAGCACTTAACATTTAGGACCTACTGTTAAACTGTTTATTAGGACAGGTTTATGATCTCATTATAATATTGACAGGTTGTGTAAGGGGCTTTAAATTAGCAAGTTCTGGTTCTGGTCAGTGCATTTTATGGCTTGCATGCCCTAATATGTACCCACAGTGGTCTCCCCCAAAAAAAGGCCACCAAAGCTGGGTCAAACGCACCATAAAAAGACATCACTAGGACAATACAAATAGTAATAGATTGGATATGTATTGTTTTGTGTAATAATAACTCAATCGAAAAGATTGCTATCATTATTTAACAAAAGATAGAAATGAAATTATCCGAATGTCTGCATTTTCAAGATTGCTCGTTCAGATAAAATTATCATTTACACTTAATAATCACGGTTGGAAGGTTTTAAAAGGAAATGACTTGATTTGTATTATTATTAATATAAATGGATCAAATGCAATAGATGAATGAATCAACAGGATCTAGACAAAAATAAGGTTAAGCATAGTAAATGATACACCAGTCGATTTGTTGGTTTTCAGAAAATAATCTATATAAACTATAACAGGGTGAACAAAAATGTAATTGGGTTGAAGGACTGGGGCGCCTGTATAAAAGCAAGGTACACCATTGTAATTGGAACTCTATTATTAAATTAATTACAGAATACCGTGTAAGACAACCTTCCTCCGACAATAAGGCTTTACGCATGCACGACAAAGAACACCGAAGCAATCAAGCGTAAAAAACATATCAGCGATGCAAAATTCTCAGATTGGGGTTGATACAAAAGCTATCACAACACAGATTGTAAAACATGTAAACTAAAACTTAATTTTCACAGCCTTTGAAAGATTTATTGTCTGTAGATTGGTAATGAAATAATCAATTAAAAATATGGAGTCATACTTTGTTTATTATTTTAGAAAAAACGAGCTTGTGGAATACAATTTTATAAATAGCTTTTTTGGAGAAACTATTTAATTTAATATAAGATTTTTTTTTTTTATTCAAAAAGCTTCATAATATCCAAAAGAATATAATTCTGCAGGATGCAATAAGAAAGATAGACGTACTTTATAAGGTTTTGTAAATTCAGTAGTGAATCCATAGAATGTGTTTATATTTAGTACTACAAGTACTACTGTAGTCCCCTTGGTTGCTGGGTAATATTCCCCTCTAGACCTTTTATTAATGCATCACAGATTATCTAGATCTAAGAACCAGGTCGTTTTCACACTTAATTTAATTTTCTTGGTTCATGAACAAGGTTTTAAAGGCAAAACCAGGTGAGAAAAAATACAAAATAAAAGTGGAAACAGTCTTTTCAATTGTTAAAAATTCGCCACATTAAAAATTCTGAATTAATAAAAAAAAATCCTTATGATCTAGCTATAGTTTCTGTAGGCCTTGTATTATATATTTTGTCAAAAAAACACAGTGGCCTGGTTAACAGTGGACTGTGTTAATTCCGATTAGGAGATCCATTAGCCTAACCAATCGCAGTCTGCAGATCATTTCTTTAGGCTTTTCTATCAAGATATAATAATTGGAATGATAAGATTCAATAAACACATTCATGTAGATATTTACTATTATTCTGTATATTCTTTGTCTAGGAAACAGCAGATTAGGTTGAGATCAGTTGAGATTAGGGGATTAGTGAAGCATTCTACCAAGAAAAATATACCTTTTGGCTTAAGTAGGTAAAGTTGATTATAGGATTAAGGAAGTGATATATCAATAGAAATAAGGATTAACTCATTGGTTCAGAAAGGTATTAAACAGATGATATATTTATAAGAGGAATTCTTTATCCTCCATGATTTATCAAAAGTGTTTTTGATAATCAAAGTGTTTTTGATTAGGTGAAAATAAATTTAGCAAATTACACCCTCAGGTTAAAATGGTCCCTATTGTTGTTCAAATCATCTTAAATTATTATTTTTTCCACATCATTTGAAAAGCAAAAACATAAATAAACAAACTTCTTTTACACATTCTAGAAATTTACCCAGACTTTCAGCTTTAAATATGATTTTAATAACATTATTGACACGCTAACTGTAAAAGAACTACATCAACTACGGCAACAAACAGCTGTTTGCTTTAAAAAACAATATTTAATGGTAATGACAGTAAGTAAGCAAGAAATTAAGTAAAACGGGACAGTGTCGGTTGAGACTTTTATTATAATATCCGCAGTTAGACAAGTAAGAGCCGAGTATAAAACATATGTTGGCAATGATGTGCAACACTTAAAATGTGAAAATGACCAGCGGCGATCAAATGTTTTGACTGTATGAGTAAGGGTAATAGGTGAACAAAACGATTATGAAGATATCTAGGCCGGGTATATAAATATGAATGTTTGAGATGCAAAGTGCAAGTGGTTTGGTGAGATTACATTGTGGAGTGGTGGGTTCAAATCTAGGCTGGGTATATAATTATGAATGTTTGGGATGCAAAGTGCAAATGGTTTGGTGGGATTAAATCATAGAGTGGTGGGTTCAAATCATGGACGGATTATGGGCAAAATAAATACATGTGATTAGATGTTGAGTTATCAATTAATTCTTTAATTTAGCCTACTTTCTTTGCTGTAACAAATAACTAAAATCTTTAGTTAGATATAAACATAGTTATATGAATGGCAATAATGGAATAATAATAGGCAGAATATTAATATATTTGTTACTGTTATAGCAGAGTATGGTAGACTAAGACCCCATTTACACTTACGATTTAGGCCGGCCCTGGGTCGGCAATTGATAAGTGTAAATACTCCAAAAAGTTAGGCCGGCCCTGGGCCGGACGCAGATCTGGGCCACCTCTCCAGGTAGGTTCAGGAGCGGCTTTTACGTTTGGGCCGGCTTACGCAGTGAACCGTGAACAACGTTTGACCTTTTTATGAGGTTGTTGTTATGACGATCCGACATTCTCAGTACATACCTTCCTCCTTTTCGGGCGACAATTTGTTTTCTTCATTATATAGTTAAATTTATTTTCAGACATCTTCTTTCAATAAAGTATTCCTCCGCTTGTTTCGCATATACATAAAATATAGCCATATTATATATAAAACAGTGGGGTTCATTTGTTTTTAATGGGACAAAAAACAACAATACAGTACTATAAATATAAAACGGTCGGTTCGCGCGGAGAGTTGAATTGACGATCGAGAGAGAAAAATGTAAACAAACTGTACTTCGTATCCTAGCATGCAATGGTACTTCCGATAAAATTATTTACGACCAGTAATCTGCGTCGGTAGTGTAAACGCTCTGGGCCGGCCTAAAAAGTAAATATTTGCAACCGGCCCAGGACCGACCCAGGACCGGCCCTGGACCCAAACGAAAGTGTAAATGGGGTCTATGAAACCAATAAACTCTGCAAAATACTATTATTGAGCAGCAGAAACAGTACTATCAAAAGTTCAGAAACAGTACTATCAAAAGTTCAAAAACAATAGAGGGCACTATTTAAAAAACTTTATTCTTACAAAATACCAAAATGAAAATAACCCAACATGACCATATTAGGTAAATGAACCTAATATACTAACAATATGTGTAATTATAATAAATATTATTTATATATCATTAGAATAGAATGGAGCAAACCAATCATCTAAGATTTGGTTTTTTAATTATTAATGAAGATTGTGAAAAAGTATTCTTGGACACCCACACAATCTAAAAGTGTTTTGAAGCATTTATACTCTGGAGCTCTAAAAAATAGGCAAGAAAAAACATCCCAAGCAACCTTCTAGCTATGGAAAACATCCCTAGGCAATCTAGGCTGTCAAAAGCCGCCTCACATACATGCTCTGGAGTCTTCAAACTGTCCAATTACCTTCAAAATATAAATTGTGTTTACATATAGCATATCTGAGTTGACTAAAGATATGGCCAGTCACACTACCCAGTTTATTGCTTTTACTATGAACTTACATAAACATTGCTGGCAGAGATATCCATTAGAAAACGATAAATGGTCAAGAGACACGTGCCAAGAAAAAGTTAAAAGCTACATTCAAGTTGTTGTCCTTTACGAAGAAGGAAAGCCGAAGGAGGGGGTGAAAGGGAGAGAAGACTGGGTAGGGAAATACAAGGTTCAATCTAAACACACCACTTTGTAGATATAATGGAAATTATTGTTCAAATAATTGGCTTGCCTAAAATAAAAATAAGGGAAAAACGAATACAACTAGAGTTTTTTAGGTAAAGGGAAAAGTTTATTATTGTTATGTCTGTTAAAATGGTCATGTTATTCTGCTTTCAAATAATTGTGGTAAAATTTGTAAACCATTTTCTGAACAAGTTCCTGTTTTTTTGACAAACTTCTTTCAACAACCAATAGTGTGAATTCAACAAAAGAATGACAAGTATTCTATGGTTAATTGTTTTCTTTAGCTCGTTGGAGGTACTTTGAACACACAGCTGAAACAATATATTAATGGTGTCATTTCTAGCCATGTTAAGAACATACAAATGTACTTTCACAGTGTGAAACTTGTTATGAGCACTAAGAAATATTTTCAATATTTAAAAACTGACCATGGGCATATTAGGTTGAATGTAGTATGAATAGAACATTTATGGAAATAGTTATTATTATTATGAGATTATAATATGAGTGAATGGCTATATATATGTTATATTGTGGTGACATATTGGCGGACATAGGATTTGGAAATAGGGATGTGAGATGCGGCAGTGCAAACATGTTTTCTGAGTGCTAAACTTAAATAACCTATGTTCTATCTATTGCATTGTAATATTCAGAATTTAGGGGTGGGTGGGAAAGGAGTGGGAGTAGGGAGGAGGGTTTATGCCTGGCTTATCTCTATCAATTTGATATGGAGGTCGTGGGTTTGAGTCCCACCTGAGAATTACTTGCGATTTTTTTTGGAAATGTTCTCAATGTACTAATGTACAAAGTACAAATTACGTTAGAGTAGTGCAAATGTGATATTATTTATCAATACATATTATTAAAGTTTTATTCTACTACATAGTAACAACATTCTTAAAAATAAAACTATACACTGTACTGTAAGTTGATTAAACCCTGTACATGAACTCATATCCATCATAATTCTCTGTGAATTCTTGTCTTTAATTGTAAAACCATGTCCTTTTCAACTCACTGAAATGAAGTCTGACTAATCTTGATAGTAAATATGAATTAATAGAAGAAGAACATGAGTACCTTTTAGTCCATTAGCAGCAGAGATATTAAATGTATCCGCTTCAAGGCTCTGAGCATCATACTTACTTTAACTTATACCTATTTAAAAACTTGTTTTGAAAGAACTTTCATTTGTCTAATTACAAAGAATAATGGAATAGAGTGGAATATGACAAGGGTATAAAATGTAAGGCTCTGTTTACACTATCAAACTTCATGTGACAAACAAATGTGATGGACATGATGATGAGATGATGAGATACCATATCTGAGAACATCACACTTTTTTTGTCAAACTGATTTGATTGTATAGACAGAAAGTCTTGATTTTTAAGCTACTGTACCATACCACTTTGACTATGATATAAAATCAATCACCATACCGTCGTGAGGTGGTTTCCCGAATGATCGTAAAATCAAAACGGTACTGGGTATGACCAACTAGCGTTATTGTCACCGGCTAGTCATCCATTCATAGAAGTACTAATGTAGTAGCCTACCTGTACGGTGACCATAGAATGTGACCCGAGGCATGACTAACTACGACTTTTAGATGATAGAAAGTTGAGAAAAAATGTTACGAGTAGTTGTACGACATGAAGATGTTTATGAAATTATGTCAATAATGTTTACACACTAGGCATACAAATAGTAATGTTTGTTAGTAAAAATAATTTTGAGTTAATAAGAATAAGATATAAGGAAGAAAAGCAAAGAGACTATGGAGCGGCTATTCCTGAATATACAATACTAAGTATCGTAGATTTAAATTATAAATTTTAGGCGATCTTGTCAAAGGTCAAGCGCCATATAGCCTAAAAAATAAAATAGTGATATTCATACACAAAGTAGCCTAGTTATACAATAATTTTAATTTAAAAAATACCTAATTGATAACTTGCTATGGAATATTGTATAATTATTTGCTTTTAATTTTTATATTATTGTTTCTGTATTAATGTTTTAACTTTATATTTTTTGTGTACAGTAAAAGATGAGCCTCGTAATTTGCAGACAAATGATAATTATAAAGTGATCTTGTTTTATCTTATTTTAAAATCTTACCTTCCACTAAAATCCCTTTTTTCCAGGAATAATGTATGCTTACATTGTTACTGACATTCTTAATTTCAAATAAATTTTGTCTAATTAAAATAATGATTTGTTATTTAAAAAATGATTGCTCCTAGAAACATGACAAATGTAATCAATGGAACACTCCATTACTTTCATCCTATTTAGAGAGAAATTAATCAAGTGCAATTGTACATTCTGTAAAAAAACAATTTTTCCATCAAAAAAAGTACATTCTCAGATGATTTTGCCTTAAAGGGCTTAAAAACATTGCTAGCAATTGTAAAGAAAAAAAAAACTGTTTCAATTTGTCTGCTCAGTTTTGAACTCAATAAACGATTGAAAACATCTTACTTAATTTTACTAATTGGGACATGATGGCCTCTTTAAAAGTACACCACCATAGAGCTGAATGGTGAGCTGAATTATAAGGTAACACACCACAAGGATTTATACACAATGCAAGTCATTTTAGCATGTCCAAAATGGCAGTATGGATCGGTACACCTGGATAATCCTCTACTATTTTGAAAGTTGAGTTCAAGTACACATGAGTCAAATGTGTACATTGGACCTCCAGTTAAAGAATCTAAACTACCAGAACCAATAGACACGGAATTCTAGTATAGTAGATGTGCCAATTTTATGGCCATGGTTTGCGGCACCCCTTTCTAACCGCACCCCTTTCTTAACCGTTCATCTACTTTACTCGACTGTAAATCAGATGGAAAACTATTATGAAAAATCATATTTCTTATTGAAAAACGATATTTATGTTACTGTACATACTTTTTTTTCTTTTAATAACTATTAATAATGTAGATTTGATGAATACATCAAATTTGATGAGTTCATTCAGATATAGCCAGAAGCAACCAAGTTCAAATGTCTATGTAGGTCACAAGCATAGTTCAGATCATAAATTCACCAATGACAAGCCCTCAATAATCATTGATTGCTTGTCTTTATTTCTGATTTATTAGATAGAAAGCTATCATCACTCACAGGCTCCCCATAACCCCACCCACCACTCCTTTCCTCCCTTAACTAATGGCAGCTACATGAGCCCCCTCTAAATTTCACAAATTGTAATATAATTAAGATAGGACATTAAAATTAATTTCAGAACTTTATATAAACTTTCAATTTAATTTTATTTCCACAATATAATAACATACACGATAATAAATACAATGAAGAAAGGGGAGGGTCGTATAAATCAGAAAGACTTTCATGTTTAGGCCCTATTTACAAAATCTGCCACTTTAAGATCACTTAAAAAATTATCTTCTTGGATACCTTGATCATTGACATCTCAATGCTTTGACCAGTTTTGATTTGTTTAGTTCATTTTTTCAGTACTACTACTACAGTAAGTTAGTAGACTGATTGCTAAGACAAGTTATGTAATAAATAACAACGTTAATCTATCATTCATTAAACCATCCCTTGCTTCTGAGGGAAACAAGAACGGCTGCATCAATCAATTTATGATCTTCAAGTGTAGACACCTCACAATCGGCGGCGTCCAATCTTATAAACACCGGACTTCTGAACGAGCTATAAAGTTAAAATATGCCTCTACTGATCTTCATAAGATTCTTGTGCATGTTGTAATAACAACATTCCAAAGTGCAAGAAAGTCTTCATCAATTCTGATCATTCCTGCGAGTTTGATTGATTTGGTAAAAGAGCAATGTGATACTGAGATCATCGTGTAAAGTACATGATCACGCATTTTCAATGTAATTCATTATGCATGGTAACAGTCTGGTTGGTCAGTGAACATAAGTAATGATGCACTATTATGTGTGTACTCTAGCCAATCAAGGCATGCACTTTTTATTTTTTAGTTCCCATAACGCATGAACAGCCTACATAGCATACTACATTATATCACATAGGGATTGCATTAGAGCCTTGTTCGTTATGTGTTTATGGGCAACGACATGCTAACTATGATTGACCGGCATCTCATTTAGAGTCTCATGCATCCAGTGGCAGAGGAAGGAAACGTACAATATGGATATGTGACTAAGAAACTAAAAGCTCTGTTTATGGCTAAGACAATGATATATTTCAAATACTAAAATAGTAATTGCAATTCGGAAAAAAAAAATCCCATTAATATTTTGAGAATGGTAATACTTAGGGACAGTAGGTGCTCACATTCAGACATTCCATGCTTAAGTGTATGCTAATTAATTAACAAGATAAGATAAGGTTAATCAATATATAATATGTCAATCAACAATGTAACCCTGATTATATAGTTAACAATGTAGGTCATCCTACGTTTGAATGACAGCTGCCAATAACCTTGTGACTTTCGTACTGCCCACCGGTAATCATAACAGAATATAGATACGCAACTAGCATTGGAACAGTTGAGTAAGTACCAATCTAAACATGTAACCACTTGGCACGGCAGTCGTTAAGTACGCATCAAAGACATGCTTATCTTGTGAAATGCTCCTCGGCTGGGTAACTTTAATTGTCATATGATCTACGAATTATCTTAGCATTTGCCACGAAGGCTGATTATTTATTTGTGCTGTCTAATATCGCACAAGATGACGGGGTATCCTGCAGTTCAGGAAGAGTAGCTATAGGAAGAAGAGAATCAAAAACAAGACTATCACAAATTTAGAAGTATCTCAGAAAATTGAACTGCCGTGCAATTTAAGTGGTAGCTGAGGCTCTGATAGGTATTACACATAAGATGAAGGTTTTTAAGTTCTTCCCTACGGGTTGCGTCATGTCAGTGATGCCTATTCAGATGGTCTCTCATCTGTTCATGACAGTGACTGTGTGAGCTACAGTAGTATACCTACCAGGTTGACCCGCCACACTCGTCTCAAAATGTGTAAAGTGAACGCACACAAGTATTTTATTAGAACTATGGCATACAGTCCTGAGATAACTTGTTCTACCACGAGTACTATGGACCGAATGAGCCTCGAACCCTTGCCTTAAGTTCTGCTGTCTTATTAACTATACCTTATTTCTATAGCACCCTTTTTATCAAGGCTCTTTGAAAAAAACTTTTCAATCTTATCTTGTAACCGGACTTATAACTTTGTAGTAACACAAGAAAATAGTAAAGATTTTGATTGTATTTATGAATGCATAGAGTGACTAAGGCAGTAATAAAGTGTTCAAATTAAGATAATGTAAACATCCATTCAGATTTGATACCAATTGCTATTATTAACAGAATCGTTTCAATTTCCTGCCATTAAAGTCTGCATGTAAACGTCAGATGAAAACATAATTTTCAATAAAGCGTCGACCGATTAATTGCGATACAGTAGTTAACCAGTGATTAATTCTTCACGTTTTTAAATGCTTTTAAACGAGGTCTCATTGATTGATCAAGCATCCTTTCATATTATGTACTGTAGTTTATCCAGAGTTTATCAATAGGAATTGTGTAGAATCTTAGCTCTGTCTACACTATCAAACTATTTTGACTAAAAAAAGTGTGATGTTCCCAAATATGGTAGTGATATGCCCAAATATGGTAGTGATACGACATCATCATGTCCATGGGAAGATCAAATTTTTTGTCACATAATGTTTGATAGTGTAGAAAGAGCTTAAGAAGCGATAAAAAAGACTAAATGAATGTTGTATGTGCTGGCTTCTACACATAACCCTATTTCAAACATTAATCTTGTTGAATTTAAATATAAATTCATCTTTAATTAAATAGATAACATTGGGAAAGGGGAAGGAGGGTATTTTTGGAGGAGTTTTTTTAAAACTCATTTGATACAATCAAAATCATTTTTAAGTAATTCGCCAATTACACTTACAGATCTATTTAATAATTTATTGAGGGTTAGGGCGTGAAGTGGAAAGAGTCGTGAGTTACAACCCTGGCACTAGGTCAGGATTGAACCCTGGCACTAGGTCAGGATTGAACCCTGGACCTTGGGATTGAAAGGCAAGCATGTTAACCACCAAGCTACAGCTCCACTATAATGAATTAGCAAAAACATTAGCAAAATAAAATAACTTTAAATAAAATTCTTTTTGATTATTGTCAATGCTGATTTATGTCAGTCTTTACTGTGATGTTTTAAATAATTGAAACCTTCCCAACATGGTGTATATTATGTTTGGATCAGAAGTTATCATGTTCCCTGTGACCACAAACTATTGGATTGGGACCAGTGTGACAGCCTTCCGACACAAAGGGCTTAAATTAGCGGTTGCAACTAAAGATCAAAAGTTCATAACTCCTTGGAATGAAACGGTTCACCAGGGAAAATTTGTAATAAGAATAAAATAAAGATTTAATTTGACCAACTTGTACTTTCATTTGAAGAGTACGAACGATGTCATCAGTTCAAGGGTATTAGACTGAAATTATATTAAAGTTTTAATCTTTGAACACGTTATTCTGGTTTTCAATGTTCTTTTATGTTTGTGGGGAAACAAATTTAAGATACATACAATACGTAGCACAAGGTCAACTTCTAAAAATAATTTGGTTTTCAAGAAATAATAATTATAATAACAATAAATCACATAAATTTAATTAATCATCACCATGACTTACTTTTCCATGCTAAAAGCACATGCTTATTTCTTGGTAAGTAGCTTCAACCAAGAAAGAATCATACATCACATTCAAAAATCATTTTATTCAATATTAATATTAAACATACCTGAATAATAAATGCTATTATAAAACAATGGACCATATTTGAGATACGAACCTAAACCATCAATAAAGCTATACACACTAATGCACTGCATTATTTTTACCATGAATGCCAATCACACAGTAGGAAGTTGGTATCAAGTAATTGAATTACTGTCATACACCACTTCAACATTCCTCAAACATAATTTTAATCTAAAGATGAAGGTAATCATACCTATGTACTTAAGGTCAGCACATGTACTTATGTAGATACTATGTTCAGTACATAGTTTACTGAAGTACCATGATTAAGCCAGAACAACTAACATTGACCACTTTACATTACATTATTGTTCCATTCCAGGGGGGAGTGAGACCCCCCCTAAATTTCACAAATTGTAATGCAAAAGATAGGACATCAAATTAAGTTCAGAACTTTATTTCACTACTTTTAGGCCCTAGGCCCCATTCAAAATCCTGGATCCGCTACTGCATTCAAAAGTGACGCGGACGGTGGTCTAAAAAAGGGGAACAACCTCCTGTACGGATTCAAAAGATTCAAAACTTCTATCTCTTGTAGTTATAGTTAATACGATTTAGGTGCAATAGTACAGTTAATGCATTATTATGCTATTCTGAAGTGAATAGATATTTACAACTTGCAGAAAAAGAACTTCAAAGTATGTACACTTCTTGAGAAATAAAATGTCCCAAACAAGCTGATCAATTTTTCATCAGTGATAAAGATCACATACCTTATTTGGAAGTGACAGAATATCTTCCAGTGCATGAGTGATAGATGTTATTGGTATTTAATAAATCAATCATAGATAGTAGGTACCTGGGTACAAACTGACAACTGTCCACATACCCACTGTTGTCTATTACCATAGCAACAGCTGTAGGCAACATACAATAAATATTGTTGACAATATTTCACATTCCTATCACAGTGCTTCTCAACATTCAATGTTTCTGTTCTGAAGTGGTCAACATGGTTATGTTTGAAATTGAAGATAATGACGACGTTTATAAATGACAATGATATTGATAATTAAAGTATGATTAATCCTAAAAATAACATACAAAAGTAATAAATTGATAATAAAAATGTTAAAAATTGAAAATTAAACAAGGTTGACATAGTAGGACCAGCAGTTAACAGCAGACAAAAGTTTTAGCCCTTACCATGGAGTACCACCATGCTCTTACATAACAAAAATCATATTTAAAATGCTTTTTGTTGCACAAAAAACACACACTATTAATAATAGGGCACTACCATATCTAATGCTGGTAATAACTTATGGCTTTATGGAAACTTATTACTTCTTCTGATTATTTTATTGACTCACTTTCTAGATATTATCCAATAATGCAATATTTGAATATCTTTTACAATATACGCATATAAATGAATACAAAGTAGACGCACAAAAAACAAGGCCAGGGGCAGCAGCCACTTAACAAAATGCATTTCACGATCATTATCTTTCACAATTGTCTTTGATCAAATATATTCAACATGTTTTTAGATTTAAATAAAAGGCACATTTTCGGTGTTCTGTTACCTAGAACATGATGTAGATAATTGTTGCATGATATCGAATGAACACAAATCCCTTTCAGGTACATGACTTGTTCCCTAATTTGGTATTAGTCACTAAAAACAAGAATATTACTTCACAAATTGAAGAAAACTTTAAGCGTTTCTCTTCCACGTTTGATTGTCACAGTTAAAAAATATGTTATAATAATTTTCAAATTATGGATAAATTTGTTAGCCTGTGGCAGTTTAATATTTCTGTCGCCTCCAGGGAAAAAGTATTCTACTGAATGGATGACTCAAAAAATAGCTGAGTATAATCGTGGTAAAATAGTGTTCTACAGTAAAGATGCGTTGTTTTTAACACTTACCATAATAAGCACATGTTCTAAATCAACGTCAAGTATTAAAATCCAAAGTAATCTTAAATGAATGAAGTTTGTCGCTGAATCGTAGACAACCCAACTACATCTGAACCTGTTTGTCTTGCGTTGGGCATCGCTGTTTGACTAACAAGAACGTAACATGAGTGTTGCATCGTTTATTTGTATCTAAAACAGTCAATTTGAATTTGATAGAACAGAAACATCAACACCGGTGTTCCAGAAGGTCTTTCTCCGCTTGAGGTCTACTTGTAATTTTCTACCAATTCTAGGCAGGTGTGACATTAATCTTATAAAATGTAGCCCATACCAGGTAACCAGTGAGTCAGACCAAACGACACAGAACAAGTTTATGTGAAAGTCCTATTATAACATACTTTAAGTTCACAAACTTAATACAGACATTTTGAAACAAAATTTCTTTTGATTTTATTATTTCATTCAAACTACTATGCTTAATATTTATTTATCTATATACTTTTTTCTGTTTTGGTGAAATTAAATGTTGAATTGAATTGAAAAATTTCTTTGGATTTTATTATCAAGTTTTCAAAGAAATTATTCCCAATAAAATTTACATTTTCTTGCTTGTTTTTGTGTACATTTTAGATTGTGTTTGTTTTTTACTGTACATAAAATTGGAATGGAATTGGAATATTGGAATAAATTATAACAAATTCGAAAAATAGCAATATTATATTTCTAAAAAAAACCATACTTAAAGCTTTACATAATTACTTTAAATAATCAACAGTAAATAATACCTATAGGTGTCATTAAAATATTCTTTAATTACATTTTAATCAGAAAATTTCACGAGAATATTAATCCAGGTTGTTTTGCCATGGAAACCTCAAACCTATAGAATTTACTATAATTATACATAGGAATTACAGTAACCATGGGGATTTGACCCCTAGATACACATTTGGATTTACCTGTTTCTAGTGTATTTATAATTAAGAAGGTCGATTTGAGAAAATCATCCAGCGAGACAAATAATATTATAGAAAAAAAATGCAAGCTCTCCCAAGAGGTATGGTATGTTCAAACTTCATTATGAATGTGGAGTAAATCTTTGCTTTAATGAAATTCAACAGTTTGAACTAGGTTTAATTTATTTTTTATGATTCATTTCGATTTTAATGCAAGGTTGGTTTGTTCAAGCTCATGAAGACTTCTTTCTTTTAACTTGACTTATATTTTCATTATCTTGTATGAACATTGTATGTTGTTAATTTTAATTCATTCAATGGTGAAAATGATGACAATGATGATATCAATGGTGACAATGATGATGACAATGATGATGTCAATGGTGACAATGATGTCAATGGTGACAATTATGATGTCAATGGTGACAATGATGATGTCAATGGTGACAATGATGTCAATGGTGACAATGATGATGACAATGATGATGTCAATGGTGACAATGATGATGTCAATGGTGACAATGGTGTCAATAATGGTGTCAATGGTAACAATGATGATGTCAATGGCAACAATGATGATGTCAATGATGATGTCAATGGTGACAATGATGATTTCAATGGTGACAATGATGTATCAATGGTGACAATGATGTATCAATGGTGACAATGATGTCAATGGTGACAATGATGATGACAATGATGATGTCAATGGTGACAATTATGATGTCAATGGTGGCAATGATGATGTCAATAGTGACAATGATGTCAATGGTAACAATGTCAATGGTGACAATGATGATGACAATGATGTCAATGGTGACAATGATAATGTCAATGGTGACAATGATGATGTCAATGGTGACAAGTTGATGACAATGATGTCAATGGTGACAATGATGATGTCAATGGTGACAATGATGATGTCAATGATGACAATGATACTGTTGTTAATCAACAACATAGTTTTGAATATCAAAAAAACTTACAATAGTTAATAATTGATAGAAATTAATAATTTATGTACGATTCCTTAGTCACAATTAAGAGAGAATAACGCGGGATCATCGCAACATCATCTGGGATTACTAAACAATCAAGGCGACGAATTCAAGTAAGATAAATATTGACATATTGCAGCAAACCCTCTCAAAAGATGAACAAGCTTCTATCGGATTATTGTTTCCACTAAACCAATGGATTAGCAGTTATCTAGATGACCAATGCATAGGTCAATGCATTTAAATGAGCAATATTATAATAATAAGAAATGTAAATATAGAATGAGACAATTAAACAATTTACACAGTGAATTTATAGACAGTTTACTACATAAAGATACCATACTTCATGGTGAGACTGGCTAACTAGTACAGTAAAGAGAAAGAAGAAAGAAGAAAGCTCCTGCAGTGGTAATAAACCATCATAATTAATAGGCCTATGTATTTAGTGTGTAATATACAGTAGTAAGAATATAAGTGTTAGGTGATTAAACAATTTATTGTGGATAATTATCTAATTAAGAGAACACATGATGAATCTTTATTACTAAAAAGAATTAGTAGTCCTGTTAAATGACCATTGTATAGGTCAATTGTTACACAGAGGTCGCCATGGATTGACCACTGAAGAACTAATGGAAGTCTGGAGGGGGAAATAGGAGGAGAAGAAATTCCTGGCTTGATCTCACTGTAGTACTCCTACTAATACTAATAATAGTTCTATCCAACTTGTAATCTTTCTACCAGACTGGACTTCAATGTTCAGAATCATAATTTTTCTTGACATCTCTCATTTCTGTAAAAACTACAGTACTCACCGAAATTCAGTACAGTCCAGGTCATTCACCCTTCACCATTCAATGAATTTCAATTTTCAATTCAAGTCTCCCAGGGCAGTGAATTATTATTCATCAACCTGTTACTTATCTCTTGCCTACACAATCAATGAATACGTAATGTTAGCTAATTTTTGCTTCAGTAATTACTATAAACGATCAGTGCATATTTGGCCGTCTTTTACTGATAGCAAATGTCAAACATGAGAATCAGGGTTGTAAAATTATCTGCTAGATGAATATCTGGTTTTGAACTAACGGAAGATACAAGAAACTTGTTTTCTTTCCCTGAAGCAAGTTTATGACATACTGTAGCAGCTCTAGTTAGAAGAAAAACAGGAGTTGGAGGAGAGGAGTGAGGAATGAGCTAAGCGCCAACCATATACCTGTTTATTTCCATAAATGGTATTTCACACTTTTTTCATGGTTCTATAGTCCGTGAAACAAGTTTATGACATGGCAGCTCTAGTCAGAAAAAAAAAATTCAAATTAAACAATGTTTCGTTTACATAAGGCTACGTGCATATCGAGTGTTGTGAAAAAGAAACATTGACGTTCGATTTAATTTGCTGGTGCCGAACCCGTGCCAGGACAAGTGTGATGAACCATTAAAACAGGTCTGTGGTATGACCTGGAAGATCTGGCCAGCAAGAAACAGGACTAGGAGAGGAAAGATGGCCATGTAAAATGTGTACCTCTTCAGAAAGTAGTGAAGTGGAGACTTCCGATGTTCCTAATATACACACGGGTTGCACAAAACATATTAACCAACAATCTACAGTAGTAAAATGGAAGTAGACTCTTTAATTTGATACACAGTTGGCAGGAATTGTGTTGGTTTGTCAAATATCAATGCATAGGAAAAATTCTGTAATCAAATTAGTTAGTTTGATTTAATACCTAAAGCCAGATTTGGCTAGACATAAAACAATCAAATATTTTATAGCTTTTTATTATAAATCTATTAACAGAATAATTTAAACCAATGTCACTCAGAAGGTTGTGATTTGGGAATTCCAAAACTACCAGGTCTTGCCTAATTTAAGAATTCTGGTACCAGAAAATTATGACTTTTGATACAGAAACAAATAAATAATTTTATAAAGAAACAGTGACATACAATTTGTTGAGTTGTTTGATGTTAATTTATTATTTTAGTTATTTATGTTTAGATATTTATATCATAATTCAATTCAAAAGACATTTATTTTCGCCGCAAAAACAAAAAGTAAACAAAAAACAGTAATGACAGATTGAGATTATTGAAAAAAAATAGACGAAGCCGGGCAGGATCTCAAAAAGATGACAAAATCCATAGCAAAAATGAATACAAATAACCTTTTCTGTACCTCAATAACAAATTAAAATCTATAAAATTAAAATTGATGTGTTAAAATTAATATGTCCTAGAATATAAAATAGATTAAAGGTGTAAAAATGTACAAAATTGAATCAATAAAGATTAGAATTTTCCAGGGTACCATTTGAATAATTTAGTAAAAACTAAAAATGGAAATGATTAGAAATTGTTTTATATCAGCAGCTCAACTGTGGGTGAACAACCTGTAGCGAATTAGTATCATTTTGTAACATGGCCTTCAAACAACCCAACAAGTAAAACTGAAAATGTCTTCAAATACCGAAACAAATGCAAAACAACCTTCAGTATAAATTTTCAAAGTGGCACATCAAATTATGTTTCAGATGTAAAATAGTACAAATAGACTTATTGTTGATTTTTCAAACATAAAACATTTTCAAAACAGGTATAACTTACCAATAGTTTGAAACTGTTACAAGTTTGCTAGACACATGCACAGCTGGGCAAGTGTTCTATTTAATTAGACCAAATCCACACTCCACTGGGTGTCTATTCTATACCATGTCTCTCACTCTACTTTTGACCGCAGCGGTCAACCCCAGAGGGTATTCAGGTTAAAAATTATAAGCGACAATAAAGAACCCTTGCTGCTAGGGGTCAACATGTTGCCTTTGGGGGTAAAAATACTGCTGCTAGGGGTCAATATAATGCCTATAGGGGTCAACCTCTCACCTAACTAAGGTTTATAGGAGAATATTTTACTTATTTCAACCACGGCACATGTGGAATTGTATTTATGCTATTTTTATATGATTAAAAAATCTGTAATGTGGGTTAAATAGCAATTAGCCTACAAAAATTCTGGCAATGGGTTGAATGACATAGAAAATGCACGAAACAGACATCAAGAACGTTTTAGTAATCACAATCAAAACGGCTTCCTACTGACTCTGGGGTACCAGCCCCTTGATTCCGATTGAAGTTATTCTCAGGGACAACCAAATTAAGTGCATAAAAATACTTTGCCCATTAATCTAAACAAATGTTTTGATCATCAAATATTAATAAATTAATCGCTTTGTGTTTCCAATTATAATAGTTGTGTATCTAAACATCGGCACTACCAAAATATTCTGAACCATTGCCATTAAAAATGACAACAGAATACGCTCCCATTAAATCTATTAGTATTAGTACTTGTTAATTCCAGGAATATATCTGCATATACAATCTACATGATTGATAGGGCACCTTGATATGCGTGGTCATGCATGGTCGACACGGAATGATATTCTGTACATTGTTGTCGCAATCTAAAAACAAAGATTTAATTTGTATTTGTGTTCTGGTGTCTAAGTGGAATACCAGGAGAATGTTAAATTGGAAAAGTTCAATAACACAAAAAGAAAACCACATAGTACTATTAACTCACCTAGAATTGACAAGAAAATAGCTAATGTTGTAGACATTTTTAGAATTATACATATTTTGGTCATGGGAACTTGGATTCAAAACCAAAACAGGAAACACCAAAGGACACCAATTGTTTGTACACTATTTTTACATATGAAATATAACGAATGTTTTCTTTTACTAATTTATTGCTGCCATAATCTATTCTAAATCATTTGAGAATATTCTAAAAGCAAAAATATCAATTTTCTATATAAATGCAATGCATGAAATTAATAGCAACTTAAGATATGCAAAAATTGTCAAAAATATCATAGCTGGAAGGAAGGACAACTTGTGTCTGAATTTTAAAATTTGAAATCGTTTCCTATGTAAAATTAAAATATAGTATTTCAAATTTATGAAAGCTCTGTCTACACTATATGTGACAAAAAATGTGCACATTTAGGGACATGATGATGTCATATCAGTATCATATATTTGGGCCATTACATGACTATGTGCCTCTAAAATTGTAGCCACAACCTGATGTAGCTTCAAGGTTAAGCTCTGTCTACACTATAAAACTAGTTTAACAAAAAGGTTAATGTTTGGGTATGGGCAGAGGTATATGCCTATTGCCATGGTTTCACTAAAACTGCTGCACAGTTTCAAACTTATGACCAATCACCTATGTCATACTCAAGCCACATGATTTCTTTGGATCATTCCAATATCGACAGTCATCTATGTCAATCCACGGCCACATGTGGTTTAATGGATTGTTCCAATCACTGGGCTGAAAACGATCAATCTAAGGGTCAAATATTCCTACAGAAAACATTTCTTTTATAAGGTGATACCTATAGGCCATAATATGATCATGCATACATTCGCCTTCAGCTTTTTCTACTCCAAATAGAAAGCAACTGTTAACTTTGTTTTCCTATACCTCTCATTAGATCAAACAGCTGTTACTGTGAACTCTCTTCTTATAACATCATTTTCATAACCAACCATACTCTATAATGGAGTATTAATACATACTTGACAAGTATGATGCAGTATTAAGGCCAATTTACACATACAAGCACTATAACGGTAAAAGAAAAAAAAACGGTTAGCTTGTCCCACGTAGAATCTGTATCTATCCTGAGTGGAAACCGTTCCGTGTTGTGTGTAATGGTCATAAGGAATAACATAGATTCTATGTTTATACCGTTATTGGTCGTTGTGTAAATTGGCCTTTAGATGATTGGTATTGGTAAGCAACACCAGTGACAAACATGATTTCCTTCAACAAGCACGGTACATATTAACCCATACTCCAGGACGGTGTATCCGTTTCAAAAACATAAGATTGCCGGAGAGAGATTTAAAAGATACTGTACATGGAACAGCACAATAAATCTAGGTGCACAAATAAGTTACCAACTGTCAAATCTTTAATATTTCTCAATTCTTTGTAAAATAGACAACAAATCAATGTATAACTACTAAACATGACCTTTTTGTCAGTAATAATATCATTAATCCTTCAAAGCCTTTCACATGCCCTGCTATTAGCATGGTCAAGTTGATCAATGGCCAAATACTGGTCCATCTGTAACAAATAAACATTTATTACACTCAATTGCCTACTAAGATCAAAGTTGTTTTTCTGGTATTGACATTCATGGGAGATTAAACCAGAAATAAAGTTTAACTTTTCATTGTCATCAAGTCTTGTTTTAATTAATTATGAATAAACATTAAATTTAACAACATGTTCTAGTAAAGATCATGAAAAAAGCTTTATCTGCTATATGTTCTAGTTACTGCAGTAATAAATCTCAAAATCAATGATTGTTTAAGCTCTATCTACACTATCAAACTAGTTTGACAAAAAAGTTTGATGTGCCCAAATACGGTAGTACATAGTATACCCATATATGATAGTAACATGAAGTCATCGTGTCCATATACAGGTATGGGCACATCACATAAATTTCAAACTTTGATAATGCAAATTTGGTAAATCTTCACTTTGTTTACATATCATTTCTTACTAGAAACTACAGTATGTACAAGAGTTATATATTGTTATTGAAAGAAATAGAACGGCCTTCGTGAAATGTTTAACCTAGTTCATCATCTTCTTTCAATAAAATTGAATTATAAACTGTAGGCTTCTCTATTCTATAACAACTATGTTATGACTTCAATCAATCATATTAAAAGAAATGATTAACCAGCAAAAAAACATACTTACTGTATCCCAGGAACTTGAATATTGAGATGGTGTTTCAGGACAAACTTTAAATTATTGGAATTAAACAAATTGGACAAAACTATTACTGTAGGCCTACAATTTTTTTTAAACGCCGCCTTTTGAGAAAATTGAACAGCCTGCAACAAAGTAGAAGCAATGCCATACATATCCATATTTATTTATTTTTTTTTTTTTTTATTTACTCATTTATTCTCAAATTCCTTAACACATTTTGTCCATCTATTTCTTTTTATTTAAACAAACTCTCAGACAAGAGTTCGCTTGAGTTCATTATCATATCTGACAATTTAATAAGTACCTGTATATTCAGAATATAAATTAATATTAAGAGTGTGGAATTGCACATTAAGCTTCTTATAAAATAATAAAAACCTAATATGTATTTCATGTCTCAGGCGGTTTAGTTTGATGGATACGCTTAATTACACAGAGGGCAGGTGATACCTATCATCATAACATTAACATAAATAGATGGTCACCTGTGGTCATTAAGAAATGACCTGCTGACCAGAGACAGACTGAATTTTTCAAATGGGTAAAATCCTATGTTTTTCATCTAGTAAAAAACATTTTGATTTAAATCACCTCTTTCTAACTGTAAAAACAAGAGGTAAAATTTGTCTGGGATACAAACTCAATTTGAGAAAAGATATCAAACTAAACAAAAAAAGATCCATTCATAATACTTAACATTTTTAGCAATAAAATAAATAAACAACATTACAATCTCTGTGGGATAGACAAATGACAAATTAGAATTTAAAAAAACTTTCTGTAGTCCTATTAGCAATTATGAATTCCATGCTAGACAGGTGGGAAGGCAACTTCATTCCCATGTGATTATTCCATTTCCCATTCATGATTTTAACTGTCACAAATGTCAAATTGTAAACCCCATTGGACATGGCCTGTAGGCCTAAATGCCACAATATCATTATCATTGGTGTCATTTCCTATTTTTCAATAAATTTATAAATTCTGATAGAATGTTTGTCCCACTGTGCAAATAGTGTAGGCCAACTTCAGACTTAATTTTTAATTGTTTGTCAAATTTAAACAAGATAAACCTGGACATTGAATACTGTATAGCTCTGTCTACACTATAATAAAACTTTATGGGATAAAAAAATGTGATGTGCCCATATGGACACAATATCATATCACTACCATATTTGGGCACATCAAACATTTTTGTCACATAAAGTTTGATAGTGTAGACAGAGCTTATTTCTCATCCCTAACTACCCCCTATTCCTGGAAATTCCTCTAGATACAATACATCTTCCCTAATAAAGTACCGTATAGAATTTATAGGTTTAGATAAACTTACAGATATAAAGTATACAAAAAAGGTTGGTTTAAAAATAGCTATATCAGGTGTGAAGAATAAACGCTAGTTCAAGACACTATGTTTTTATCTTAGTTGCTGACAAAACAAAATTAGACTCAATTAAGTGTGGTAGTGAGCAGGATCTGGTGATAACGACTTATCACATTATGGTATTTCAGATTGGCGCTTGGGGGATCGGTATAAAAATACCACATATTGTATCTATATGATTGACATTTGGCTTCTCCGCACTGCAGGAGTTTCCAAAAGATCTAACAAATTTAAGGAAGAGGAATACTAGAAATAGTTGAAACACTTGTGAGGTGAAGGGGTAGGGGTGTGTTGGTGGGGATTAAAATATACTTATGAAAGGCAATTTATCAACACTTTTCTCTTTCTCTATTGGTGCTATTACAATCACATAGTATTAAGGATAATCTGTGTTAATTAGTTTAATTCACATTGCTTTTGTCTTCAAATTTAACCGAGAAGAAGAATAAAAAGTTTAAATATTTGTGAGGCTTTGATTAAAATCTAACTCTAAAAAAATAAAGTTCTTTGGACTCTTCATCTTTTCCTGCTTGGATAATTTGCAAAACTAGTGACATCTCATTAAGAATTTACATGCTCAATCTGCTCTTATCTGCTTTCATTTAGACTAGGGTTAAGCTACAACCCCAACTACCATGACTTAGACTTGGGTTAAGCTACTACCCCATCCACCAAGACTTAGACTTGGGTTAAGCTACAACTCCAACTACAAAGTCTTGGTATAGACTTGGATTACTGTATGCTACAACTCCATCTACCAAAACTTGTGGGTTACTATAAAAATCCTCATTTCTACTACTTACTTATACAGATAATTCTATATAATATTTAGTACTGCAAATCTCCAGACCTTAGAACTTAAGTCTGCATTAACTGTGAAATTAAAGGATGGCTCGATTAACTCTCTTAAGCCTCGTAATATGCATTTACAATGTGTACACTTTACATACGTTCTCAAGCTGTAATTACAACAACCCTGATCGACATTACTTGAAAATTAAATATCTGCGAGTTAATGTCATGTTTGCTTTACGTAAATTACTCATCGTTCCTGATGATGGTGAAACCCTAATTTCAGTTTTCTTTCTCAAAAGTCATTAAGCATCAACATGTACTTTCATCAGAAAATGTAAATGAATGAGCTCCGTGAATAAATAGAACTCATTATGGGTGTTTGTTATCTGCATGCTAGGCCGGAGGGACCTTCCCACATCCCGGTAGCCACATTATAAGAAACTCAATGAGAGGCAGCATTTCCTTTATCATCACTGAATTAATTTTATATTCATCTGTAAATCTAGGCTAGACATTCTGAAATTGAGAATGTATAATTACATCTGCATGGTCATTGACTTTGGAAATTATTTGCATAAAAAATTGGGATTCAATTTAGTTATGTGACACGACAAAAACTTCTGCATTAGCGAAACATTTTAAGGGCAGTCGCAGTCATAGTTGAAGGCTTAGGTGACTAACCTAAAAAAAATATGTCTAAATCACCGATAGTAAATTTAACCTATACCGCATACCTCGTAATAAAGCTAACCAAAAGCGCCCTCATCTTACCTCTTATCGAATCGACTTGCCAGATAACTTTCAGTAGAGCACCTGAAATTATTTACCAGGTATTTGCCGTTAATTAGGCAATCTCTTGTACCCTTGAACCTAGCTTACCTCTACCCCTACAGATGGTAGCATCAAGCCATAGTTAATTCTACATGTTAAAACATAATACATTTAAGCACTAAACCATGTCTATGGCAAATAATCAGAGATTTTGTGTTCAACTAGAACAGTATGTTTCAATGGAATATCCTGTCACGATCTCGGTAATGTGATTCACGCTTGGAAAGTCAATCTTAGTAGTATTTTCCCAAATATGGTAGTGATGTGTCCAAATATGGTAGTGATGTGTACAAATATTATAGTGATGTGCCAAAATATTATAGTGATGTGCCAAAATATTCAGCCCACGAATTTCACGTCGGCAATCGGCAATTGCCGACCTTATTGCCGACCTTAAATTGTCAGAGGACGGCAAGAGATTGCCGACCTAGAAACTAGGCCAGATCCCTCCTTTCAAGCCTCCTAGCAACAACATGGTACTTTAAGGGATCGTATCATTGAAATTTTAACAGGCATATTCACCACCATGTTGTGTTTAGTTAACAAACCATGGAATTAAGATGATCCCTGAATTCACTCAACCATTACATCATTTTGTGTGTGAGCTGCATGCTTTCCTCCTATCAAAACCAAGCTGGCTGGGCACAGCGCTGTGCGACAGACCTGTGTAGGGGAATACCCTGTTATGCCAAGCAAGCAACTATCCTCTGTGTACGGCTAGCTCCAGAACCATGATGTTCAGCAATTATCAAATAGAATTTATCTTGTAAATTTTAGTGTTAGGTTTTTATATTTTTTTAGTTAATTTTGCTAGTTCTTTTTGCATAACATATAGCTAGGGAGGCTAGGCCTAGCTAGGCCTTTAGGCTTTAGGTTAGCAAGAGGTTAGGCCTTGGTGAATTTTCTATTTTTAGAACTGCCGAGACTGCCGACCTTGGCGAATTTAAGGTCGGCAATTTTTTGCCGACCTTCTTTTTTCTGAATTTCGTGGGCTGAAATATTATAGTGATGTGCCCAAATATGGTAGTGATATGACATCATCATGTCCACATGGACCCATCACATAAAGTTTGGTAGTGTAGACAGAGCTCTATACAGTACTATAGATAGAGTTTGTACTGTTGTCTGCTATGTTATTGCAAACACATCCAATGGAATATCAAAATGACCAGAATTACTGGGAGGTTTTAAACCATAGTACAGTGTCTGCCCTAGTAATATATTTAACAATATATAGGTAATCTTTATATCTGTCTAAAATTTGCAATTTCTTAATTATTTAAAAAGCTAACTTGTAGGCTTAATAATGTAAAAAACAAAATCAAAATTTAGCTTGTTATTTTAATTGTTTGATCTAAATGAATCTCGATCTTAAATCCAGTCGGTCCAAAGGCAAATATCATGGGTATACTGTATTATACATTTTGTCCAACAATCTCAACTACCCTGGAAAATCAAAGGTCATAATTATAACTAAACTGAAGGAATTTTCTTACAATGGAATCAATTAAAGGTAGGTATTAATAAAATTGGAGACAATTATTTCATGTAATCTCCTGTAAATCATTCTCTTTGAAAACTCCTATCATGATAATAAAACCAATGTAAAAATAAATATGCGACAACTATGCAGTGTATGCTCTGTAAATAAAATTAAGTTACATTGCCTTTGAAGTGTCACCGATGTAAGAACTAAACATCGTCTTGCAAATTGATTTGAAGCGATAAGAAAGCCTACATTGCAGCTGAGTAAACATACATGCTCACAGTATCCTTACAAGGTATCAAACATTTATGACATACTTAGTGATGGTATCTATTAAAAAAGGAAACACACCTTCCATTCAAGGGTAAAAATACTAAAAATGTTATACATTTTGGAAACATGCCGAACAACCAATTTTTAAAGTAGTTTTATCAACATTATTCATGACATCACCTTAAACACTTTGGTGTCAATCAAAAAAAAGCTCTCGAAAAAATCTGTAAAAGCAGCAGCTGATATAAACTACTTTAAAAATAAAAATATTGTATTACTTTTCTGTTATTATTATTATTTTCATTACAAATAATAGTGCTAGTTTGAAATAATATTATCTAACTATGCACCATACACCATATGCATACAAATTGCAAAAGCTAGCCAGTGGAGCAGTAACCTTTAACAATGAAGTTTGCAACTACCGTAAATGGAAGAAGAACGTTTTTATATAATTATGTTTGCATCTCCACCAAGAAGTACAAATGGGTACCTGGTTTAAGAAGGTCAAGACACAAATTTGCGCTGATTACTAGCTACATTATGGATGGAAGTATATTTCCATATATGTTTGATCAAAAAATGACCAGGGTAATATTACTGTATGTACAGCGCTTTCACAACATAAGGCACTTTATAAATCCAGGATATTATTATTATACAGTATTATTTACCATGTTTAGTATTACATACAGGCTTTAAAAATTGTTTTAAACGCAGTCGATAGTGGAATTTAAGGGATGTTGCTTTAACTGTAGTCTCTTAAATAATCATTACTAATAATATTAATAATAATATTGACCAAAAAATGTAAAAAAGGATAAAAAAATGTGGCACATTTTCCTTTCAAGACTTTTCCAAGATGTAATTCAAAACAGCATGCAGACATATAAATTAAGTTGAGAAGGACAATAGGTAATAAATATTGAATTTGGTCACGGAATAACATAAACCATTCAGTTATCATGCTACTGTAAAATTATACAGACGCATGGTTTGAGATCATAAGATGGATTTCCAATACAATAAGTAAGCACATTTAACTTTTATTAACCTTCACTTGTAACATATCTAAAACAAATTAACAAAAATAAAATGTTATTGTACAAGAAAATCATGTCTATAAATCACGCTAAAATATCATAGAAATTTATTGAATGGTTTTCTAGGTTTATTGTATGAAGTGTAGTAAGTAAACAAGCTAATAAGAATCAATATAAAATAACTGAAACATAAAACCACCTTAAATGTTAGTAGAAATGTTACTATAACTTCTTTAGTACTGTGCAAACAAAAGGCCATAAATATTGCTTATTATATATTAATAGTTATAGGCCTAACTGTACTTCTAGGTATAGCTGTGATCTGAAAGCGTGGATCCAACTTGGACGCACCGCAACAACATAGGCACAATACAAGTGAGTTGACAAGCAACAGTTTATGTGATCCATCGCGTCATAATTGGTCAAAACACAAGACTATGTTCGGTAGCTAAATTAGCACAACTGTACACCTTTGTAGAGAGGGGTGTTCAATGAAAATTTCTACTCTTCGAGTTATATCTCACTCTTCGAGGAGAAAGGGCTATTGTCGGTTTATCCAGGTAAGCTAGGCACGAAATAGACTTTCAACCTACAGTCTACATACTACTATGATAGCATTGTGTATACAGTACAGCTACTGGTGAAAGGTTCTACCATTCCAATTTTACAACAAATTAATTCTTGGAAGACTGTCTTTAATCTGTTTGCAGCATTTTATGGGACAGCTTTCTAATTAAAAGGCAACCACAATACTTCTCTTGCACATGACAGTTGATGATAAATTCCAAAAGAAAATAATTAAACTATACTGTGATAAATTTAACTCCCTGCAACCAAGGCACTTATAGAGTGGTGATGATATAACATAAAAGGAGGTCAAAATTAATTTAAGGGGTTGATTTATTAAGAAGATTATTTACAATTAATTCATGTTTAACTTGTTTTTTAGGTGTAGCCTAACTTTAACTGTTTTTTTTTTAAAGTTGTTTTTTTTTTACTTTAGCTGGTTGTTATTAACAATCATTTACTTAAATCGTACCAACTACCATTTTCTTCTTCCTTTATGTAATAATATATAAGGTCACAGGTCACATTTGTACTATTATGTGTTAGTTAGTGGTGGGGGTCCAACATTTTATTATTTAAATCATACCATCTTCCCTTCCCTACTTCATACACATCCACAAGGGGTCGCACCTGCTCAGTGTAGGTTCAACATTTTTTTTATGATTTAAATCGTACCATCACCCCTTCCTTTATTTTATAAATGCAATAAACATTCCAGAAATCTTAATAAAATGATAAATTGATAGGTCTCACCTCAGAATACCAACTAATCTTCCTTTAGGTGTACTAAATGTCATATGGAATATATACTTATTTCTTACAGTTCAAACATCAGGAATTGGATAATGCTTCAAATGGTTCCGATAAAGTGTAACTATTGCGAAAGACATTTATTTGATTTGCAGTACATTAAGTGGATAAACAGAAACTATATAAAGTTTATTCTGATTCTCCATTTCATGATACATTGCTCTCAACAAACTCCAAATAAGGTGAGGAAGGAAGATTTCCTCAAATTAGAAGATAAATGGATGGAAATACGATAACAAAAAGTGGAGCTAAAAAATGATGAATGTTCTAATCTTATCTCAGTCCCTAACCCCATACAACAACAAACGAAAACAAACTATTTGTTTTAAATATTTATCATATTTTATCTGGGACAGTGCGGCCACACACGCCAGTTGCCAAATACATTTCAAATAGAATTATTAATTCCATTATGCTACTGTATAATTGAACGTAGTTATTTTTTTTCCATACCTTGCGAAAATTAAACGTTCTTGAAAATAAAAACTAGTGCAAAAATATATTTAACAGAATTTCTAACCTTTATGGCAACCTTTGTAAAAGTCGGTTGCGTAATCATCAGTCGCAAAGCCTGTTTCTTCAAATCAACGAGTCGATTGTTACAACGTTCGCAACAAATCCCAAGATCGTAAGGTTGTCCAGTCGAATCGTTAGTAATATCACAAGAAGTATTTGATGGTTGTACTGGACTAGCACCATCCATGCTTGACTGGGTATCGGGGTCCGAGTTTTTTTGGCTTTCCATTTTGATTTTGTTTACCAATTCATTTCTTGAATGTCACAGCGGTTTCTCTAGAAAACTGAGAAAAAAACAATACATTAAAATTAAAACATCTATAATTTTATATTGAATAGCATTTGCCTTAATTACATAATAATATCTACACTATCAAACTAGTTTGACAAAAAATGTGTGATGCCTAAATATGGTAGTGATATGCTTAAATATGGCAGTTTTTTGTCACATAAAGTTTGATAGTGTAAAGAAAAGCTGATACCAACCATACAATCAAGTATTTTCAATATGATCAACCTACGATGAGTGAAACCAAAAATTAAATTAAACAGCATTCATCTACTATAAATGTGAGAGCTAAAATGTTCACACCCTATCCAATCTGCCTTTTCAATGAAAATGTACAATTGCAGTAAATTGTACAATTTAAAATATTTTAATTGAAATATTTTACATTTAAAGTGAGTCTGTGGTGTTGAAACTCTAACACCATGTGTTAGCCCACATCAAACATTAAGCTTTCTATTTTAAGGTTTAAGAAGCAACTGTTACTTACTGAAACATATGGAGGAGAAATAGTTATTTTATTTTAGACTATCATCAATAATTACAACTACTGATGACTCAATGTGAACTTAAAATTACTATGGCCTACTTAAGCAGTAGACCAAAACAAGAGGGGCTGTAGTGGTGACAGAGATGAAATTGGTCGTGGCTGAATTTGGTCCTGTATTTTGTATGGAACAGCGTTATAAGTTTTTGATCCTGTTTAAATTGGTGGATATTTTTAGTGGCGTGGCAAATTAAAAAAATCAACTCAAAATACTCCATACAAAAATGGCAATGCAACAGTTAGCCTACTGTATTAATAAATATGCCTACAAAAATACAAAATAAATATAGCCTACTAGGGCCTAGGGCCTAGGCGATAGGCCTATTCTATTGCAATCAAAATAAAACTTTAATTGTAATATAGAAGAAAAAACAAAGCATGGACGACTTTTTTGCAAGCACCTAGGTAAGTCCTAAGTAAACTTGTTATCTCTAGGCACACTTTCAGCCTCGGTAGGACTACCTCCTCTGGTGTATCACAGGCAGCAAGCGGTATCCTCCCAGCCAGGTGCAGTATTTGTCTGACTAGGCCTGGCTAGGCCCCTGGCCTAAGCTAACATCATGATGAGCCTAGGGTCGATTATTAACATTCAAACACATTATGAGTAAATTAACAGTCCTTTAAACTAACCTAGATCGAAATCATTTTCTATACTGCTCAAAATCAGAGAAGAGAGAGCAGCAAAACAATCCGAAAACACAAGACGGAATGATTTTTCCTCCCTCGCGCATACTTTTCCACAAGAAAATTACTGTGATAAAAAAAAACAGTAAGAAGAAATTTGATTGGTGGAAAGAAGTAAAATAAGTTGCCGTTCCTGATAGTTAACAGAACCCCTCCTCCAGAGACATCACCGAAATTGTAATAATTACAAACAGACTATTTGAGTATTTCGTGTTTATGGTGAACCGTCGTTTAATACTGAATTGCTTTATTAATGTATGTTGATTTATACATTCATAACTTCTGACTAAAATAAGGGAGAGGCTTTGAAAATTACTACTACTTACGCAACTTTATATTCAATTAATATTAGGAGTGCGTAAATAAATAACAATCTAGTGTTGGTGGGCTCTATTTTCAATTACATGTAAAATGTATTGTAATCGATTGTTTATTTAATAAGGTAATGCGCTTTCTTTCGTAAGATCAGATTATCTGTACTTATAAATTAAGTCTCAGATTCATAGATTTTCGTAGAAAAGCAAGAGGCCTTGTAGTCGTATCTCCTCCGCTGTACCTCTTTTCTATTAACGAAACGAAACAGAGCATTGTAATACAAACTTTAATATTATTGTTTTCATGAATAATCTAGTCGCAAGGGAGCCTTTGCAATATAACTCTGTCTTAGATAGATAATGTTTACGTTTCGTATGTATTATTATTATGTCGTATATTTTTATTCACTCTGCAGTGTTTCGATAAATGTCATTCCTTGTAAAGGTTACCCTTGATAGACTATGCAATTATCTTTCATTAGATTTCGTTCGTCTGCAATCAAGGTGGATTACATCTATTGATATCATTAACTAGATGTTCGCGACGATTTGCTCGGCCTTGCCTCAATAAACCCAAAATTAGTGTTCAGCGTTTGAGAGTAGGATAATTATTTATTTTCTGACACTAATTTTGGAAACATTTAAGAATTAGATATACTTGCGCTGCATATATTCCTTTGATGTTTAGGCCTATAACCTACTGCGCTATGTATGCTATATAGGCATATAGCTGGGCTCAGAAGGAAAGCATGCATTTTAGGGAGGAGAGAAACTACCGGCACGCTGAATTTTTTGTTGACAATAATTTTGGAAACATATAAAAATTAAGTATACTTGAGTTGAAATTATTCCTTTGAAGTTAGGCCTATATGCCTATTGCGCTTTGTATGCTATGTAGGTATATAGCAGCTGGGCTCAGAAGGAAAGCAGATTAGTTTTAGGGAGGAGTGGAACTATATATTATAAAGGCACGCTCTTTTATGGAACGCTGAATTCTATATTTAACCTATCGTATAGAGGCCCCTATTATAGCATTTTTTAGTTAGCAGTACACAATAATATATAAAACAAGCAAATTAGATAACAACTGCATGGTGACAATATCCGAGAGATGATGAAATATTATTAATAGCGTTAGCTTTGTTTCCTAAACTAGCTATCTTTTGTAAAATTGCAAAGAAATAAGGTCTTATATTCATCGTAATCAAAACACGTCTTGAAGATAAAATAGTTTTGACTGCTTGCAATTAGTTACAATTTGATTTCCATGCCGGGAACAACTTTAGACCACCAAACAATATTGTTAACGACATTCGTAATTTGCGACAATTGTCATATCATCTATAACAATAATAATATATATTGACAATAATTTAACTTTCAGGTTTCGTAGCCCTTTTTTGACAGGTGCCTCTCCGGGGAGTATGGCTGTTGCAGCGCGGTATAGTCGTGGGTCTGGGGTGGCAGGCATAAAATAGTTAGAGCAATTCCTTGGAGCCTAGATGATGTATGATACTCTTTGACAGCTGACTGTTTAGGTAGTCAATACCATACACGATGTTTTAATGCGAATTATTGTGTATAAATTCTTTAACACAACATTATCAATTGAATTATCCGTACACGTGCTGAGAATAAGAAATTTCGTCGAGGGGGAAAACGCAATTTGACGCGTTCGACGCACCATACAGACTGTGAAAGTAAATTGGTAATTGTTACTACTTACAAAATAACTTGTAATACTTGAAGCAGGCAGTTATGGTAAGAGTTTCAATATCGTCTTTTTAACCAGTGTTATATATCAAATAATATGTGTACATTAGAGTAGACAAGAAACCCGGCACTTGTATTGATCTGCACTGGTGTTACTTTCGCTACATACAATTCTAATTGAACATATCTTATTTAAGTAATTAATTTAACTACGATGGTAATTTAATCAGCGATTTGGTTCATTTAGTCTCGGACCAATCATCATGGTGTAATCAAAACATATTTGCAAAACGCTAATAAGCAGTTAAGAATACAATTGAGATATTGTTTGTTTGACAATGATAATTACTTAATTTAAAAATGGATGATTGACGAACACGGATAAGTAAATAGACAGTAAATGAATGCATACGTCATGAACTAATATTAATAATACATGAAAGAAATAAGAAACCAAACAAATATATATAGAATTGTAAAATATATACAAGCAAAAAAAAAAAATATATAAATAAAATAAATAAAAATAATGAATAAAAAACAAATGAACGAACGAAAAAGTGTATGACCTCCGTAAATAACCTACCTCGATACATGCAATCCATCTTGCATCCGAGCAGTATGCGGCTATACGATTAGATACATCGACACCTGTATGCTAAATACTCGAGTTGTGATTGGCCTGTTTACCGAGCCTTATTCAATGATGTACGCCTAAGTATGACGTCATCAAATATGTTTTCTTATAGAGAGTTGGGCAGCCCTTGTAAACCCTCATTCACACTAATCATGCTACTTACGTATTATACAAAGAATAAAGCGATACTTCCTCACACACCGTCAATCCGGCAATATTTCATTAGGGCTAAGATCGATACGATGCTATTTGCTTAACTGTTCTCTTAAGCCATGGACATTGCAATGCAAATCTTTAATTATTGCATGATATTAGTTCCGGAGAAGTGTACAACAAATTTCAATTAAACTGAGACAAACAGTACAATATAATTCATTGATCAAATGCTGGAATAAGTGCAATGTAGATTAACCGCCGAGGGCAGCATTTATGTTACGTAAATTATGGCAAATAAAGACGACCACGTAATATTAAAGATATATTATCCCTCTCAATATTTTTTTTTTCAAATATTTTATTGAATATGCCATTTTAATGTTACGTAATAGTTATTTACTTTGACCAAAAACTAGATAAAAAAAAAAAGAGATTTACCTGAAAAAACTGTAAGTAAAAAATAGTCAAATTGACTGCCAGCCAATGGATTTTGGTTAAAATTAACTGTTTCGTTTGTCTTTTTAAGTGAAATAAATATTTCTTTTTTTATAGAAGTGAATAACTTTATTAAAACTGCAAAATGGCCTATTAAAAGCCTGATTTTATTAATCTTCATTTTTCATGTTTTTGGGGGACAATACATCTTTAACATGAAATAAATATCAAAACAAGAGAAATGAAAAAAAAATACAGTTTGAAGTGGACATACAGTAGGCCTATTTATCGTCTGATAAAAAATGATTGCATGTATTTTATTCGAGTTAAGCCGATATTATCCTGCACTCAATACGCCTATATAATATTCAATAGACGTAAAATGATATGATTTATCATGTATCAACGATATTTATGACATTTAAAGTAGGGAGGACGTTCAATTGAAGTAATTACCGTTGTACGCGTTCGATCAATGTCGCAGCCTAGCCTAACGCCCGTATTCTTAAACCGGACTTTAGTCGTAGTTCGAGCTAAAACTAAAAAAATGACGTCATTTTAATTCATAAACCGAACTTCAACTAAATCACCGACTAAATCAGGCCAACCTCGACTAAATCGAGACGGATTTTGATCGATTTTTTTAGTCCTGGAGGGGGCAGACTAAATGGTCGACTAAATGGTTTTTAAACGATGTTTATAAAAAACGTAACAGTCATTGAGTTGTTATATTGGCCAGATATTGAAGAATGAAATATCTATATTTATATTAGCTTAATTAAATATACATTGGTATAAATTATAATAATGAAAATCATCTTTATTTACAACTGTATACAAATTACATTATTTTCTTCGCGCAAGTCCGACTTGAGCTACGTCACGCCATAGCGACAATGGGAGATGCGGCAATTCACCACGCGATGGAATGTTTAGGGGGCCTAGCGCTTTCTTGTCACGCTATGAAGTGCGTGGTTCGTGGCGATCATACTTTGTTGGGGTCCTAGAAAATATAAAAGTTACCGTACCGCCATGGTTCCTAAATATATTTTTAAGATTTTATTTGTTGTTAATCAAATATACTTCACTGTTAAATTAATACTGATATTGTTCTAATAATTAACGATTAAAATTATTTTTCATGTATATAGTCCTGATGCGTAAAAAGTGTTGTAAGAAATGGAAAGTGATATCAATGCGCAAAATTTCGTCTGCTCCTCAAATACTCTCTTGTCATTGGCCAATGTATAGCCTTTGTTACCCAGACGTGTGCAACTCGACTAAAAGCTCGACTTCATTAAGTCGAACTGCAAACTTCGACTACTTCGTTTTTGAATCGAATTTGAAGTAATAGCTCGAACTACGACTTTTCCAAGTCGAACTTCGAACTACGACTAAAGTCCGGTTTAAGAATACGGGCGTAAGTTTTACCTCAAGTAGAAAATACAATCCCTTGAAGTAGAACACAAGTACAAAACCATATAGCAATCATTTTCACATTGTCTTTATCACTATTGAAAACATTTCAATGAGATTTAATGTAAGATTAAGTATTGCAGAAAATGTTCCCGCCCCGATGATTTAACTTCAGGAGAAAAAAAAACAAGAAGCTACATAAAATATCCTTGAATGTACATTTGCTTGTTTCACTATGTTAGCAAAGTGAACTATGTACATATTTTATAGTTTCCAATATAAATAGTGCGCTATTTTTATCGTTTCCTATAAATTCAATACACCGTTTTTATCGTTAACCGATTCTCCGTACGTTTTTAAAATTAATTTTTATTTCATACATTTTTATTGTACCGGTACCTCAACATGGCATTAGGCTCAGTATCATGCAAATTATGTAATTACAGTGTCACATGTTATCACATGTGGCGCCTGCAGTATTATGCTAAGGTTAAGGTTAAGTTATTTTTTTTATCTGCATGTGTGTAGGCCTATTATTATGTTTAAATCAGCATCGTAATTATTTAAATATTGAACATTATAAAAGTATTCCTCATTGCTGACGGCAGTTATTATGTCTATTGCGAACGGCCGCCATCTCTTTATCAATGTACTTTGTAGGTCGTGTATTCGTCGCGTTTTAAATTATTTATCGATTCAAAATTATGTCCTACTAAACATTGCTTGTGGGAGTTGAGAAAAACGCGAAATTTGCTTTCAAATAAACATTATAGAAAGCTAGTGACGGCGGAGATGGAAGCTCGGTCAATACAGGACATGTTCGATTATATCCGTCCTACATTTTGAATGTAGAACAACCATATACGAGTGATCAGGAGATCATTTGAGAGTTAGGCCTAATTCACCTCACTTATCCTTCGAAGGCCTGAAGGAGTTGGGATCACGACTAAATTCAGTAAATTACAACGGGAAACGCAGGCCCACATTGCTGCCGACTAGCCTACACTTTGTCGCAGGTTAAAGCGCGACATGGCATAGCCTACATCTCAGAACAGTTAGGATTCTTTTGTAAAATCACTTTTGCGTCTTTTTTCGACCCCCTTTAAAAACCTTAATGATG
This sequence comes from Antedon mediterranea, assembly GCF_964355755.1. Taxonomy (NCBI): domain Eukaryota; kingdom Metazoa; phylum Echinodermata; class Crinoidea; order Comatulida; family Antedonidae; genus Antedon; species Antedon mediterranea. The sequence continues at coordinate 1,921,750 of NC_092679.1, read as the reverse complement.
ACTGACTATATCATTTTCATGATAAGGTTCAGAATGAACTGTCACTGATATAAATATACTGTAATGTCTGTTGTTCGATTATATAACAATTACCACAACTTGTCTAGTGATGACGACCCCATGGCAGCAACAGAGAGCATGTGGTGTATCATCAGACACTATCAACATTACAACCAGATGTAGATGTCAATCATGACACCTAATATTAATTCATCAACACTAAAAATAATAAAAATTGAAAAATAACATTACAATTGACACCTAGTGGGAGCAAACACGTGACAAACATTGGGAAACAATAGGTGTTCATCAACGTCGCGTGCCCCAACGCGTGCCGTTTTGGTATATTTAATTAAGAGGGGTAAACTTGATAAGATATGTTTGTTGACTTTGTATTCACACAGCAGTCTATGTGAATTACTATTCCCTTATTATTGTTGTCTGGCATTGACAGTTGTTGCTTCGTTGTCCAGTAGATGAACTCAATAAAATGTTTGACATAACAATACATGGCATATCTGCCACAGCATACATATGTCTTTGAAAGATGTCATGTGACGTGTTGAATTAGTATACAAAGTTTCTTATACACAATTATTATGGCAGCACAGTGTCTTCGTACACACTAATGATATCAAAAGTATGCCGAAGAAACGATGTTTATGCTTTCCGTAAAATCTGTACTAAAGCAACAATACAGCAAAATACATACAGCACATTAAACGATCACAAAAATTCAAGGCACGTTTAGGCCTCCGTAGTTATGGTTTGAGTATTTTAGTAAAGAGATTCAACTATGGTATAAGATGGAAGATAAGAAAATAGTATTTAACTATTGTAGTTTACTGTAGGGAAAAACATACATGAATGTGGCCGGATGTTAATTCACAGAAAGTTAAGAGACGTTTAGGCCTTCGTAGTTATTGTTTCAGTATTCAACGCTGGTATTAGATGTATTGTAAGATAAGAAAAGAGTATTTCATTATTGTAGTTTATTGTAGGGAAAAAAATATATATATTTGTCCTACAAAATCAGTGGCGAATAAATTCAGAGCGAATGAACACGAAATGATTTGAATGGATATTGACAGCATCCAAGTGACAGAATTAAAGTCTGTAAATAATACCAAAATGATTCATAGATGAAATATACTATGAATATTGTAAATAAAATGGCGACGTAATGAAACGAAAGTGAAAGAGCAAAAGAATTATACATTAATGAAATTGTGAATAATTATGAATAGAAGAATAGGTTGATTGGAAGAATTTCCGTACCGGTTGCAAGCCCGTAGATATCATAAAAGTGCCCCTTTCATAGGAGACAACCATGTGGTAGAAGTGATGACAAATCTTAATTCGCCTATGACGATGTTTTGAATTTTTGTAGTGCAACTTTGTGGAAAAGGAGCTACTTTTTTTTAAAGTGCAATGTTTTATTTGGAAAAAGTACCATTTTTTTTTTTAAAAGTCCCCTTATTTGTGGAAAAAAATGCCATTTGTTGTTTGGAAAAAAGTGCCATTTTTGTGAAAAAAGTTCCATTTTGTGTAATGATTTTGCAAAGGTATTTCAAATCGATGAAGTAGC